>NW_027175222.1:304184-608368 GCF_028021215.1 Eschrichtius robustus
CACACCCATTATCAAGAAATCACATTGGATTCTCTTTTTAACCTGTTCCTTAAAACACTGGTGCTTAGGAAATCTATTGGAGGCAGAAGCAGTCAAGGGTAGCTTAGGGTTAGGGTTAGGGTTAGGGTTAGGGTTAGGGTTAGGGTACGGCTTAGGGTACGGGTTTGGGTACGGCGTAGGGTAGGGGTTAGGGTTAGGGTACGCATTAGGGTTAGGGTAGTTATTAAACCTATCCCACTCTCTAGATACCCCTTAGCACGTCAAGGAATATTATTTGGGTGTCCAGCCATGGAGAAGAGCTCAGACACTAGGAGAAGATAAGGAACACACCCATTATCAAGAAATCACATTGGGTTCTCTTTTTAACCTGTTCCTTAAAACACTAGTGCTTAGGAAATCTATTGGAGGCAGAAGCAGTCAAGGGTAGCTTAGGGTTAGGGTTAGGTTTAGGGTACGGCTTAGGGTACGGCTTAGGGTACGGGTTCGGTTACGGCATAGGGTATGGTTTAGGGTTAGGGTTAGGGTTAGTTTGAGGGTTAGGGCTCGGTTTAGGGTACGGGTTAGGATTAGGATACGTGTTAGGGTTAGGGTAGGGGTTAGGGTTAGGGTACGCATTAGGTTTAGGGTAGTTATTAAACCTATCCCACTCTAGATACCCCTTAGCACGTCAAGGAATATTATTTGGGGGTCCAGCCATGGAGAAGAGTTTAGACACTAGGAGAAGATAAGGAACACACCCATTATCAAGAAATCACATTGGATTCTCTTTTTAACCTGTTCCTTAAAACACTGGTGCTTAGGAAATCTATTGGAGGCAGAAGCAGTCAAGGGTAGCTTAGGGTTAGGGTTAGGGTTAGGGTTAGGGTTAGGGTTAGGGTTAGGGTACGGCTTAGGGTTAGGTTTAGGGTTAGGGTTAGGGTTAGGGTTAGGGTTAGGGTTAGGGTACGGCTTAGGGTACGGGTTTGGGTACGGCGTAGGGTAGGGGTTAGGGTTAGGGTACGCATTAGGGTTAGGGTAGTTATTAAACCTATCCCACTCTCTAGATACCCCTTAGCACGTCAAGGAATATTATTTGGGGGTCCAGCCATGGAGAAGAGTTTAGACACTAGGAGAAGATAAGGAACACACCCATTATTAAGAAATCACATTAGGATTCTCTTTTTAACCTGTTCCTTAAATCACTAGTGCTAAGGAAATCTATCGGAGGCAGAAGCAGTCAAGGGTAGCTTAGGGTTAGGGTTAGGGTTAGGGTTAGGGTTAGGGTACGGCTTAGGGTACGGTTTCGGGTACGGGTTCGGGTACGGCATAGGGTATGGGTTAGGGTTAGGGTTAGGGTTAGGATTAGGGTACGGCTTAGGGTACGGGTTTGGGTACGGCGTAGGGTAGGGTTTAGGGTTATGGTACGCATTAGGGTTAGGGTAGTTATTAAACCTATCCCACTCTCTAGATACCCCTTAGCACGTCAAGGAATATTATTTGGGGGTCCAGCCATGGAGAAGAGTTTAGACACTAGGAGAAGATAAGGAACACACCCATTATCAAGAAATCACATTAGGATTCTCTTTTTAACCTGTTCCTTAAAACACTAGTGCTTAGGAAATCTATCGGAGGCAGAAGCAGTCAAGGGTAGCTTAGGGTTAGGGTTAGGTTTAGGGTACGGCTTAGGGTACGGCTTAGGGTACGGGTTCGGTTACGGCGTAGGGTATGGTTTAGGGTTAGGGTTAGGGTTAGTTTGAGGGTTAGGGCTCGGTTTAGGGTACGGGTTAGGATTAGGATACGTGTTAGGGTTAGGGTAGGGGTTAGGGTTAGGGTACGCGTTAGGGTTAGGGTAGTTATTGAACCTATCCCACTCTCTAGATACCCCTTAGCACGTAAAGGAATATTATTTGGGGGTCCAGCCATGGAGAAGAGTTCAGACACTAGGAGAAGATAAGGAACACACCCATTATCAAGAAATCACATTAGGATTCCCTTTTTAACCTGTTCCTTAAAACACTAGTGCTTAGGAAATCTATTGGAGGCAGAAGCAGTCAAGGGTAGCTTAGGGTTAGGGTTAGGGTTAGGGTTAGAGTTAGGGTACGGCTTAGGGTACGGGTTCGGATACGGTGTAGGGTATGGGTTAGGGTTAGGGTTAGGGTTAGTTTGAGGGTTAGGTCTCGCTTTAGGGTACGGGTTAGGATTTGGGTAAGTGTTAGTGTTAGGGTAGCCGTTAGGGTTAGGGTACGCGTTAGGGTTAGGGTAGTTATTAAAACTATCCCACTCTCTAGATACCCCTTAGCACGTCAAGGAATATTATTTGGGGGTCCAGCCATGGAGAAGAGTTTAGACACTAGGGGAAGATAAGGAACACACCCATTATCAAGAAATCACATTAGGATTCTATTTTAAACCTGTTCCTTAAAACACTAGTGCTTAGGAAATCTATTGGAGCCAGAAGCAGTCAAGGGTAGCTTACGGTTAGGGTTAGGGTTAGGTTACAGCTTAGGGTACGGGTTCGGGTATGGGTTTGCGTACGGCGTAGTGTATGGGTTAGGGTTAGGGTTAGGGTTAGGGTACGGCCTAGGGTACGGTTTCGGGTACGGGTTCGGGTACGGCATAGGGTATGGGTTAGGGTTAGGGTTAGGGTTAGTTTGAGGGTTAGGGCTCGGTTTAGGGTACGGTTTAGGATTGGGGTACGTGTTAGGATTAGGGTAGGGGTTAGGGTTAGGGTATGCATTAGTGTTAGGGTAGTTATTAAACCTATCCCACTCTCTAGATACCCCTTAGCACGTCAAGGAATATTATTTGGGTGTCCAGCCATGGAGAAGAGTTCAGACACTAGGAGAAGATAAGGAACACACCCATTATCAAGAAATCACATTGGATTCTCTTTTTAACCTGTTCCTTAAAACACTGGTGCTTAGGAAATCTATTTGAGGCAGAAGCAGTCAAGGGTAGCTTAGGGTTAGGGTTAGGGTTAGGGTTAGGGTTAGGGTTAGGGTACGGCTTAGGGTACGGGTTTGGGTACGGCGTAGGGTAGGGGTTAGGGTTAGGGTACGCATTAGGGTTAGGGTAGTTATTAAACCTATCCCACTCTCTAGATACCCCTTAGCACGTCAAGGAATATTATTTGGGGGTCCAGCCATGGAGAAGAGTTCAGACACTAGGAGAAGATAAGGAACACAGCCATTATGAAGAAATCACAATAGGATTCTCTTTTTAACCTGTTCCTTAAAACACTAGTGCTTAGGAAATGTATTGGAGGCAGAAGCATTCAAGGGTAGCTTAGGGTTAGGGTTAGGGTTAGGGTTAGGGTTAGGGTACGGCTTAGGGTACGGGTTCGGGTACGGGTTCGGGTACGGCGTAGGGTATGGGTTAGGGTTAGGGTTAGGGTTAGGGTTAGGGTTAGGGTTAGGGTACGGCTTAGGGTACGGGTTCGGTTACGGGTTCGGGTACGGCGTAGGGTATGGGTTAGGGTTAGGGTTAGGGTTAGTTTGAGGGTTAGGGCTCGGTTTAGGTTACGGGTTAGGATTAGGGTACGTGTTAGGGTTAGGGTAGGGTTTAGGGTTAGGGTACGCGTTAGGGTTAGGGTAGTTATTAAACCTATCCCACTCTCTAGATACCCCTTAGCACGTCAAGGAATATTATTTGGGGGTCCAGCCATGGAGAAGAGTTTAGACACTAGGAGAAGATAAGGAACACCCCCATTATCAAGAAATCACATTAGGATTCTCTTTTTAACCTGTTCCTTAAAACACTAGTGCTTAGGAAATCTATTGGAGGCAGAAGCAGTCAAGGGTAGCTTAGGGTTAGGGTTAGGGTTAGGGTTAGGGTTAGGGTACGGCTTAGGGTACGGGTTCGGTTACGGGTTCGGGTACGGCGTAGGGAATGGGTTAGGGTTAGGGTTAGGGTTAGTTTGAGGGTTAGGGCTTGGTTTAGGGTACGTGTTAGGGTTAGGGTAGGGGTTAGGGTTAGGGTACGCGTTAGGGTTAGGGTAGTTATTAAACCAATCCCACTCTCTAGATACCCCTTAGCACGTCAAGGAATATTATTTGGGGGTCCAGCCATGGAGAAAAGTTTAGACACTAGGAGAAGATAAGGAACACACCCATTATCAAGAAATCACATTAGGATTCTCTTTTTAACCTGTTCCTTAAAACACTAGTGCTTAGGAAATCTATTGGAGGCAGAAGCAGTCAAGGGTAGCTTAGGGTTAGGGTTAGGGTTAGGGTTAGGGTTAGGGTACGGCTTAGGGTACGGGTTCGGTTACGGGTTCGGGTACGGCGTAGGGTATGGGTTAGGGTTAGGGTTAGGGTTAGTTTGAGGGTTAGGGCTCTGTTTAGGGTACGGGTTAGGATTAGGGTTAGGGTTAGGGTTAGGGTTAGGGTTAGGGTTAGGGTTAGGGTTAGGGTTAGGGTTAGTTTGAGGGTTAGGGCTCGGTTTAGGGTACGGGTTAGGATTAGGGTACGTGTTAGGGTTAGGGTAGGGGTTAGGGTTAGGGTACGCGTTGGGGTTAGGGTAGTTATTTAACCTATCCCACTCTCTAGATACCCCTTAGCACGTCAAGGAATATTATTTGGGGGTCCAGACATGGAGAAGAGTTTAGACACTAGGAGAAGATAAGGAACACAGCCATTATCAAGAAATCACCTTAGGATTCTCTTTTTAACCTGTTCCTTAAAACACTAGTGCTTAGGAAATCTATTGGAGGCAGAAGCAGTCAAGGGTAGCTTAGGGTTAGGGTTAGGGTTAGGGTACGGCTTAGGGTACGGGTTCGGGTACGGGTTCGGTCACGGCGTAGGGTATGGGTTAGGGTTAGGGTTAGGGTTAGTTTGAGGGTTAGGGCTCGGTTTAGGGTACGGGTTAGGATTAGGGTACATGCTAGGGTTAGGGTAGGGGTTAGGGTTAGGGTACGCGTTAGGGTTAGGGTAGTTATTGAACCTATCCCACTCTCTAGATACCCCTTAGCACGTAAAGGAATATTATTTGGGTGTCCAGCCATGGAGAAGAGTTTAGACACTAGGAGAAGATAAGGAACACACCCATTATCCTGAAATCACATTAGGATTCTCTTTTTAACCTGTTCCTTAAAACACTAGTGCTTAGGAAATCTATTGGAGGCAGAAGCAGTCAAGGGTAGCTTAGGGTTAGGGTTAGGGTTAGGGTTAGATTTAGGGTACGGCTTAGGGTACGGGTTCGGGTACGGTGTAGGGTATGGGTTAGGGTTAGGGTTAGGGTTAGTTTGAGGGTTAGGGCTCGGTTTAGGGTACGGGTTAGGATTAGGGTACGTGTTAGTGTTAGGGTAGCCGTTAGGGTTAGGGTATGCGTTAGGGTTAGGGTAGTTATTAAAACTATCCCACTCTCTAGATACCCCTTAGCACGTCAAGGATTATTATTTGGGGGTCCAGCCATGGAGAAGAGTTTGAACACTAGGGGAAGATAAGGAACACACCCATTATCAAGAAATCACATTAGGATTCTCTTTTTAACCTGTTCCTTAAAACACTAGTGCTTAGGAAATCTATTGGAGGCAGAAGCAGTCAAGGGTAGCTTAGGGTTAGGGTTAGGGTTAGGGTTAGGGTTAGGGTACGGCTTAGGGTATGGTTTCGGGTACGGGTTCGGGTACGGCGTAGGGTATGGGTTAGGGTTAGGGTTAGGGTTAGTTTGAGGGTTAGGGCTCGGTTTAGGGTACGGTTTAGGATTAGGGTACGTGTTAGGATTAGGGTAGGGGTTAGGGTTAGGGTACGCATTAGGGTTAGGGTAGTTATTAAACCTATCCCACTCTCTAGATACCCCTTAGCACGTCAAGGAATATTATTTGGGGGTCCAGCCATGCAGAAGAGTTTAGACACTAGGAGAAGATAAGGAACACACCCATTATCAAGAAATCACATTAGGATTCTCTTTTTAACCTGTTCCTTAAAACACTAGTGCTTAGGAAATCTATCGGAGGCAGAAGCAGTCAAGGGTAGCTTAGGGTTAGGGTTAGGTTTAGGGTACGGCTTAGGGTACGGCTTAGGGTACGGGTTCGGTTACGGCGTAGGGTATGGTTTAGGGTTAGGGTTAGGGTTAGTTTGAGGGTTAGGGCTCGGTTTAGGGTACGGGTTAGGATTAGGATACGTGTTAGCGTTAGTGTAGGGGTTAGGGTTAGGGTACGCGTTAGGGTTAGGGTAGTTATTGAACCTATCCCACTCTCTAGATACCCCTTAGCACGTAAAGGAATATTATTTGGGTGTCCAGCCATGGAGAAGAGTTCAGACACTAGGAGAAGATAAGGAACACACCCATTATCAAGAAATCACATTAGGATTCCCTTTTTAACCTGTTCCTTAAAACACTAGTGCTTAGGAAATCTATTGGAGGCAGAAGCAGTCAAGGGTAGCTTAGGGTTAGGGTTAGGGTTAGGGTTAGAGTTAGGGTACGGCTTAGGGTACGGGTTCGGATACGGTGTAGGGTATGGGTTAGGGTTAGGGTTAGGGTTAGTTTGAGGGTTAGGTCTCGCTTTAGGGTACGGGTTAGGATTTGGGTAAGTGTTAGTGTTAGGGTAGCCGTTAGGGTTAGGGTACGCGTTAGGGTTAGGGTAGTTATTAAAACTATCCCACTCTCTAGATACCCCTTAGCACGTCAAGGAATATTATTTGGGGGTCCAGCCATCGAGAAGAGTTTAGACACTAGGGAAAGATAAGGAACACACCCATTATCAAGAAATCACATTAGGATTCTATTTTAAACCTGTTCCTTAAAACACTAGTGCTTAGGAAATCTATTGGAGCCAGAAGCAGTCAAGGGTAGCTTACGGTTAGGGTTAGGGTTAGGTTACAGCTTAGGGTACGGGTTCGGGTATGGGTTTGCGTACGGCGTAGTGTATGGGTTAGGGTTAGGGTTAGGGTTAGGGTACGGCCTAGGGTACGGTTTCGGGTACGGGTTCGGGTACGGCATAGGGTATGGGTTAGGGTTAGGGTTAGGGTTAGTTTGAGGGTTAGGGCTCGGTTTAGGGTACGGTTTAGGATTGGGGTACGTGTTAGGATTAGGGTAGGGGTTAGGGTTAGGGTACGCATTAGTGTTAGGGTAGTTATTAAACCTATCCCACTCTCTAGATACCCCTTAGCACGTCAAGGAATATTATTTGGGTGTCCAGCCATGGAGAAGAGTTCAGACACTAGGAGAAGATAAGGAACACACCCATTATCAAGAAATCACATTGGATTCTCTTTTTAACCTGTTCCTTAAAACACTGGTGCTTAGGAAATCTATTGGAGGCAGAAGCAGTCAAGGGTAGCTTAGGGTTAGGGTTAGGGTTAGGGTTAGGGTTAGGGTTAGGGTTAGGGTACGGCTTAGGGTACGGGTTTGGGTACGGCGTAGGGTAGGGGTTAGGGTTAGGGTACGCATTAGGGTTAGGGTAGTTATTAAACCTATCCCACTCTCTAGATACCCCTTAGCACGTCAAGGAATATTATTTGGGGGTCCAGCCATGGAGAAGAGTTTAGACACTAGGAGAAGATAAGGAACACACCCATTATCAAGAAATCACATTGGATTCTCTTTTTAACCTGTTCCTTAAAACACTGGTGCTTAGGAAATCTATTGGAGGCATAAGCAGTCAAGGGTAGCTTAGGGTTAGGGTTAGGGTTAGGGTTAGGGTTAGGGTACGGCTTAGGGTTAGGGTTAGGGTTAGGGTTAGGGTTAGGGTTAGGGTTAGGGTACGGCTTAGGGTACGGGTTTGGGCACGGCGTAGGGTAGGGGTTAGGGTTAGGGTACGCATTAGGGTTAGGGTAGTTATTAAACCTATCCCACTCTCTAGATACCCCTTAGCACGTCAAGGAATATTATTTGGGGGTCCAGCCATGGAGAAGAGTTTAGACACTAGGGGAAGATAAGGAACACACCCATTATCAAGAAATCACATTAGGATTCTCTTTTTAACCTGTTCCTTAAAACACTAGTGCTTAGGAAATCTATTGGAGCCAGAAGCAGTCAAGGGTAGCTTACGGTTAGGGTTAGGGTTAGGTTACGGCTTAGGGTACGGGTTCGGGTACGGGTTTGCGTACGGCGTAGAGTATGGGTTAGGGTTAGGGTTAGGGTTAGGTTGAGGGTTAGGGCCCGGTTTAGGGTACGGGTTAGGATTAGGGTACGTGTTAGGGTTAGGGTAGGTGTTAGGGTTAGGGTACGCGTTAGGGTTAGGGTAGTTATTAAACCTATCCCACTCTCTAGATACCCCTTAGCACGTCAAGGAATATTATTTGGGGGTCGAGCCATGGAGAAGAGTTTAGACACTAGGAGAAGATAAGGAACACACCCATTATCAAGAAATCACATTAGGATTGCCTTTTTAACCTGTTCCTTAAAACACTAGTGCTTAGGAAATCTATTGGAGGCAGAAGCAGTCAAGGGTAGCTTAGGGTTAGGGTTAGGGTTAGGGTTAGGGTTAGGGTACGGCTTAGGGTACGGTTTCGGGTACGGGTTCGGGTACGGCGTAGGGTATGGGTTAGGGTTAGGGTTAGGGTTAGTTTGAGGGTTAGGGCTCGGTTTAGGGTACGGGTTAGGATTAGGGTACGTGTTAGGATTAGGGTAGGGGTTAGGGTTAGGGTACGCATTAGTGTTAGGGTAGTTATTAAACCTATCCCACTCTCTAGATACCCCTTAGCACGTCAAGGAATATTATTTGGGTGTCCAGCCATGGAGAAGAGTTCAGACACTAGGAGAAGATAAGGAACACACCCATTATCAAGAAATCACATTGGATTCTCTTTTTAACCTGTTCCTTAAAACACTAGTGCTTAGGAAATCTATTGGAGGCAGAAGCAGTCAAGGGTAGTTTAGGGTTAGGCTTAGGTTTAGGGTACGGCTTAGGGTACGGCTTAGGGTACGGGTTCGGTTACGGCGTAGGGTATGGTTTAGGGTTAGGGTTAAGGTTAGTTTGAGGGTTAGGGCTCGGTTTAGGGTACGGGTTAGGATTAGGATACGTGTAAGGGTTAGGGTAGGTGTTAGGGTTAGGGTACGCGTTAGGTTTAGGGTAATTATTTAACCTATCCCACTCTCTAGATAACCCTTAGCACGTCAAGGAATATTATTTGGGGGTCCAGCCATGGAGAAGAGTTTAGACACTATGAGAAGATAAGGAACACATCCATTATCAAGAAATCACATTAGGATTCTCTTTTTAACCTGTTCCTTAAAACACTAGTGCTTAGGAAATCTATTGGAGGCAGAAGCAGTCAAGGGTAGCTTAGGTTTAGGGTTAGGGTTAGGGTTAGATTTAGGGTACGGCTTAGGGTACGGGTTCGGTTACGGTGTAGGGTATGGGTTAGGGTTAGGGTTAGGGTTTGTTTGAGGGTTAGGGCTCGGTTTAGGGTACGGGTTAGGATTAGGTTACCTGTTAGTGTTAGGGTAGCCGTTAGGGTTAGGGTATGCGTTAGGGTTAGGGTAGTTATTAAAACTATCCCACTCTCTAGATACCCCTTAGCACGTCAAGGAATATTATTTGGGGGTCCAACCATGGAGAAGAGTTTGGACAGTAGGGGAAGATAAGGAACACACCCATTATCAAGAAATCACATTAGGATTCTCTTTTTAACCTGTTCCTTAAAACACTAGTGCTTAGGAAATCTATTGTAGCCAGAAGCAGTCAAGGGTAGTTTACGGTTAGGGTTAGGGTTAGGTTACGGCTTAGGGTACCGGTTCGGGTACGGGTTCGTGTACGGCGTAGGGTATGAGTTAGGGTTAGGGTTAGGGTTAGTTTGAGGGTTAGGGCTCGGTTTAGGGTACGGGTTAGGATTAGGGTACGTGTTAGGGTTAGGGTAGGGGTTAGGGTTAGGGTACGCGTTAGGGTTAGGGTAGTTATTAAACCTATCCCACTCTCTAGATACCCCTTAGCACGTCAAGGAATATTATTTGGGGGTCCAGCCATGGAGAAGAGTTTAGACACTAGGAGAAGATAAGGAACACACCCATTATCAAGAAATCACATTAGGATTCCCTTTTTAACCTGTTCCTTAAAACACTAGTGCTTAGGAAATCTATTGGAGGCAGAAGCAGTCAAGGGTAGCTTAGGGTTAGGGTTAGGGTTAGGGTTAGGGTTAGGGTACGGCTTAGGGTATGGTTTCGGGTACGGGTTCGGGTACGGCGTAGGGTATGTGTTAGGGTTAGGGTTAGGGTTAGTTTGAGGGTTAGGGCTCGGTTTAGGGTACGGTTTAGGATTAGGGTACGTGTTAGGATTAGGGTAGGGGTTAGGGTTAGGGTACGCATTAGGGTTAGGGTAGTTATTAAACCTATCCCACTCTCTAGATACCCCTTAGCACGTCAAGGAATATTATTTGGGGGTCCAGCCATGGAGAAGAGTTTAGACACTAGGAGAAGATAAGGAACACACCCATTATCAAAAAATCACATTAGGATTCTCTTTTTAACCTGTTCCTTAAAACACTAGTGCTTAGGAAATCTATTGGAGGCAGAAGCAGTCAAGGGTAGCTTAGGGTTAGGGTTAGGGTTAGGGTTAGAGTTAGGGTACGGCTTAGGGTACGGGTTCGGGTACGGTGTAGGGTATGGGTTCGGGTTAGGGTTAGGGTTGGTTTGAGGGTTAGGGCTCGGTTTAGGGTACGGGTTAGGATTAGGGTACGTGTTAGTGTTAGGGTAGCCGTTAGGGTTAGGGTACGCGTTAGGGTTAGGGTAGTTATTAAAACTATCCCACTCTCTAGATACCCCTTAGCACGTCAAGGAATATTATTTGGGGGTCCAGCCATGGAGAAGAGTTTAGACACTAGGGGAAGATAAGGAACACACCCATTATCAAGAAATCACATTAGGATTCTCTTTTTAACCTGTTCCTTAAAACACTAGTGCTTAGGAAATCTATTGGAGCCAGAAGCAGTCAAGGGTAGCTTACGGTTAGGGTTAGGGTTAGGTTACGGCTTACGGTACGGGTTCGGGTACGGGTTTGCGTACGGCATAGGGTATGGGTTAGGGTTAGGGTTAGGGTTAGTTTGAGGGTTAGGGCCCGGTTTAGGGTACGGGTTAGGATTAGGGTACGTGTTAGGGTTAGGGTAGGTGTTAGGGTTAGGGTACGCGTTAGGGTTAGGGTAGTTATTAAACCTATCCCACTCTCTAGATACCCCTTAGCACGTCAAGGAATATTATTTGGGGGTCCAGCCATGGAGAAGAGTTTAGACACTAGGAGAAGATAAGGAACACACCCATTATCAAGAAATCACATTGGATTCTCTTTTTAACCTGTTCCTTAAAACACTAGTGCTTAGGAAATCTATTGGAGGCAGAAGCAGTCGAGGGTAGCTTAGGGTTAGGGTTAGGTTTAGGGTACGGCTTAGGGTACGGCTTAGGGTACGGGTTCGGTTACGGCGTAGGGTATGGTTTAGGGTTAGGGTTAGGGTTAGTTTGAGGGTTAGGGCTCGGTTTAGGGTACGGGTTAGGATTAGGGTACGTGCTAGGGTTAGGGTAGGGGTTAGGGTTAGGGTACGCGTTAGGGTTAGGGTAGTTATTGAACCTATCCCACTCTCTAGATACCCCTTAGCACGTAAAGGAATATTATTTGGGGGTCCAGCCATGGAGAAGAGTTCAGACACTAGGAGAAGATAAGGAACACAGCCATTATGAAGAAATCACAATAGGATTCTCTTTTTAACCTGTTCCTTAAAACACTAGTGCTTAGGAAATGTATTGGAGGCAGAAGCAGTCAAGGGTAGCTTAGGGTTAGGGTTAGGGTTAGGGTTAGGGTTAGGGTACGGCTTAGGGTACGGGTTCGGGTACGGGTTCGGGTACGGCGTAGGGTATGGGTTAGGGTTAGGGTTAGGGTTAGGGTTAGGGTTAGGGTTAGGGTACGGCTTAGGGTACGGGTTCGGTTACGGGTTCGGGTACGGCGTAGGGTATGGGTTAGGGTTAGGGTTAGGGTTAGTTTGAGGGTTAGGGCTCGGTTTAGGTTACGGGTTAGGATTAGGGTACGTGTTAGGGTTAGGGTAGGGGTTAGGGTTAGGGTACGCGTTAGGGTTAGGGTAGTTATTAAACCTATCCCACTCTCTAGATACCCCTTAGCACGTCAAGGAATATTATTTGGGGGTCCAGCCATGGAGAAGAGTTTAGACACTAGGAGAAGATAAGGAACACCCCCATTATCAAGAAATCACATTAGGATTCTCTTTTTAACCTGTTCCTTAAAACACTAGTGCTTAGGAAATCTATTGGAGGCAGAAGCTGTCAAGGGTAGCTTAGGGTTAGGGTTAGGGTTAGGGTTAGGGTTAGGGTACGGCTTAGGGTACGGGTTCGGTTACGGGTTCGGGTACGGCGTAGGGAATGGGTTAGGGTTAGGGTTAGGGTTAGTTTGAGGGTTAGGGCTTGGTTTAGGGTACGTGTTAGGGTTAGGGTAGGGGTTAGGGTTAGGGTACGCGTTAGGGTTAGGGTAGTTATTAAACCTATCCCACTCTCTAGATACCCCTTAGCACGTCAAGGAATATTATTTGGGGGTCCAGCCATGGAGAAAAGTTTAGACACTAGGAGAAGATAAGGAACACACCCATTATCAAGAAATCACATTAGGATTCTCTTTTTAACCTGTTCCTTAAAACACTAGTGCTTAGGAAATCTATTGGAGGCAGAAGCAGTCAAGGGTAGCTTAGGGTTAGGGTTAGGGTTAGGGTTAGGGTTAGGGTACGGCTTAGGGTACGGGTTCGGTTACGGGTTCGGGTACGGCGTAGGGTATGGGTTAGGGTTAGGGTTAGGGTTAGTTTGAGGGTTAGGGCTCTGTTTAGGGTACGGGTTAGGATTAGGGTTAGGGTTAGGGTTAGGGTTAGGGTTAGGGTTAGGGTTAGGGTTAGGGTTAGGGTTAGTTTGAGGGTTAGGGCTCGGTTTAGGGTACGGGTTAGGATTAGGGTACGTGTTAGGGTTAGGGTAGGGGTTAGGGTTAGGGTACGCGTTGGGGTTAGGGTAGTTATTTAACCTATCCCACTCTCTAGATACCCCTTAGCACGTCAAGGAATATTATTTGGGGGTCCAGACATGGAGAAGAGTTTAGACACTAGGAGAAGATAAGGAACACAGCCATTATCAAGAAATCACCTTAGGATTCTCTTTTTAACCTGTTCCTTAAAACACTAGTGCTTAGGAAATCTATTGGAGGCAGAAGCAGTCAAGGGTAGCTTAGGGTTAGGGTTAGGGTTAGGGTACGGCTTAGGGTACGGGTTCGGGTACGGGTTCGGTTACGGCGTAGGGTATGGGTTAGGGTTAGGGTTAGGGTTAGTTTGAGGGTTAGGGCTCGGTTTAGGGTACGGGTTAGGATTAGGGTACATGCTAGGGTTAGGGTAGGGGTTAGGGTTAGGGTACGCGTTAGGGTTAGGGTAGTTATTGAACCTATCCCACTCTCTAGATACCCCTTAGCACGTAAAGGAATATTATTTGGGTGTCCAGCCATGGAGAAGAGTTTAGACACTAGGAGAAGATAAGGAACACACCCATTATCCTGAAATCACATTAGGATTCTCTTTTTAACCTGTTCCTTAAAACACTAGTGCTTAGGAAATCTATTGGAGGCAGAAGCAGTCAAGGGTAGCTTAGGGTTAGGGTTAGGGTTAGGGTTAGAGTTAGGGTACGGCTTAGGGTACGGGTTCGGGTACGGTGTAGGGTATGGGTTAGGGTTAGGGTTAGGGTTAGTTTGAGGGTTAGGGCTCGGTTTAGGGTACGGGTTAGGATTAGGGTACGTGTTAGTGTTAGGGTAGCCGTTAGGGTTAGGGTACGCGTTAGGGTTAGGGTAGTTATTAAAACTATCCCACTCTCTAGATACCCCTTAGCACGTCAAGGATTATTATTTGGGGGTCCAGCCATGGAGAAGAGTTTGAACACTAGGGGAAGATAAGGAACACACCCATTATCAAGAAATCACATTAGGATTCTCTTTTTAACCTGTTCCTTAAAACACTAGTGCTTAGGAAATCTATTGGAGGCAGAAGCAGTCAAGGGTAGCTTAGGGTTAGGGTTAGGGTTAGGGTTAGGGTTAGGGTACGGCTTAGGGTATGGTTTCGGGTACGGGTTCGGGTACGGCGTAGGGTATGGGTTAGGGTTAGGGTTAGGGTTAGTTTGAGGGTTAGGGCTCGGTTTAGGGTACGGTTTAGGATTAGGGTACGTGTTAGGATTAGGGTAGGGGTTAGGGTTAGGGTACGCATTAGGGTTAGGGTAGTTATTAAACCTATCCCACTCTCTAGATACCCCTTAGCACGTCAAGGAATATTATTTGGGGGTCCAGCCATGCAGAAGAGTTTAGACACTAGGAGAAGATAAGGAACACACCCATTATCAAGAAATCACATTAGGATTCTCTTTTTAACCTGTTCCTTAAAACACTAGTGCTTAGGAAATCTATTGGAGGCAGAAGCAGTCAAGGGTAGCTTAGGGTTAGGGTTAGGGTTAGGGTTAGAGTTAGGGTACGGCTTAGGGTACGGGTTCGGGTACGGTGTAGATTATGGGTTCGGGTTAGGGTTAGGGTTGGTTTGAGGGTTAGGGCTCGGTTTAGGGTACGGGTTAGGATTAGGGTACGTGTTAGTGTTAGGGTAGCCGTTAGGGTTAGGGTACGCGTTAGGGTTAGGGTAGTTATTAAAACTATCCCACTCTCTAGATACCCCTTAGCACGTCAAGGAATATTATTTGGGGGTCCAGCCATGGAGAAGAGTTTAGACACTAGGGGAAGATAAGGAACACACCCATTATCAAGAAATCACATTAGGATTCTCTTTTTAACCTGTTCCTTAAAACACTAGTGCTTAGGAAATCTACTGGAGCCAGAAGCAGTCAAGGGTAGCTTACGGTTAGGGTTAGGGTTAGGTTACGGCTTACGGTACGGATTCGGGTACGGGTTTGCGTACGGCATAGGGTATGGGTTAGGGTTAGGGTTAGGGTTAGTTTGAGGGTTAGGGCCCGGTTTACGGTACGGGTTAGGATTAAGGTACGTGTTAGGGTTAGGGTAGGTGTTAGGGTTAGGGTACGCGTTAGGGTTAGGATAGTTATTAAACCTATCCCACTCTCTAGATACCCCTTAGCACGTCAAGGAATATTATTTGGGGGTCCAGCCATGGAGAAAAGTTTAGACACTAGGAGAAGATAAGGAACACACCCATTATCAAGAAATCACATTAGGATTCTCTTTTTAACCTGTTCCTTAAAACACTAGTGCTTAGGAAATCTATTGGAGCCAGAAGCAGTCAAGGGTAGCTTACGGTTAGGGTTAGGGTTAGGTTACGGCTTAGGGTACGGGTTCGGGTATGGGTTGGCGTACGGCGTAGTGTATGGGTTAGGGTTAGGGTTAGGGTTAGGGTACGGCCTAGGGTACAGTTTCGGGTACGGGTTCGGGTACGGCATAGGGTATGGGTTAGGGTTAGGGTTAGGGTTAGTTTGAGGGTTAGGGCTCAGTTTAGGGTACGGTTTAGGATTGGGTTACGTGTTAGGATTAGGTTAGGGGTTAGGGTTAGGGTACGCATTAGTGTTAGGGTAGTTATTAAACCTATCCCACTCTCTAGATACCCCTTAGCACGTCAAGGAATATTATTTGGGTGTCCAGCCATGGAGAAGAGTTCAGACACTAGGAGAAGATAAGGAACACACCCATTATCAAGAAATCACATTGGATTCTCTTTTTAACCTGTTCCTTAAAACACTGGTGCTTAGGAAATCTATTGGAGGCAGAAGCAGTCAAGGGTAGCTTAGGGTTAGGGTTAGGGTTAGGGTTAGGGTTAGGGTTAGGGTACGGCTTAGGGTACGGGTTTGGGTACGGCGTAGGGTAGGGGTTAGGGTTAGGGTACGCATTAGGGTTAGGGTAGTTATTAAACCTATCCCACTCTCTAGATACCCCTTAGCACGTCAAGGAATATTATTTGGGGGTCCAGCCATGGAGAAGAGTTTAGACACTAGGAGAAGATAAGGAACACACCCATTATCAAGAAATCACATTAGGATTCTCTTTTTAACCTGTTCCTTAAAACACTAGTGCTTAGGAAATCTATTGAAGCCAGAAGCACTCAAGGGTAGCTTACGGTTAGGGTTAGGGTTAGGTTACGGCTTAGGGTACGGGTTCGGGTACGGGTTTGCGTACGGCGTAGGGTATGGGTTAGAGTTAGGGTTAGGGTTAGTTTGAGGGTTAGGGCTCGGTTTAGGGTACGGGTTAGGATTAGGGTACGTGCTAGGGTTAGGGTAGGGGTTAGGTTTAGGGTATGCGTTAGGGTTAGGGTAGTTATTAAACCTATCCCACTCTCTAGATACCCCTTAGCACGTCAAGGAATATTATTTGGGTGTCCAGCCATGGAGAAGAGCTCAGACACTAGGAGAAGATAAGGAACACACCCATTATCAAGAAATCACATTGGGTTCTCTTTTTAACCTGTTCCTTAAAACACTAGTGCTTAGGAAATCTATTGGAGGCAGAAGCAGTCAAGGGTAGCTTAGGGTTAGGGTTAGGTTTAGGGTACGGCTTAGGGTACGGCTTAGGGTACGGGTTCGGTTACGGCATAGGGTATGGTTTAGGGTTAGGGTTAGGGTTAGTTTGAGGGTTAGGGCTCGGTTTAGGGTACGGGTTAGGATTAGGATACGTGTTAGGGTTAGGGTAGGGGTTAGGGTTAGGATACGCATTAGGTTTAGGGTAGTTATTAAACCTATCCCACTCTAGATACCCCTTAGCACGTCAAGGAATATTATTTGGGGGTCCAGCCATGGAGAAGAGTTTAGACACTAGGAGAAGATAAGGAACACACCCATTATCAAGAAATCACATTGGATTCTCTTTTTAACCTGTTCCTTAAAACACTGGTGCTTAGGAAATCTATTGGAGGCAGAAGCAGTCAAGGGTAGCTTAGGGTTAGGGTTAGGGTTAGGGTTAGGGTTAGGGTTAGGGTACGGCTTAGGGTTAGGGTTAGGGTTAGGGTTAGGGTTAGGGTTAGGGTTAGGGTTAGGGTACGGCTTAGGGTACGGGTTTGGGTACGGCGTAGGGTAGGGGTTAGGGTTAGGGTACGCATTAGGGTTAGGGTAGTTATTAAACCTATCCCACTCTCTAGATACCCCTTAGCACGTCAAGGAATATTATTTGGGGGTCCAGCCATGGAGAAGAGTTTAGACACTAGGAGAAGATAAGGAACACACCCATTATTAAGAAATCACATTAGGATTCTCTTTTTAACCTGTTCCTTAAATCACTAGTGCTAAGGAAATCTATCGGAGGCAGAAGCAGTGAAGGGTAGCTTAGGGTTAGGGTTAGGGTTAGGGTTAGGGTTAGGGTACGGCTTAGGGTACGGTTTCGGGTACGGGTTCGGGTACGGCATAGGGTATGGGTTAGGGTTAGGGTTAGGGTTAGGGTTAGGGTTAGGGTTAGGGTACGGCTTAGGGTACGGGTTTGGGTACGGCGTAGGGTAGGGGTTAGGGTTATGGTACGCATTAGGGTTAGGGTAGTTATTAAACCTATCCCACTCTCTAGATACCCCTTAGCACGTCAAGGAATATTATTTGGGGGTCCAGCCATGGAGAAGAGTTTAGACACTAGGAGAAGATAAGGAACACACCCATTATCAAGAAATCACATTAGGATTCTCTTTTTAACCTGTTCCTTAAAACACTAGTGCTTAGGAAATCTATCGGAGGCAGAAGCAGTCAAGGGTAGCTTAGGGTTAGGGTTAGGTTTAGGGTACGGCTTAGGGTACGGCTTAGGGTACGGGTTAGGTTACGGCGTAGGGTATGGTTTAGGGTTAGGGTTAGGGTTAGTTTGAGGGTTAGGGCTCGGTTTAGGGTACGGGTTAGGATTAGGATACGTGTTAGGGTTAGGGTAGGGGTTAGGGTTAGGGTACGCGTTAGGGTTAGGGTAGTTATTGAACCTATCCCACTCTCTAGATACCCCTTAGCACGTAAAGGAATATTATTTGGGGGTCCAGCCATGGAGAAGAGTTCAGACACTAGGAGAAGATAAGGAACACACCCATTATCAAGAAATCACATTAGGATTCCCTTTTTAACCTGTTCCTTAAAACACTAGTGCTTAGGAAATCTATTGGAGGCAGAAGCAGTCAAGGGTAGCTTAGGGTTAGGGTTAGGGTTAGGGTTAGAGTTAGGGTACGGCTTAGGGTACGGGTTCGGATACGGTGTAGGGTATGGGTTAGGGTTAGGGTTAGGGTTAGTTTGAGGGTTAGGTCTCGCTTTAGGGTACGGGTTAGGATTTGGGTAAGTGTTAGTGTTAGGGTAGCCGTTAGGGTTAGGGTACGCGTTAGGGTTAGGGTAGTTATTAAAACTATCCCACTCTCTAGATACCCCTTAGCACGTCAAGGAATATTATTTGGGGGTCCAGCCATGGAGAAGAGTTTAGACACTAGGGGAAGATAAGGAACACACCCATTATCAAGAAATCACATTAGGATTCTATTTTAAACCTGTTCCTTAAAACACTAGTGCTTAGGAAATCTATTGGAGCCAGAAGCAGTCAAGGGTAGCTTACGGTTAGGGTTAGGGTTAGGTTACAGCTTAGGGTACGGGTTCGGGTATGGGTTTGCGTACGGCGTAGTGTATGGGTTAGGGTTAGGGTTAGGGTTAGGTTACGGCCTAGGGTACGGTTTCGGGTACGGGTTCGGGTACGGCATAGGGTATGGGTTAGGGTTAGGGTTAGGGTTAGTTTGAGGGTTAGGGCTCGGTTTAGGGTACGGTTTAGGATTGGGGTACGTGTTAGGATTAGGGTAGGGGTTAGGGTTAGGGTACGCATTAGTGTTAGGGTAGTTATTAAACCTATCCCACTCTCTAGATACCCCTTAGCACGTCAAGGAATATTATTTGGGTGTCCAGCCATGGAGAAGAGTTCAGACACTAGGAGAAGATAAGGAACACACCCATTATCAAGAAATCACATTGGATTCTCTTTTTAACCTGTTCCTTAAAACACTGGTGCTTAGGAAATCTATTTGAGGCAGAAGCAGTCAAGGGTAGCTTAGGGTTAGGGTTAGGGTTAGGGTTAGGGTTAGGGTTAGGGTACGGCTTAGGGTACGGGTTTGGGTACGGCGTAGGGTAGGGGTTAGGGTTAGGGTACGCATTAGGGTTAGGGTAGTTATTAAACCTATCCCACTCTCTAGATACCCCTTAGCACGTCAAGGAATATTATTTGGGGGTCCAGCCATGGAGAAGAGTTTAGACACTAGGAGAAGATAAGGAACACACCCATTATCAAGAAATCACATTGGATTCTCTTTTTAACCTGTTCCTTAAAACACTGGTGCTTAGGAAATCTATTGGAGGCATAAGCAGTCAAGGGTAGCTTAGGGTTAGGGTTAGGGTTAGGGTTAGGGTTAGGGTACGGCTTAGGGTTAGGGTTAGGGTTAGGGTTAGGGTTAGGGTTAGGGTTAGGGTTAGGGTACGGCTTAGGGTACGGGTTTGGGCACGGCGTAGGGTAGGGGTTAGGGTTAGGGTACGCATTAGGGTTAGGGTAGTTATTAAACCTATCCCACTCTCTAGATACCCCTTAGCACGTCAAGGAATATTATTTGGGGGTCCAGCCATGGAGAAGAGTTTAGACACTAGGGGAAGATAAGGAACACACCCATTATCAAGAAATCACATTAGGATTCTCTTTTTAACCTGTTCCTTAAAACACTAGTGCTTAGGAAATCTATTGGAGCCAGAAGCAGTCAAGGGTAGCTTACGGTTAGGGTTAGGGTTAGGTTACGGCTTAGGGTACGGGTTCGGGTACGGGTTTGCGTACGGCGTAGGGTATGGGTTAGGGTTAGGGTTAGGGTTAGGTTGAGGGTTAGGGCCCGGTTTAGGGTACGGGTTAGGATTAGGGTACGTGTTAGGGTTAGGGTAGGTGTTAGGGTTAGGGTACGCGTTAGGGTTAGGGTAGTTATTAAACCTATCCCACTCTCTAGATACCCCTTAGCACGTCAAGGAATATTATTTGGGGGTCGAGCCATGGAGAAGAGTTTAGACACTAGGAGAAGATAAGGAACACACCCATTATCAAGAAATCACATTAGGATTGCCTTTTTAACCTGTTCCTTAAAACACTAGTGCTTAGGAAATCTATTGGAGGCAGAAGCAGTCAAGGGTAGCTTAGGGTTAGGGTTAGGGTTAGGGTTAGGGTTAGGGTACGGCTTAGGGTACGGTTTCGGGTACGGGTTCGGGTACGGCGTAGGGTATGGGTTAGGGTTAGGGTTAGGGTTAGTTTGAGGGTTAGGGCTCGGTTTAGGGTACGGGTTAGGATTAGGGTACGTGTTAGGATTAGGGTAGGGGTTAGGGTTAGGGTATGCATTAGTGTTAGGGTAGTTATTAAACCTATCCCACTCTCTAGATACCCCTTAGCACGTCAAGGAATATTATTTGGGTGTCCAGCCATGGAGAAGAGTTCAGACACTAGGAGAAGATAAGGAACACACCCATTATCAAGAAATCACATTGGATTCTCTTTTTAACCTGTTCCTTAAAACACTAGTGCTTAGGAAATCTATTGGAGGCAGAAGCAGTCAAGGGTAGTTTAGGGTTAGGGTTAGGTTTAGGGTACGGCTTAGGGTACGGCTTAGGGTACGGGTTCGGTTACGGCGTAGGGTATGGTTTAGGGTTAGGGTTAAGGTTAGTTTGAGGGTTAGGGCTCGGTTTAGGGTACGGGTTAGGATTAGGATACGTGTAAGGGTTAGGGTAGGTGTTAGGGTTAGGGTACGCGTTAGGGTTAGGGTAATTATTTAACCTATCCCACTCTCTAGATACCCCTTAGCACGTCAATGAATATTATTTGGGGGTCCAGCCATGGAGAAGAGTTTAGACACTATGAGAAGATAAGGAACACATCCATTATCAAGAAATCACATTAGGATTCTCTTTTTAACCTGTTCCTTAAAACACTAGTGCTTAGGAAATCTATTGGAGGCAGAAGCAGTCAAGGGTAGCTTAGGTTTAGGGTTAGGGTTAGGGTTAGATTTAGGGTACGGCTTAGGGTACGGGTTCGGTTACGGTGTAGGGTATGGGTTAGGGTTAGGGTTAGGGTTTGTTTGAGGGTTAGGGCTCGGTTTAGGGTACGGGTTAGGATTAGGTTACCTGTTAGTGTTAGGGTAGCCGTTAGGGTTAGGGTATGCGTTAGGGTTAGGGTAGTTATTAAAACTATCCCACTCTCTAGATACCCCTTAGCACGTCAAGGAATATTATTTGGGGGTCCAGCCATGGAGAAGAGTTTGGACACTAGGGGAAGATAAGGAACACACCCATTATCAAGAAATCACATTAGGATTCTCTTTTTAACCTGTTCCTTAAAACACTAGTGCTTAGGAAATCTATTGTAGCCAGAAGCAGTCAAGGGTAGTTTACGGTTAGGGTTAGGGTTAGGTTACGGCTTAGGGTACCGGTTCGGGTACGGGTTCGTGTACGGCGTAGGGTATGAGTTAGGGTTAGGGTTAGGGTTAGTTTGAGGGTTAGGGCTCGGTTTAGGGTACGGGTTAGGATTAGGGTACGTGTTAGGGTTAGGGTAGGGGTTAGGGTTAGGGTACGCGTTAGGGTTAGGGTAGTTATTAAACCTATCCCACTCTCTAGATACCCCTTAGCACGTCAAGGAATATTATTTGGGGGTCCAGCCATGGAGAAGAGTTTAGACACTAGGAGAAGATAAGGAACACACCCATTATCAAGAAATCACATTAGGATTCCCTTTTTAACCTGTTCCTTAAAACACTAGTGCTTAGTAAATCTATTGGAGGCAGAAGCACTCAAGGGTAGCTTAGGGTTAGGGTTAGGGTTAGGGTTAGGGTTAGGGTACGGCTTAGGGTATGGTTTCGGGTACGGGTTCGGGTACGGCGTAGGGTATGGGTTAGGGTTAGGGTTAGGGTTAGTTTGAGGGTTAGGGCTCGGTTTAGGGTACGGTTTAGGATTAGGGTACGTGTTAGGATTAGGGTAGGGGTTAGGGTTAGGGTACGCATTAGGGTTAGGGTAGTTATTAAACCTATCCCACTCTCTAGATACCCCTTAGCACGTCAAGGAATATTATTTGGGGGTCCAGCCATGGAGAAGAGTTTAGACACTAGGAGAAGATAAGGAACACACCCATTATCAAAAAATCACATTAGGATTCTCTTTTTAACCTGTTCCTTAAAACACTAGTGCTTAGGAAATCTATTGGAGGCAGAAGCAGTCAAGGGTAGCTTAGGGTTAGGGTTAGGGTTAGGGTTAGAGTTAGGGTACGGCTTAGGGTACGGGTTCGGGTACGGTGTAGGGTATGGGTTCGGGTTAGGGTTAGGGTTGGTTTGAGGGTTAGGGCTCGGTTTAGGGTACGGGTTAGGATTAGGGTACGTGTTAGTGTTAGGGTAGCCGTTAGGGTTAGGGTACGCGTTAGGGTTAGGGTAGTTATTAAAACTATCCCACTCTCTAGATACCCCTTAGCACGTCAAGGAATATTATTTGGGGGTCCAGCCATGGAGAAGAGTTTAGACACTAGGGGAAGATAAGGAACACACCCATTATCAAGAAATCACATTAGGATTCTCTTTTTAACCTGTTCCTTAAAACACTAGTGCTTAGGAAATCTATTGGAGCCAGAAGCAGTCAAGGGTAGCTTACGGTTAGGGTTAGGGTTGGGTTACGGCTTACGGTACGGGTTCGGGTACGGGTTTGCGTACGGCATAGGGTATGGGTTAGGGTTAGGGTTAGGGTTAGTTTGAGGGTTAGGGCCCGGTTTAGGGTACGGGTTAGGATTAGGGTACGTGTTAGGCTTAGGGTAGGTGTTAGGGTTAGGGTACGCGTTAGGGTTAGGGTAGTTATTAAACCTATCCCACTCTCTAGATACCCCTTAGCACGTCAAGGAATATTATTTGGGGGTCCAGCCATGGAGAAGAGTTTAGACACTAGGAGAAGATAAGGAACACACCCATTATCAAGAAATCACATTGGATTCTCTTTTTAACCTGTTCCTTAAAACACTAGTGCTTAGGAAATCTATTGGAGGCAGAAGCAGTCGAGGGTAGCTTAGTGTTAGGGTTAGGTTTAGGGTACGGCTTAGGGTACGGCTTAGGGTACGGGTTCGGTTACGGCGTAGGGTATGGTTTAGGGTTAGGGTTAGGGTTAGTTTGAGGGTTAGGGCTCGGTTTAGGGTACGGGTTAGGATTAGGGTACGTGCTAGGGTTAGGGTAGGGGTTAGGGTTAGGGTACGCGTTAGGGTTAGGGTAGTTATTGAACCTATCCCACTCTCTAGATACCCCTTAGCACGTAAAGGAATATTATTTGGGGGTCCAGCCATGGAGAAGAGTTCAGACACTAGGAGAAGATAAGGAACACAGCCATTATGAAGAAATCACAATAGGATTCTCTTTTTAACCTGTTCCTTAAAACACTAGTGCTTAGGAAATGTATTGGAGGCAGAAGCAGTCAAGGGTAGCTTAGGGTTAGGGTTAGGGTTAGGGTTAGGGTTAGGGTACGGCTTAGGGTACGGGTTCGGGTACGGGTTCGGTTACGGCGTAGGGTATGGGTTAGGGTTAGGGTTAGGGTTAGGGTTAGGGTTAGGGTTAGGGTACGGCTTAGGGTACGGGTTCGGTTACGGGTTCGGGTACGGCGTAGGGTATGGGTTAGGGTTAGGGTTAGGGTTAGTTTGAGGGTTAGGGCTCGGTTTAGGTTACGGGTTAGGATTAGGGTACGTGTTAGGGTTAGGGTAGGGGTTAGGGTTAGGGTACGCGTTAGGGTTAGGGTAGTTATTAAACCTATCCCACTCTCTAGATACCCCTTAGCACGTCAAGGAATATTATTTGGGGGTCCAGCCATGGAGAAGAGTTTAGACACTAGGAGAAGATAAGGAACACACCCATTATCAAGAAATCACATTAGGATTCTCTTTTTAACCTGTTCCTTAAAACACTAGTGCTTAGGAAATCTATTGGAGGCAGAAGCAGTCAAGGGTAGCTTAGGGTTAGGGTTAGGGTTAGGGTTAGGGTTAGGGTATGGCTTAGGGTACGGGTTCGGTTACGGGTTCGGGTACGGCGTAGGGAATGGGTTAGGGTTAGGGTTAGGGTTAGTTTGAGGGTTAGGGCTTGGTTTAGGGTACGGGTTAGGATTAGGGTACATGTTAGGGTTAGGGTAGGGGTTAGGGTTAGGGTACGCGTTAGGGTTAGGGTAGTTATTAAACCTATCCCACTCTCTAGATACCCCTTAGCACGTCAAGGAATATTATTTGGGGGTCCAGCCATGGAGAAAAGTTTAGACACTAGGAGAAGATAAGGAACACACCCATTATCAAGAAATCACATTAGGATTCTCTTTTTAACCTGTTACTTAAAACACTAGTGCTTAGGAAATCTATTGGAGGCAGAAGCAGTCAAGGGTAGCTTAGGGTTAGGGTTAGGGTTAGGGTTAGGGTTAGGGTACGGCTTAGGGTACGGGTTCGGTTACGGGTTCGGGTACGGCGTAGGGTATGGGTTAGGGTTAGGGTTAGGGTTAGTTTGAGGGTTAGGGCTCTGTTTAGGGTACGGGTTAGGATTAGGGTTAGGGTTAGGGTTAGGGTTAGGGTTAGGGTTAGGGTTAGGGTTAGGGTTAGGGTTAGTTTGAGGGTTAGGGCTCGGTTTAGGGTACGGGTTAGGATTAGGGTACGTGTTAGGGTTAGGGTAGGGGTTAGGGTTAGGGTACGCGTTGGGGTTAGGGTAGTTATTGAACCTATCCCACTCTCTAGATACCCCTTAGCACGTCAAGGAATATTATTTGGGGGTCCAGACATGGAGAAGAGTTTAGACACTAGGAGAAGATAAGGAACACAGCCATTATCAAGAAATCACCTTAGGATTCTCTTCTTAACCTGTTCCTTAAAACACTAGTGCTTAGGAAATCTATTGGAGGCAGAAGCAGTCAAGGGTAGCTTAGGGTTAGGGTTAGGGTTAGGGTTAGAGTTAGGGTACGGCTTAGGGTACGGGTTCGGGTACGGTGTAGGGTATGGGTTAGGGTTAGGGTTAGGGTTAGTTTGAGGGTTAGGGCTCGGTTTAGGGTACGGGTTAGGATTAGGGTACGTGTTAGTGTTAGGGTAGCCGTTAGGGTTAGGGTATGCGTTAGGGTTAGGGTAGTTATTAAAACTATCCCACTCTCTAGATACCCCTTAGCACGTCAAGGAATATTATTTGGGGGTCCAGCCATGGAGAAGAGTTTGAACACTAGGGGAAGATAAGGAACACACCCATTATCAAGAAATCACATTAGGATTCTCTTTTTAACCTGTTCCTTAAAACACTAGTGCTTAGGAAATCTATTGGAGGCAGAAGCAGTCAAGGGTAGCTTAGGGTTAGTGTTAGGGTTAGGGTTAGGGTTAGGGTACGGCTTAGGGTATGGTTTCGGGTACGGGTTCGGGTACGGCGTAGGGTATGGGTTAGGGTTAGGGTTAGGGTTAGTTTGAGGGTTAGGGCTCGGTTTAGGGTACGGTTTAGGATTAGGGTACGTGTTAGGATTAGGGTAGGGGTTAGGGTTAGGGTACGCATTAGGGTTAGGGTAGTTATTAAACCTATCCCACTCTCTAGATACCCCTTAGCACGTCAAGGAATATTATTTGGGGGTCCAGCCATGGAGAAGAGTTTAGACACTAGGAGAAGATAAGGAACACACCCATTATCAAGAAATCACATTAGGATTCTCTTTTTAACCTGTTCCTTAAAACACTAGTGCTTAGGAAATCTATTGGAGGCAGAAGCAGTCAAGGGTAGCTTAGGGTTAGGGTTAGGGTTAAGGTTAGAGTTAGGGTACGGCTTAGGGTACGGGTTCGGGTACGGTGTAGAGTATGGGTTCGGGTTAGGGTTAGGGTTTGTTTGAGGGTTAGGGCTCGGTTTAGGGTACGGGTTAGGATTAGGGTACGTGTTAGTGTTAGGGTAGCCGTTAGGGTTAGGGTACGCGTTAGGGTTAGGGTAGTTATTAAAACTATCCCACTCTCTAGATACCCCTTAGCACGTCAAGGAATATTATTTGGGGGTCCAGCCATGGAGAAGAGTTTAGACACTAGGGGAAGATAAGGAACACACCCATTATCAAGAAATCACATTAGGATTCTCTTTTTAACCTGTTCCTTAAAACACCAGTGCTTAGGAAATCTATTGGAGCCAGAAGCAGTCAAGGGTAGCTTACGGTTAGGGTTAGGGTTAGGTTACGGCTTACGGTACGGGTTCGGGTACGGGTTTGCGTACGGCATAGGGTATGGGTTAGGGTTAGGGTTAGGGTTAGTTTGAGGGTTAGGGCCCGGTTTAGGGTACGGGTTAGGATTAGGGTACGTGTTAGGGTTAGGGTAGGTGTTAGGGTTAGGGTACGCGTTAGGGTTAGGGTAGTTATTAAACCTATCCCACTCTCTAGATACCCCTTAGCACGTCAAGGAATATTATTTGGGGGTCCAGCCATGGAGAAAATTTAGACACTAGGAGAAGATAAGGAACACACCCATTATCAAGAAATCACATTAGGATTCTCTTTTTAACCTGTTCCTTAAAACACTAGTGCTTAGGAAATCTATTGGAGCCAGAAGCAGTCAAGGGTAGCTTACGGTTAGGGTTAGGGTTAGGTTACGGCTTAGGGTACGGGTTCGGGTATGGGTTTGCGTACGGCGTAGTGTATGGGTTAGGGTTAGGGTTAGGGTTAGGGTACGGCCTAGGGTACGGTTTCGGGTACGGGTTTGGGTACGGCATAGTGTATGGGTTAGGGTTAGGGTTAGGGTTAGTTTGAGGGTTAGGGCTCAGTTTAGGGTACGGTTTAGGATTGGGTTACGTGTTAGGATTAGGGTAGGGGTTAGGGTTAGGGTACGCATTAGTGTTAGGGTAGTTATTAAACCTATCCCACTCTCTAGATACCCCTTAGCACGTCAAGGAATATTATTTGGGTGTCCAGCCATGGAGAAGAGTTCAGACACTAGGAGAAGATAAGGAACACACCCATTATCAAGAAATCACATTGGATTCTCTTTTTAACCTGTTCCTTAAAACACTGGTGCTTAGGAAATCTATTGGAGGCAGAAGCAGTCAAGGGTAGCTTAGGGTTAGGGTTAGGGTTAGGGTTAGGGTTAGGGTTAGGGTACGGCTTAGGGTACGGGTTTGGGTACGGCGTAGGGTAGGGGTTAGGGTTAGGGTACGCATTAGGGTTAGGGTAGTTATTAAACCTATCCCACTCTCTAGATACCCCTTAGCACGTCAAGGAATATTATTTGGGGGTCCAGCCATGGAGAAGAGTTTAGACACTAGGAGAAGATAAGGAACACACCCATTATCAAGAAATCACATTAGGATTCTCTTTTTAACCTGTTCCTTAAAACGCTAGTGCTTAGGAAATCTATTGAAGCCAGAAGCAGTCAAGGGTAGCTTACGGTTAGGGTTAGGGTTAGGTTACGGCTTAGGGTACGGGTTCGGTTACGGGTTTGCGTACGGCGTAGGGTATGGGTTAGAGTTAGGGTTAGGGTTAGTTTGAGGGTTAGGGCTCGGTTTAGGGTACGGGTTAGGATTAGGGTACGTGCTAGGGTTAGGGTAGGGGTTAGGTTTAGGGTATGCGTTAGGGTTAGGGTAGTTATTAAACCTATCCCACTCTCTAGATACCCCTTAGCACGTCAAGGAATATTATTTGGGTGTCCAGCCATGGAGAAGAGCTCAGACACTAGGAGAAGATAAGGAACACACCCATTATCAAGAAATCACATTGGGTTCTCTTTTTAACCTGTTCCTTAAAACACTAGTGCTTAGGAAATCTATTGGAGGCAGAAGCAGTCAAGGGTAGCTTAGGGTTAGGGTTAGGTTTAGGGTACGGCTTAGGGTACGGCTTAGGGTACGGGTTCGGTTACGGCGTAGGGTATGGTTTAGGGTTAGGGTTAGGGTTAGTTTGAGGGTTAGGGCTCGGTTTAGGGTACGGGTTAGGATTAGGATACGTGTAAGGGTTAGGGTAGGTGTTAGGGTTAGGGTACGCGTTAGGGTTAGGGTAATTATTTAACCTATCCCACTCTCTAGATACCCCTTAGCACGTCAAGGAATATTATTTGGGGGTCCAGCCATGGAGAAGAGTTTAGACACTACGAGAAGATAAGGAACACACCCATTATCAAGAAATCACATTAGGATTCTCTTTTTAACCTGTTCCTTAAAACACTAGTGCTTAGGAAATCTATTGGAGGCAGAAGCAGTCAAGGGTAGCTTAGGGTTAGGGTTAGGGTTAGGGTTAGAGTTAGGATACGGCTTAGGGTACGGGTTCGGGTACGGTGTAGGGTATGGGTTAGGGTTAGGGTTAGGGTTTGTTTGAGGGTTAGGGCTCGGTTTAGGGTACGGGTTAGGATTAGGGTACGTGTTAGTGTTAGGGTAGCCGTTAGGGTTAGGGTATGCGTTAGGGTTAGGGTAGTTATTAAAACTATCCCACTCTCTAGATACCCCTTAGCACGTCAAGGAATATTATTTGGGGGTCCAGCCATGGAGAAGAGTTTGGACACTAGGGGAAGATAAGGAACACACCCATTATCAAGAAATCACATTAGGATTCTCTTTTTAACCTGTTCCTTAAAACACTAGTGCTTAGGAAATCTATTGAAGCCAGAAGCAGTCAAGGGTAGCTTACGGTTAGGGTTAGGGTTAGGTTACGGCTTAGGGTACGGGTTCGGGTACGGGTTTGCGTACGGCGTAGGGTATGGGTTAGAGTTAGGGTTAGGGTTAGTTTGAGGGTTAGGGCTCGGTTTAGGGTACGGGTTAGGATTAGGGTACGTGCTAGGGTTAGGGTAGGGGTTAGGGTTAGGGTATGCGTTAGGCTTAGGGTAGTTATTAAACCTATCCCACTCTCTAGATACCCCTTAGCACGTCAAGGAATATTATTTGGGTGTCCAGCCATGGAGAAGAGTTCAGACACTAGGAGAAGATAAGGAACACACCCATTATCAAGAAATCACATTGGGTTCTCTTTTTAACCTGTTCCTTAAAACACTAGTGCTTAGGAAATCTATTGGAGGCAGAAGCAGTCAAGGGTAGCTTAGGGTTAGGGTTAGGTTTAGGGTACGGCTTAGGGTACGGCTTAGGGTACGGGTTCGGTTACGGCGTAGGGTATGGTTTAGGGTTAGGGTTAGGGTTAGTTTGAGGGTTAGGGCTCGGTTTAGGGTACGGGTTAGGATTAGGATACGTGTAAGGGTTAGGGTAGGGGTTAGGGTTAGGGTACGCATTAGGGTTAGGGTAATTATTTAACCTATCCCACTCTCTAGATACCCCTTAGCACGTCAAGGAATATTATTTGGGGTTCCAGCCATGGAGAAGAGTTTAGACACTAGGAGAAGATAAGGAACACACCCATTATCAAGAAATCACATTAGGATTCCCTTTTTAACCTGTTCCTTAAAACACTTGTGCTTAGGAAATCTATTGGAGGCAGAAGCAGTCAAGGGTAGCTTAGGGTTAAGGTTAGGGTTAGGGTTAGGGTTAGGGTACGGCTTAGGGTACGGTTTCGGGTACGGGTTCGGGTACGGCGTAGGGTATGGGTTAGGGTTAGGGTTAGGGTTAGTTTGAGGGTTAGGGCTCGGTTTAGAGTACGGGTTAGGATTAGGGTACGTGTTAGGGTTAGGGTAGGGGTTAGGGTTAGGGTACGCATTAGGTTTAGGGTAGTTATTAAACCTATCCCACTCTAGATACCCCTTAGCACGTCAAGGAATATTATTTGGGGGTCCAGCCATGGAGAAGAGTTTAGACACTAGGAGAAGATAAGGAACACACCCATTATCAAGAAATCACATTGGATTCTCTTTTTAACCTGTTCCTTAAAACACTGGTGCTTAGGAAATCTATTGGAGGCAGAAGCAGTCAAGGGTAGCTTAGGGTTAGGGTTAGGGTTAGGGTTAGGGTTAGGGTACGGCTTAGGGTTAGGGTTAGGGTTAGGGTTAGGGTTAGGGTTAGGGTTAGGGTACGGCTTAGGGTACGGGTTTGGGCACGGCGTAGGGTAGGGGTTAGGGTTAGGGTACGCATTAGGGTTAGGGTAGTTATTAAACCTATCCCACTCTCTAGATACCCCTTAGCACGTCAAGGAATATTATTTGGGGGTCCAGCCTTGGAGAAGAGTTTAGACACTAGGGGAAGTTAAGGAACACACCCATTATCAAGAAATCATATTAGGATTCTCTTTTTAACCTGTTCCTTAAAACACTACTGCTTAGGAAATCTATTGGAGCCAGAAGCAGTCAAGGGTAGCTTACGGTTAGGGTTAGGGTTAGGTTACGGCTTAGGGTACGGGTTCGGGTACGGGTTTGCGTACGGCGTAGGGTATGGGTTAGGGTTAGGGTTAGGGTTAGTTTGAGGGTTAGGGCCCGGTTTAGGGTACGGGTTAGGATTAGGGTACGTGTTAGGGTTAGGGTAGGTGTTAGCGTTAGGGTACGCGTTAGGGTTAGGGTAGTTATTAAACCTATCCCACTCTCTAGATACCCCTTAGCACGTCAAGGAATATTATTTGGGGGTCGAGCCATGGAGAAGAGTTTAGACACTAGGAGAAGATAAGGAACACACCCATTATCAAGAAATCACATTAGGATTGACTTTTTAACCTGTTCCTTAAAACACTAGTGCTTAGGAAATCTATTGGAGGCAGAAGCAGTCAAGGGTAGCTTAGGGTTAGGGTTAGGGTTATGGTTAGGGTTAGGGTACGGCTTAGGGTACGGTTTCGGGTACGGGTTCGGGTACGGCGTAGGGTATGGGTTAGGGTTAGGGTTAGGGTTAGTTTGAGGGTTAGGGCTCGGTTTAGGGTACGGGTTAGGATTAGGGTACGTGTTAGGATTAGGGTAGGGGTTAGGGTTAGGGTACGCATTAGTGTTAGGGTAGTTATTAAACCTATCCCACTCTCTAGATACCCCTTAGCACGTCAAGGAATATTATTTGGGTGTCCAGCCATGGAGAAGAGTTCAGACACTAGGAGAAGATAAGGAACACACCCATTATCAAGAAATCACATTGGATTCTCTTTTTAACCTGTTCCTTAAAACACTAGTGCTTAGGAAATCTATTGGAGGCAGAAGCAGTCAAGGGTAGCTTAGGGTTAGGGTTAGGTTTAGGGTACGGCTTAGGGTACGGCTTAGGGTACGGGTTCGGTTACGGCGTAGGATATGGTTTAGGGTTAGGGTTAGGGTTAGTTTGAGGGTTAGGGCTCGGTTTAGGGTACGGGTTAGGATTAGGATACGTGTAAGGGTTAGGGTAGGTGTTAGGGTTAGGGTACGCGTTAGGGTTAGGGTAATTATTTAACCTATCCCACTCTCTAGATACCCCTTAGCACGTCAAGGAATATTATTTGGGGGTCCAGCCATGGAGAAGAGTTTAGACACTACGAGAAGATAAGGAACACACCCATTATCAAGAAATCACATTAGGATTCTCTTTTTAACCTGTTCCTTAAAACACTAGTGCTTAGGAAATGTATTGGAGGCAGAAGCAGTCAAGGGTAGCTTAGGGTTAGGGTTAGGGTTAGGGTTAGAGTTAGGGTACGGCTTAGGGTACGGGTTCGGGTACGGTGTAGGGTATGGGTTAGGGTTAGGGTTAGGGTTTGTTTGAGGGTTAGGGCTCGGTTTAGGGTACGGGTTAGGATTAGGGTACGTGTTAGTGTTAGGGTAGCCGTTAGGGTTAGGGTATGCGTTAGGGTTAGGGTAGTTATTAAAACTATCCCACTCTCTAGATACCCCTTAGCACGTCAAGGAATATTATTTGGGGGTCCAGCCATGGAGAAGAGTTTGGACACTAGGGGAAGATAAGGAACACACCCATTATCAAGAAATCACATTAGGATTCTCTTTTTAACCTGTTCCTTAAAACACTAGTGCTTAGGAAATCTATTGTAGCCAGAAGCAGTCAAGGGTAGTTTACGGTTAGGGTTAGGGTTAGGTTACGGCTTAGGGTACCGGTTCGGGTACGGGTTCGTGTACGGCGTAGGTTATGAGTTAGGGTTAGGGTTAGGGTTAGTTTGAGGGTTAGGGCTCGGTTTAGGGTACGGGTTAGGATTAGGATACGTGTTAGGGTTAGGGTAGGGGTTAGGGTTAGGGTACGCGTTAGGGTTAGGGTAGTTATTGAACCTATCCCACTCTCTAGATACCCCTTAGCACGTAAAGGAATATTATTTGGGGGTCCAGCCATGGAGAAGAGTTCAGACACTAGGAGAAGATAAGGAACACACCCATTATCAAGAAATCACATTAGGATTCCCTTTTTAACCTGTTCCTTAAAACACTAGTGCTTAGGAAATCTATTGGAGGCAGAAGCAGTCAAGGGTAGCTTAGGGTTAGGGTTAGGGTTAGGGTTAGAGTTAGGGTACGGCTTAGGGTACGGGTTCGGATACGGTGTAGGGTATGGGTTAGGGTTAGGGTTAGGGTTAGTTTGAGGGTTAGGTCTCGCTTTAGGGTACGGGTTAGGATTTGGGTAAGTGTTAGTGTTAGGGTAGCCGTTAGGGTTAGGGTACGCGTTAGGGTTAGGGTAGTTATTAAAACTATCCCACTCTCTAGATACCCCTTAGCACGTCAAGGAATATTATTTGGGGGTCCAGCCATGGAGAAGAGTTTAGACACTAGGGGAAGATAAGGAACACACCCATTATCAAGAAATCACATTAGGATTCTATTTTAAACCTGTTCCTTAAAACACTAGTGCTTAGGAAATCTATTGGAGCCAGAAGCAGTCAAGGGTAGCTTACGGTTAGGGTTAGGGTTAGGTTACAGCTTAGGGTACGGGTTCGGGTATGGGTTTGCGTACGGCGTAGTGTATGGGTTAGGGTTAGGGTTAGGGTTAGGTTACGGCCTAGGGTACGGTTTCGGGTACGGGTTCGGGTACGGCATAGGGTATGGGTTAGGGTTAGGGTTAGGGTTAGTTTGAGGGTTAGGGCTCGGTTTAGGGTACGGTTTAGGATTGGGGTACGTGTTAGGATTAGGGTAGGGGTTAGGGTTAGGGTACGCATTAGTGTTAGGGTAGTTATTAAACCTATCCCACTCTCTAGATACCCCTTAGCACGTCAAGGAATATTATTTGGGTGTCCAGCCATGGAGAAGAGTTCAGACACTAGGAGAAGATAAGGAACACACCCATTATCAAGAAATCACATTGGATTCTCTTTTTAACCTGTTCCTTAAAACACTGGTGCTTAGGAAATCTATTTGAGGCAGAAGCAGTCAAGGGTAGCTTAGGGTTAGGGTTAGGGTTAGGGTTAGGGTTAGGGTTAGGGTACGGCTTAGGGTACGGGTTTGGGTACGGCGTAGGGTAGGGGTTAGGGTTAGGGTACGCATTAGGGTTAGGGTAGTTATTAAACCTATCCCACTCTCTAGATACCCCTTAGCACGTCAAGGAATATTATTTGGGGGTCCAGCCATGGAGAAGAGTTTAGACACTAGGAGAAGATAAGGAACACACCCATTATCAAGAAATCACATTGGATTCTCTTTTTAACCTGTTCCTTAAAACACTGGTGCTTAGGAAATCTATTGGAGCCAGAAGCAGTCAAGGGTAGCTTACGGTTAGGGTTAGGGTTAGGTTACGGCTTAGGGTACGGGTTCGGGTACGGGTTTGCGTACGGCGTAGGGTATGGGTTAGGGTTATGGTTAGGGTTAGGTTGAGGGTTAGGGCCCGGTTTAGGGTACGGGTTAGGATTAGGGTACGTGTTAGGGTTAGGGTAGGTGTTAGGGTTAGGGTACGCGTTAGGGTTAGGGTAGTTATTAAACCTATCCCACTCTCTAGATACCCCTTAGCACGTCAAGGAATATTATTTGGGTGTCCAGCCATGGAGAAGAGCTCAGACACTAGGAGAAGATAAGGAACACACCCATTATCAAGAAATCACATTGGGTTCTCTTTTTAACCTGTTCCTTAAAACACTAGTGCTTAGGAAATCTATTGGAGGCAGAAGCAGTCAAGGGTAGCTTAGGGTTAGGGTTAGGTTTAGGGTACGGCTTAGGGTACGGCTTAGGGTACGGGTTCGGTTACGGCGTAGGGTATGGTTTAGGGTTAGGGTTAGGGTTAGTTTGAGGGTTAGGGCTCGGTTTAGGGTACGGGTTAGGATTAGGATACGTGTAAGGGTTAGGGTAGGTGTTAGGGTTAGGGTACGCGTTAGGGTTAGGGTAATTATTTAACCTATCCCACTCTCTAGATACCCCTTAGCACGTCAAGGAATATTATTTGGGGGTCCAGCCATGGAGAAGAGTTTAGACACTACGAGAAGATAAGGAACACACCCATTATCAAGAAATCACATTAGGATTCTCTTTTTAACCTGTTCCTTAAAACACTAGTGCTTAGGAAATCTATTGGAGGCAGAAGCAGTCAAGGGTAGCTTAGGGTTAGGGTTAGGGTTAGGGTTAGAGTTAGGATACGGCTTAGGGTACGGGTTCGGGTACGGTGTAGGGTATGGGTTAGGGTTAGGGTTAGGGTTTGTTTGAGGGTTAGGGCTCGGTTTAGGGTACGGGTTAGGATTAGGGTACGTGTTAGTGTTAGGGTAGCCGTTAGGGTTAGGGTATGCGTTAGGGTTAGGGTAGTTATTAAAACTATCCCACTCTCTAGATACCCCTTAGCACGTCAAGGAATATTATTTGGGGGTCCAGCCATGGAGAAGAGTTTGGACACTAGGGGAAGATAAGGAACACACCCATTATCAAGAAATCACATTAGGATTCTCTTTTTAACCTGTTCCTTAAAACACTAGTGCTTAGGAAATCTATTGAAGCCAGAAGCAGTCAAGGGTAGCTTACGGTTAGGGTTAGGGTTAGGTTACGGCTTAGGGTACGGGTTCGGGTACGGGTTTGCGTACGGCGTAGGGTATGGGTTAGAGTTAGGGTTAGGGTTAGTTTGAGGGTTAGGGCTCGGTTTAGGGTACGGGTTAGGATTAGGGTACGTGCTAGGGTTAGGGTAGGGGTTAGGGTTAGGGTATGCGTTAGGCTTAGGGTAGTTATTAAACCTATCCCACTCTCTAGATACCCCTTAGCACGTCAAGGAATATTATTTGGGTGTCCAGCCATGGAGAAGAGTTCAGACACTAGGAGAAGATAAGGAACACACCCATTATCAAGAAATCACATTGGGTTCTCTTTTTAACCTGTTCCTTAAAACACTAGTGCTTAGGAAATCTATTGGAGGCAGAAGCAGTCAAGGGTAGCTTAGGGTTAGGGTTAGGTTTAGGGTACGGCTTAGGGTACGGCTTAGGGTACGGGTTCGGTTACGGCGTAGGGTATGGTTTAGGGTTAGGGTTAGGGTTAGTTTGAGGGTTAGGGCTCGGTTTAGGGTACGGGTTAGGATTAGGATACGTGTAAGGGTTAGGGTAGGGGTTAGGGTTAGGGTACGCATTAGGGTTAGGGTAATTATTTAACCTATCCCACTCTCTAGATACCCCTTAGCACGTCAAGGAATATTATTTGGGGTTCCAGCCATGGAGAAGAGTTTAGACACTAGGAGAAGATAAGGAACACACCCATTATCAAGAAATCACATTAGGATTCCCTTTTTAACCTGTTCCTTAAAACACTTGTGCTTAGGAAATCTATTGGAGGCAGAAGCAGTCAAGGGTAGCTTAGGGTTAAGGTTAGGGTTAGGGTTAGGGTTAGGGTACGGCTTAGGGTACGGTTTCGGGTACGGGTTCGGGTACGGCGTAGGGTATGGGTTAGGGTTAGGGTTAGGGTTAGTTTGAGGGTTAGGGCTCGGTTTAGAGTACGGGTTAGGATTAGGGTACGTGTTAGGGTTAGGGTAGGGGTTAGGGTTAGGGTACGCATTAGGTTTAGGGTAGTTATTAAACCTATCCCACTCTAGATACCCCTTAGCACGTCAAGGAATATTATTTGGGGGTCCAGCCATGGAGAAGAGTTTAGACACTAGGAGAAGATAAGGAACACACCCATTATCAAGAAATCACATTGGATTCTCTTTTTAACCTGTTCCTTAAAACACTGGTGCTTAGGAAATCTATTGGAGGCAGAAGCAGTCAAGGGTAGCTTAGGGTTAGGGTTAGGGTTAGGGTTAGGGTTAGGGTACGGCTTAGGGTTAGGGTTAGGGTTAGGGTTAGGGTTAGGGTTAGGGTTAGGGTACGGCTTAGGGTACGGGTTTGGGCACGGCGTAGGGTAGGGGTTAGGGTTAGGGTACGCATTAGGGTTAGGGTAGTTATTAAACCTATCCCACTCTCTAGATACCCCTTAGCACGTCAAGGAATATTATTTGGGGGTCCAGCCTTGGAGAAGAGTTTAGACACTAGGGGAAGTTAAGGAACACACCCATTATCAAGAAATCATATTAGGATTCTCTTTTTAACCTGTTCCTTAAAACACTACTGCTTAGGAAATCTATTGGAGCCAGAAGCAGTCAAGGGTAGCTTACGGTTAGGGTTAGGGTTAGGTTACGGCTTAGGGTACGGGTTCGGGTACGGGTTTGCGTACGGCGTAGGGTATGGGTTAGGGTTAGGGTTAGGGTTAGTTTGAGGGTTAGGGCCCGGTTTAGGGTACGGGTTAGGATTAGGGTACGTGTTAGGGTTAGGGTAGGTGTTAGCGTTAGGGTACGCGTTAGGGTTAGGGTAGTTATTAAACCTATCCCACTCTCTAGATACCCCTTAGCACGTCAAGGAATATTATTTGGGGGTCGAGCCATGGAGAAGAGTTTAGACACTAGGAGAAGATAAGGAACACACCCATTATCAAGAAATCACATTAGGATTGACTTTTTAACCTGTTCCTTAAAACACTAGTGCTTAGGAAATCTATTGGAGGCAGAAGCAGTCAAGGGTAGCTTAGGGTTAGGGTTAGGGTTATGGTTAGGGTTAGGGTACGGCTTAGGGTACGGTTTCGGGTACGGGTTCGGGTACGGCGTAGGGTATGGGTTAGGGTTAGGGTTAGGGTTAGTTTGAGGGTTAGGGCTCGGTTTAGGGTACGGGTTAGGATTAGGGTACGTGTTAGGATTAGGGTAGGGGTTAGGGTTAGGGTACGCATTAGTGTTAGGGTAGTTATTAAACCTATCCCACTCTCTAGATACCCCTTAGCACGTCAAGGAATATTATTTGGGTGTCCAGCCATGGAGAAGAGTTCAGACACTAGGAGAAGATAAGGAACACACCCATTATCAAGAAATCACATTGGATTCTCTTTTTAACCTGTTCCTTAAAACACTAGTGCTTAGGAAATCTATTGGAGGCAGAAGCAGTCAAGGGTAGCTTAGGGTTAGGGTTAGGTTTAGGGTACGGCTTAGGGTACGGCTTAGGGTACGGGTTCGGTTACGGCGTAGGATATGGTTTAGGGTTAGGGTTAGGGTTAGTTTGAGGGTTAGGGCTCGGTTTAGGGTACGGGTTAGGATTAGGATACGTGTAAGGGTTAGGGTAGGTGTTAGGGTTAGGGTACGCGTTAGGGTTAGGGTAATTATTTAACCTATCCCACTCTCTAGATACCCCTTAGCACGTCAAGGAATATTATTTGGGGGTCCAGCCATGGAGAAGAGTTTAGACACTACGAGAAGATAAGGAACACACCCATTATCAAGAAATCACATTAGGATTCTCTTTTTAACCTGTTCCTTAAAACACTAGTGCTTAGGAAATCTATTGGAGGCAGAAGCAGTCAAGGGTAGCTTAGGGTTAGGGTTAGGGTTAGGGTTAGAGTTAGGGTACGGCTTAGGGTACGGGTTCGGGTACGGTGTAGGGTATGGGTTAGGGTTAGGGTTAGGGTTTGTTTGAGGGTTAGGGCTCGGTTTAGGGTACGGGTTAGGATTAGGGTACGTGTTAGTGTTAGGGTAGCCGTTAGGGTTAGGGTATGCGTTAGGGTTAGGGTAGTTATTAAAACTATCCCACTCTCTAGATACCCCTTAGCACGTCAAGGAATATTATTTGGGGGTCCAGCCATGGAGAAGAGTTTGGACACTAGGGGAAGATAAGGAACACACCCATTATCAAGAAATCACATTAGGATTCTCTTTTTAACCTGTTCCTTAAAACACTAGTGCTTAGGAAATCTATTGTAGCCAGAAGCAGTCAAGGGTAGTTTACGGTTAGGGTTAGGGTTAGGTTACGGCTTAGGGTACCGGTTCGGGTACGGGTTCGTGTACGGCGTAGGTTATGAGTTAGGGTTAGGGTTAGGGTTAGTTTGAGGGTTAGGGCTCGGTTTAGGGTACGGGTTAGGATTAGGATACGTGTTAGGGTTAGGGTAGGGGTTAGGGTTAGGGTACGCGTTAGGGTTAGGGTAGTTATTGAACCTATCCCACTCTCTAGATACCCCTTAGCACGTAAAGGAATATTATTTGGGGGTCCAGCCATGGAGAAGAGTTCAGACACTAGGAGAAGATAAGGAACACACCCATTATCAAGAAATCACATTAGGATTCCCTTTTTAACCTGTTCCTTAAAACACTAGTGCTTAGGAAATCTATTGGAGGCAGAAGCAGTCAAGGGTAGCTTAGGGTTAGGGTTAGGGTTAGGGTTAGAGTTAGGGTACGGCTTAGGGTACGGGTTCGGATACGGTGTAGGGTATGGGTTAGGGTTAGGGTTAGGGTTAGTTTGAGGGTTAGGTCTCGCTTTAGGGTACGGGTTAGGATTTGGGTAAGTGTTAGTGTTAGGGTAGCCGTTAGGGTTAGGGTACGCGTTAGGGTTAGGGTAGTTATTAAAACTATCCCACTCTCTAGATACCCCTTAGCACGTCAAGGAATATTATTTGGGGGTCCAGCCATGGAGAAGAGTTTAGACACTAGGGGAAGATAAGGAACACACCCATTATCAAGAAATCACATTAGGATTCTATTTTAAACCTGTTCCTTAAAACACTAGTGCTTAGGAAATCTATTGGAGCCAGAAGCAGTCAAGGGTAGCTTACGGTTAGGGTTAGGGTTAGGTTACAGCTTAGGGTACGGGTTCGGGTATGGGTTTGCGTACGGCGTAGTGTATGGGTTAGGGTTAGGGTTAGGGTTAGGTTACGGCCTAGGGTACGGTTTCGGGTACGGGTTCGGGTACGGCATAGGGTATGGGTTAGGGTTAGGGTTAGGGTTAGTTTGAGGGTTAGGGCTCGGTTTAGGGTACGGTTTAGGATTGGGGTACGTGTTAGGATTAGGGTAGGGGTTAGGGTTAGGGTACGCATTAGTGTTAGGGTAGTTATTAAACCTATCCCACTCTCTAGATACCCCTTAGCACGTCAAGGAATATTATTTGGGTGTCCAGCCATGGAGAAGAGTTCAGACACTAGGAGAAGATAAGGAACACACCCATTATCAAGAAATCACATTGGATTCTCTTTTTAACCTGTTCCTTAAAACACTGGTGCTTAGGAAATCTATTTGAGGCAGAAGCAGTCAAGGGTAGCTTAGGGTTAGGGTTAGGGTTAGGGTTAGGGTTAGGGTTAGGGTACGGCTTAGGGTACGGGTTTGGGTACGGCGTAGGGTAGGGGTTAGGGTTAGGGTACGCATTAGGGTTAGGGTAGTTATTAAACCTATCCCACTCTCTAGATACCCCTTAGCACGTCAAGGAATATTATTTGGGGGTCCAGCCATGGAGAAGAGTTTAGACACTAGGAGAAGATAAGGAACACACCCATTATCAAGAAATCACATTGGATTCTCTTTTTAACCTGTTCCTTAAAACACTGGTGCTTAGGAAATCTATTGGAGGCATAAGCAGTCAAGGGTAGCTTAGGGTTAGGGTTAGGGTTAGGGTTAGGGTTAGGGTACGGCTTAGGGTTAGGGTTAGGGTTAGGGTTAGGGTTAGGGTTAGGGTTAGGGTTAGGGTACGGCTTAGGGTACGGGTTTGGGCACGGCGTAGGGTAGGGGTTAGGGTTAGGGTACGCATTAGGGTTAGGGTAGTTATTAAACCTATCCCACTCTCTAGATACCCCTTAGCACGTCAAGGAATATTATTTGGGGGTCCAGCCATGGAGAAGAGTTTAGACACTAGGGGAAGATAAGGAACACACCCATTATCAAGAAATCACATTAGGATTCTCTTTTTAACCTGTTCCTTAAAACACTAGTGCTTAGGAAATCTATTGGAGCCAGAAGCAGTCAAGGGTAGCTTACGGTTAGGGTTAGGGTTAGGTTACGGCTTAGGGTACGGGTTCGGGTACGGGTTTGCGTACGGCGTAGGGTATGGGTTAGGGTTAGGGTTAGGGTTAGGTTGAGGGTTAGGGCCCGGTTTAGGGTACGGGTTAGGATTAGGGTACGTGTTAGGGTTAGGGTAGGTGTTAGGGTTAGGGTACGCGTTAGGGTTAGGGTAGTTATTAAACCTATCCCACTCTCTAGATACCCCTTAGCACGTCAAGGAATATTATTTGGGGGTCGAGCCATGGAGAAGAGTTTAGACACTAGGAGAAGATAAGGAACACACCCATTATCAAGAAATCACATTAGGATTGCCTTTTTAACCTGTTCCTTAAAACACTAGTGCTTAGGAAATCTATTGGAGGCAGAAGCAGTCAAGGGTAGCTTAGGGTTAGGGTTAGGGTTAGGGTTAGGGTTAGGGTACGGCTTAGGGTACGGTTTCGGGTACGGGTTCGGGTACGGCGTAGGGTATGGGTTAGGGTTAGGGTTAGGGTTAGTTTGAGGGTTAGGGCTCGGTTTAGGGTACGGGTTAGGATTAGGGTACGTGTTAGGATTAGGGTAGGGGTTAGGGTTAGGGTATGCATTAGTGTTAGGGTAGTTATTAAACCTATCCCACTCTCTAGATACCCCTTAGCACGTCAAGGAATATTATTTGGGTGTCCAGCCATGGAGAAGAGTTCAGACACTAGGAGAAGATAAGGAACACACCCATTATCAAGAAATCACATTGGATTCTCTTTTTAACCTGTTCCTTAAAACACTAGTGCTTAGGAAATCTATTGGAGGCAGAAGCAGTCAAGGGTAGTTTAGGGTTAGGGTTAGGTTTAGGGTACGGCTTAGGGTACGGCTTAGGGTACGGGTTCGGTTACGGCGTAGGGTATGGTTTAGGGTTAGGGTTAAGGTTAGTTTGAGGGTTAGGGCTCGGTTTAGGGTACGGGTTAGGATTAGGATACGTGTAAGGGTTAGGGTAGGTGTTAGGGTTAGGGTACGCGTTAGGGTTAGGGTAATTATTTAACCTATCCCACTCTCTAGATACCCCTTAGCACGTCAAGGAATATTATTTGGGGGTCCAGCCATGGAGAAGAGTTTAGACACTATGAGAAGATAAGGAACACATCCATTATCAAGAAATCACATTAGGATTCTCTTTTTAACCTGTTCCTTAAAACACTAGTGCTTAGGAAATCTATTGGAGGCAGAAGCAGTCAAGGGTAGCTTAGGTTTAGGGTTAGGGTTAGGGTTAGATTTAGGGTACGGCTTAGGGTACGGGTTCGGTTACGGTGTAGGGTATGGGTTAGGGTTAGGGTTAGGGTTTGTTTGAGGGTTAGGGCTCGGTTTAGGGTACGGGTTAGGATTAGGTTACCTGTTAGTGTTAGGGTAGCCGTTAGGGTTAGGGTATGCGTTAGGGTTAGGGTAGTTATTAAAACTATCCCACTCTCTAGATACCCCTTAGCACGTCAAGGAATATTATTTGGGGGTCCAGCCATGGAGAAGAGTTTGGACACTAGGGGAAGATAAGGAACACACCCATTATCAAGAAATCACATTAGGATTCTCTTTTTAACCTGTTCCTTAAAACACTAGTGCTTAGGAAATCTATTGTAGCCAGAAGCAGTCAAGGGTAGTTTACGGTTAGGGTTAGGGTTAGGTTACGGCTTAGGGTACCGGTTCGGGTACGGGTTCGTGTACGGCGTAGGGTATGAGTTAGGGTTAGGGTTAGGGTTAGTTTGAGGGTTAGGGCTCGGTTTAGGGTACGGGTTAGGATTAGGGTACGTGTTAGGGTTAGGGTAGGGGTTAGGGTTAGGGTACGCGTTAGGGTTAGGGTAGTTATTAAACCTATCCCACTCTCTAGATACCCCTTAGCACGTCAAGGAATATTATTTGGGGGTCCAGCCATGGAGAAGAGTTTAGACACTAGGAGAAGATAAGGAACACACCCATTATCAAGAAATCACATTAGGATTCCCTTTTTAACCTGTTCCTTAAAACACTAGTGCTTAGTAAATCTATTGGAGGCAGAAGCACTCAAGGGTAGCTTAGGGTTAGGGTTAGGGTTAGGGTTAGGGTTAGGGTACGGCTTAGGGTATGGTTTCGGGTACGGGTTCGGGTACGGCGTAGGGTATGGGTTAGGGTTAGGGTTAGGGTTAGTTTGAGGGTTAGGGCTCGGTTTAGGGTACGGTTTAGGATTAGGGTACGTGTTAGGATTAGGGTAGGGGTTAGGGTTAGGGTACGCATTAGGGTTAGGGTAGTTATTAAACCTATCCCACTCTCTAGATACCCCTTAGCACGTCAAGGAATATTATTTGGGGGTCCAGCCATGGAGAAGAGTTTAGACACTAGGAGAAGATAAGGAACACACCCATTATCAAAAAATCACATTAGGATTCTCTTTTTAACCTGTTCCTTAAAACACTAGTGCTTAGGAAATCTATTGGAGGCAGAAGCAGTCAAGGGTAGCTTAGGGTTAGGGTTAGGGTTAGGGTTAGAGTTAGGGTACGGCTTAGGGTACGGGTTCGGGTACGGTGTAGGGTATGGGTTCGGGTTAGGGTTAGGGTTGGTTTGAGGGTTAGGGCTCGGTTTAGGGTACGGGTTAGGATTAGGGTACGTGTTAGTGTTAGGGTAGCCGTTAGGGTTAGGGTACGCGTTAGGGTTAGGGTAGTTATTAAAACTATCCCACTCTCTAGATACCCCTTAGCACGTCAAGGAATATTATTTGGGGGTCCAGCCATGGAGAAGAGTTTAGACACTAGGGGAAGATAAGGAACACACCCATTATCAAGAAATCACATTAGGATTCTCTTTTTAACCTGTTCCTTAAAACACTAGTGCTTAGGAAATCTATTGGAGCCAGAAGCAGTCAAGGGTAGCTTACGGTTAGGGTTAGGGTTAGGTTACGGCTTACGGTACGGGTTCGGGTACGGGTTTGCGTACGGCATAGGGTATGGGTTAGGGTTAGGGTTAGGGTTAGTTTGAGGGTTAGGGCCCGGTTTAGGGTACGGGTTAGGATTAGGGTACGTGTTAGGCTTAGGGTAGGTGTTAGGGTTAGGGTACGCGTTAGGGTTAGGGTAGTTATTAAACCTATCCCACTCTCTAGATACCCCTTAGCACGTCAAGGAATATTATTTGGGGGTCCAGCCATGGAGAAGAGTTTAGACACTAGGAGAAGATAAGGAACACACCCATTATCAAGAAATCACATTGGATTCTCTTTTTAACCTGTTCCTTAAAACACTAGTGCTTAGGAAATCTATTGGAGGCAGAAGCAGTCGAGGGTAGCTTAGGGTTAGGGTTAGGTTTAGGGTACGGCTTAGGGTACGGCTTAGGGTACGGGTTCGGTTACGGCGTAGGGTATGGTTTAGGGTTAGGGTTAGGGTTAGTTTGAGGGTTAGGGCTCGGTTTAGGGTACGGGTTAGGATTAGGGTACGTGCTAGGGTTAGGGTAGGGGTTAGGGTTAGGGTACGCGTTAGGGTTAGGGTAGTTATTGAACCTATCCCACTCTCTAGATACCCCTTAGCACGTAAAGGAATATTATTTGGGGGTCCAGCCATGGAGAAGAGTTCAGACACTAGGAGAAGATAAGGAACACAGCCATTATGAAGAAATCACAATAGGATTCTCTTTTTAACCTGTTCCTTAAAACACTAGTGCTTAGGAAATGTATTGGAGGCAGAAGCAGTCAAGGGTAGCTTAGGGTTAGGGTTAGGGTTAGGGTTAGGGTTAGGGTACGGCTTAGGGTACGGGTTCGGGTACGGGTTCGGTTACGGCGTAGGGTATGGGTTAGGGTTAGGGTTAGGGTTAGGGTTAGGGTTAGGGTTAGGGTACGGCTTAGGGTACGGGTTCGGTTACGGGTTCGGGTACGGCGTAGGGTATGGGTTAGGGTTAGGGTTAGGGTTAGTTTGAGGGTTAGGGCTCGGTTTAGGTTACGGGTTAGGATTAGGGTACGTGTTAGGGTTAGGGTAGGGGTTAGGGTTAGGGTACGCGTTAGGGTTAGGGTAGTTATTAAACCTATCCCACTCTCTAGATACCCCTTAGCACGTCAAGGAATATTATTTGGGGGTCCAGCCATGGAGAAGAGTTTAGACACTAGGAGAAGATAAGGAACACACCCATTATCAAGAAATCACATTAGGATTCTCTTTTTAACCTGTTCCTTAAAACACTAGTGCTTAGGAAATCTATTGGAGGCAGAAGCAGTCAAGGGTAGCTTAGGGTTAGGGTTAGGGTTAGGGTTAGGGTTAGGGTATGGCTTAGGGTACGGGTTCGGTTACGGGTTCGGGTACGGCGTAGGGAATGGGTTAGGGTTAGGGTTAGGGTTAGTTTGAGGGTTAGGGCTTGGTTTAGGGTACGGGTTAGGATTAGGGTACATGTTAGGGTTAGGGTAGGGGTTAGGGTTAGGGTACGCGTTAGGGTTAGGGTAGTTATTAAACCTATCCCACTCTCTAGATACCCCTTAGCACGTCAAGGAATATTATTTGGGGGTCCAGCCATGGAGAAAAGTTTAGACACTAGGAGAAATAAGGAACACACCCATTATCAAGAAATCACATTAGGATTCTCTTTTTAACCTGTTACTTAAAACACTAGTGCTTAGGAAATCTATTGGAGGCAGAAGCAGTCAAGGGTAGCTTAGGGTTAGGGTTAGGGTTAGGGTTAGGGTTAGGGTACGGCTTAGGGTACGGGTTCGGTTACGGGTTCGGGTACGGCGTAGGGTATGGGTTAGGGTTAGGGTTAGGGTTAGTTTGAGGGTTAGGGCTCTGTTTAGGGTACGGGTTAGGATTAGGGTTAGGGTTAGGGTTAGGGTTAGGGTTAGGGTTAGGGTTAGGGTTAGGGTTAGGGTTAGTTTGAGGGTTAGGGCTCGGTTTAGGGTACGGGTTAGGATTAGGGTACGTGTTAGGGTTAGGGTAGGGGTTAGGGTTAGGGTACGCGTTGGGGTTAGGGTAGTTATTGAACCTATCCCACTCTCTAGATACCCCTTAGCACGTCAAGGAATATTATTTGGGGGTCCAGACATGGAGAAGAGTTTAGACACTAGGAGAAGATAAGGAACACAGCCATTATCAAGAAATCACCTTAGGATTCTCTTTTTAACCTGTTCCTTAAAACACTAGTGCTTAGGAAATCTATTGGAGGCAGAAGCAGTCAAGGGTAGCTTAGGGTTAGGGTTAGGGTTAGGGTTAGAGTTAGGGTACGGCTTAGGGTACGGGTTCGGGTACGGTGTAGGGTATGGGTTAGGGTTAGGGTTAGGGTTAGTTTGAGGGTTAGGGCTCGGTTTAGGGTACGGGTTAGGATTAGGGTACGTGTTAGTGTTAGGGTAGCCGTTAGGGTTAGGGTATGCGTTAGGGTTAGGGTAGTTATTAAAACTATCCCACTCTCTAGATACCCCTTAGCACGTCAAGGAATATTATTTGGGGGTCCAGCCATGGAGAAGAGTTTGAACACTAGGGGAAGATAAGGAACACACCCATTATCAAGAAATCACATTAGGATTCTCTTTTTAACCTGTTCCTTAAAACACTAGTGCTTAGGAAATCTATTGGAGGCAGAAGCAGTCAAGGGTAGCTTAGGGTTAGTGTTAGGGTTAGGGTTAGGGTTAGGGTACGGCTTAGGGTATGGTTTCGGGTACGGGTTCGGGTACGGCGTAGGGTATGGGTTAGGGTTAGGGTTAGGGTTAGTTTGAGGGTTAGGGCTCGGTTTAGGGTACGGTTTAGGATTAGGGTACGTGTTAGGATTAGGGTAGGGGTTAGGGTTAGGGTACGCATTAGGGTTAGGGTAGTTATTAAACCTATCCCACTCTCTAGATACCCCTTAGCACGTCAAGGAATATTATTTGGGGGTCCAGCCATGGAGAAGAGTTTAGACACTAGGAGAAGATAAGGAACACACCCATTATCAAGAAATCACATTAGGATTCTCTTTTTAACCTGTTCCTTAAAACACTAGTGCTTAGGAAATCTATTGGAGGCAGAAGCAGTCAAGGGTAGCTTAGGGTTAGGGTTAGGGTTAAGGTTAGAGTTAGGGTACGGCTTAGGGTACGGGTTCGGGTACGGTGTAGAGTATGGGTTCGGGTTAGGGTTAGGGTTTGTTTGAGGGTTAGGGCTCGGTTTAGGGTACGGGTTAGGATTAGGGTACGTGTTAGTGTTAGGTTAGCCGTTAGGGTTAGGGTACGCGTTAGGGTTAGGGTAGTTATTAAAACTATCCCACTCTCTAGATACCCCTTAGCACGTCAAGGAATATTATTTGGGGGTCCAGCCATGGAGAAGAGTTTAGACACTAGGGGAAGATAAGGAACACACCCATTATCAAGAAATCACATTAGGATTCTCTTTTTAACCTGTTCCTTAAAACACCAGTGCTTAGGAAATCTATTGGAGCCAGAAGCAGTCAAGGGTAGCTTACGGTTAGGGTTAGGGTTAGGTTACGGCTTACGGTACGGGTTCGGGTACGGGTTTGCGTACGGCATAGGGTATGGGTTAGGGTTAGGGTTAGGGTTAGTTTGAGGGTTAGGGCCCTGTTTACGGTACGGGTTAGGATTAGGGTACGTGTTAGGGTTAGGGTAGGTGTTAGGGTTAGGGTACGCGTTAGGGTTAGGGTAGTTATTAAACCTATCCCACTCTCTAGATACCCCTTAGCACGTCAAGGAATATTATTTGGGGGTCCAGCCATGGAGAAAATTTAGACACTAGGAGAAGATAAGGAACACACCCATTATCAAGAAATCACATTAGGATTCTCTTTTTAACCTGTTCCTTAAAACACTAGTGCTTAGGAAATCTATTGGAGCCAGAAGCAGTCAAGGGTAGCTTACGGTTAGGGTTAGGGTTAGGTTACGGCTTAGGGTACGGGTTCGGGTATGGGTTTGCGTACGGCGTAGTGTATGGGTTAGGGTTAGGGTTAGGGTTAGGGTACGGCCTAGGGTACGGTTTCGGGTACGGGTTTGGGTACGGCATAGTGTATGGGTTAGGGTTAGGGTTAGGGTTAGTTTGAGGGTTAGGGCTCAGTTTAGGGTACGGTTTAGGATTGGGTTACGTGTTAGGATTAGGGTAGGGGTTAGGGTTAGGGTACGCATTAGTGTTAGGGTAGTTATTAAACCTATCCCACTCTCTAGATACCCCTTAGCACGTCAAGGAATATTATTTGGGTGTCCAGCCATGGAGAAGAGTTCAGACACTAGGAGAAGATAAGGAACACACCCATTATCAAGAAATCACATTGGATTCTCTTTTTAACCTGTTCCTTAAAACACTGGTGCTTAGGAAATCTATTGGAGGCAGAAGCAGTCAAGGGTAGCTTAGGGTTAGGGTTAGGGTTAGGGTTAGGGTTAGGGTTAGGGTACGGCTTAGGGTACGGGTTTGGGTACGGCGTAGGGTAGGGGTTAGGGTTAGGGTACGCATTAGGGTTAGGGTAGTTATTAAACCTATCCCACTCTCTAGATACCCCTTAGCACGTCAAGGAATATTATTTGGGGGTCCAGCCATGGAGAAGAGTTTAGACACTAGGAGAAGATAAGGAACACACCCATTATCAAGAAATCACATTAGGATTCTCTTTTTAACCTGTTCCTTAAAACGCTAGTGCTTAGGAAATCTATTGAAGCCAGAAGCAGTCAAGGGTAGCTTACGGTTAGGGTTAGGGTTAGGTTACGGCTTAGGGTACGGGTTCGGTTACGGGTTTGCGTACGGCGTAGGGTATGGGTTAGAGTTAGGGTTAGGGTTAGTTTGAGGGTTAGGGCTCGGTTTAGGGTACGGGTTAGGATTAGGGTACGTGCTAGGGTTAGGGTAGGGGTTAGGTTTAGGGTATGCGTTAGGGTTAGGGTAGTTATTAAACCTATCCCACTCTCTAGATACCCCTTAGCACGTCAAGGAATATTATTTGGGTGTCCAGCCATGGAGAAGAGCTCAGACACTAGGAGAAGATAAGGAACACACCCATTATCAAGAAATCACATTGGGTTCTCTTTTTAACCTGTTCCTTAAAACACTAGTGCTTAGGAAATCTATTGGAGGCAGAAGCAGTCAAGGGTAGCTTAGGCTTAGGGTTAGGTTTAGGGTACGGCTTAGGGTACGGCTTAGGGTACGGGTTCGGTTACGGCGTAGGGTATGGTTTAGGGTTAGGGTTAGGGTTAGTTTGAGGGTTAGGGCTCGGTTTAGGGTACGGGTTAGGATTAGGATACGTGTAAGGGTTAGGGTAGGTGTTAGGGTTAGGGTACGCGTTAGGGTTAGGGTAATTATTTAACCTATCCCACTCTCTAGATACCCCTTAGCACGTCAAGGAATATTATTTGGGGGTCCAGCCATGGAGAAGAGTTTAGACACTACGAGAAGATAAGGAACACACCCATTATCAAGAAATCACATTAGGATTCTCTTTTTAACCTGTTCCTTAAAACACTAGTGCTTAGGAAATCTATTGGAGGCAGAAGCAGTCAAGGGTAGCTTAGGGTTAGGGTTAGGGTTAGGGTTAGAGTTAGGATACGGCTTAGGGTACGGGTTCGGGTACGGTGTAGGGTATGGGTTAGGGTTAGGGTTAGGGTTTGTTTGAGGGTTAGGGCTCGGTTTAGGGTACGGGTTAGGATTAGGGTACGTGTTAGTGTTAGGGTAGCCGTTAGGGTTAGGGTATGCGTTAGGGTTAGGGTAGTTATTAAAACTATCCCACTCTCTAGATACCCCTTAGCACGTCAAGGAATATTATTTGGGGGTCCAGCCATGGAGAAGAGTTTGGACACTAGGGGAAGATAAGGAACACACCCATTATCAAGAAATCACATTAGGATTCTCTTTTTAACCTGTTCCTTAAAACACTAGTGCTTAGGAAATCTATTGAAGCCAGAAGCAGTCAAGGGTAGCTTACGGTTAGGGTTAGGGTTAGGTTACGGCTTAGGGTACGGGTTCGGGTACGGGTTTGCGTACGGCGTAGGGTATGGGTTAGAGTTAGGGTTAGGGTTAGTTTGAGGGTTAGGGCTCGGTTTAGGGTACGGGTTAGGATTAGGGTACGTGCTAGGGTTAGGGTAGGGGTTAGGGTTAGGGTATGCGTTAGGCTTAGGGTAGTTATTAAACCTATCCCACTCTCTAGATACCCCTTAGCACGTCAAGGAATATTATTTGGGTGTCCAGCCATGGAGAAGAGTTCAGACACTAGGAGAAGATAAGGAACACACCCATTATCAAGAAATCACATTGGGTTCTCTTTTTAACCTGTTCCTTAAAACACTAGTGCTTAGGAAATCTATTGGAGGCAGAAGCAGTCAAGGGTAGCTTAGGGTTAGGGTTAGGTTTAGGGTACGGCTTAGGGTACGGCTTAGGGTACGGGTTCGGTTACGGCGTAGGGTATGGTTTAGGGTTAGGGTTAGGGTTAGTTTGAGGGTTAGGGCTCGGTTTAGGGTACGGGTTAGGATTAGGATACGTGTAAGGGTTAGGGTAGGGGTTAGGGTTAGGGTACGCATTAGGGTTAGGGTAATTATTTAACCTATCCCACTCTCTAGATACCCCTTAGCACGTCAAGGAATATTATTTGGGGTTCCAGCCATGGAGAAGAGTTTAGACACTAGGAGAAGATAAGGAACACACCCATTATCAAGAAATCACATTAGGATTCCCTTTTTAACCTGTTCCTTAAAACACTTGTGCTTAGGAAATCTATTGGAGGCAGAAGCAGTCAAGGGTAGCTTAGGGTTAAGGTTAGGGTTAGGGTTAGGGTTAGGGTACGGCTTAGGGTACGGTTTCGGGTACGGGTTCGGGTACGGCGTAGGGTATGGGTTAGGGTTAGGGTTAGGGTTAGTTTGAGGGTTAGGGCTCGGTTTAGAGTACGGGTTAGGATTAGGGTACGTGTTAGGGTTAGGGTAGGGGTTAGGGTTAGGGTACGCATTAGGTTTAGGGTAGTTATTAAACCTATCCCACTCTAGATACCCCTTAGCACGTCAAGGAATATTATTTGGGGGTCCAGCCATGGAGAAGAGTTTAGACACTAGGAGAAGATAAGGAACACACCCATTATCAAGAAATCACATTGGATTCTCTTTTTAACCTGTTCCTTAAAACACTGGTGCTTAGGAAATCTATTGGAGGCAGAAGCAGTCAAGGGTAGCTTAGGGTTAGGGTTAGGGTTAGGGTTAGGGTTAGGGTACGGCTTAGGGTTAGGGTTAGGGTTAGGGTTAGGGTTAGGGTTAGGGTTAGGGTTAGGGTACGGCTTAGGGTACGGGTTTGGGCACGGCGTAGGGTAGGGGTTAGGGTTAGGGTACGCATTAGGGTTAGGGTAGTTATTAAACCTATCCCACTCTCTAGATACCCCTTAGCACGTCAAGGAATATTATTTGGGGGTCCAGCCTTGGAGAAGAGTTTAGACACTAGGGGAAGTTAAGGAACACACCCATTATCAAGAAATCATATTAGGATTCTCTTTTTAACCTGTTCCTTAAAACACTACTGCTTAGGAAATCTATTGGAGCCAGAAGCAGTCAAGGGTAGCTTACGGTTAGGGTTAGGGTTAGGTTACGGCTTAGGGTACGGGTTCGGGTACGGGTTTGCGTACGGCGTAGGGTATGGGTTAGGGTTAGGGTTAGGGTTAGTTTGAGGGTTAGGGCCCGGTTTAGGGTACGGGTTAGGATTAGGGTACGTGTTAGGGTTAGGGTAGGTGTTAGCGTTAGGGTACGCGTTAGGGTTAGGGTAGTTATTAAACCTATCCCACTCTCTAGATACCCCTTAGCACGTCAAGGAATATTATTTGGGGGTCGAGCCATGGAGAAGAGTTTAGACACTAGGAGAAGATAAGGAACACACCCATTATCAAGAAATCACATTAGGATTGACTTTTTAACCTGTTCCTTAAAACACTAGTGCTTAGGAAATCTATTGGAGGCAGAAGCAGTCAAGGGTAGCTTAGGGTTAGGGTTAGGGTTATGGTTAGGGTTAGGGTACGGCTTAGGGTACGGTTTCGGGTACGGGTTCGGGTACGGCGTAGGGTATGGGTTAGGGTTAGGGTTAGGGTTAGTTTGAGGGTTAGGGCTCGGTTTAGGGTACGGGTTAGGATTAGGGTACGTGTTAGGATTAGGGTAGGGGTTAGGGTTAGGGTACGCATTAGTGTTAGGGTAGTTATTAAACCTATCCCACTCTCTAGATACCCCTTAGCACGTCAAGGAATATTATTTGGGTGTCCAGCCATGGAGAAGAGTTCAGACACTAGGAGAAGATAAGGAACACACCCATTATCAAGAAATCACATTGGATTCTCTTTTTAACCTGTTCCTTAAAACACTAGTGCTTAGGAAATCTATTGGAGGCAGAAGCAGTCAAGGGTAGCTTAGGGTTAGGGTTAGGTTTAGGGTACGGCTTAGGGTACGGCTTAGGGTACGGGTTCGGTTACGGCGTAGGATATGGTTTAGGGTTAGGGTTAGGGTTAGTTTGAGGGTTAGGGCTCGGTTTAGGGTACGGGTTAGGATTAGGATACGTGTAAGGGTTAGGGTAGGTGTTAGGGTTAGGGTACGCGTTAGGGTTAGGGTAATTATTTAACCTATCCCACTCTCTAGATACCCCTTAGCACGTCAAGGAATATTATTTGGGGGTCCAGCCATGGAGAAGAGTTTAGACACTACGAGAAGATAAGGAACACACCCATTATCAAGAAATCACATTAGGATTCTCTTTTTAACCTGTTCCTTAAAACACTAGTGCTTAGGAAATCTATTGGAGGCAGAAGCAGTCAAGGGTAGCTTAGGGTTAGGGTTAGGGTTAGGGTTAGAGTTAGGGTACGGCTTAGGGTACGGGTTCGGGTACGGTGTAGGGTATGGGTTAGGGTTAGGGTTAGGGTTTGTTTGAGGGTTAGGGCTCGGTTTAGGGTACGGGTTAGGATTAGGGTACGTGTTAGTGTTAGGGTAGCCGTTAGGGTTAGGGTATGCGTTAGGGTTAGGGTAGTTATTAAAACTATCCCACTCTCTAGATACCCCTTAGCACGTCAAGGAATATTATTTGGGGGTCCAGCCATGGAGAAGAGTTTGGACACTAGGGGAAGATAAGGAACACACCCATTATCAAGAAATCACATTAGGATTCTCTTTTTAACCTGTTCCTTAAAACACTAGTGCTTAGGAAATCTATTGTAGCCAGAAGCAGTCAAGGGTAGTTTACGGTTAGGGTTAGGGTTAGGTTACGGCTTAGGGTACCGGTTCGGGTACGGGTTCGTGTACGGCGTAGGTTATGAGTTAGGGTTAGGGTTAGGGTTAGTTTGAGGGTTAGGGCTCGGTTTAGGGTACGGGTTAGGATTAGGGTACGTGTTAGGGTTAGGGTAGGGGTTAGGGTTAGGGTACGCGTTAGGGTTAGGGTAGTTATTAAACCTATCCCACTCTCTAGATACCCCTTAGCACGTCAAGGAATATTATTTGGGGGTCCAGCCATGGAGAAGAGTTTAGACACTAGGAGAAGATAAGGAACACACCCATTATCAAGAAATCACATTAGGATTCCCTTTTTAACCTGTTCCTTAAAACACTAGTGCTTAGGAAATCTATTGGAGGCAGAAGCAGTCAAGGGTAGCTTAGGGTTAGGGTTAGGGTTAGGGTTAGGGTTAGGGTACGGCTTAGGGTATGGTTTCGGGTACGGGTTCGGGTACGGCGTAGGGTATGGGTTAGGGTTAGGGTTAGGGTTAGTTTGAGGGTTAGGGCTCGGTTTAGGGTACGGTTTAGGATTAGGGTACGTGTTAGGATTAGGGTAGGGGTTAGGGTTAGGGTACGCATTAGGGTTAGGGTAGTTATTAAACCTATCCCACTCTCTAGATACCCCTTAGCACGTCAAGGAATATTATTTGGGGGTCCAGCCATGGAGAAGAGTTTAGACACTAGGAGAAGATAAGGAACACACCCATTATCAAGAAATCACATTAGGATTCTCTTTTTAACCTGTTCCTTAAAACAATAGTGCTTAGGAAATCTATTGGAGGCAGAAGCAGTCAAGGGTAGCTTAGGGTTAGGGTTAGGGTTAGGGTTAGAGTTAGGGTACGGCTTAGGGTACGGGTTCGGGTACGGTGTAGGGTATGGGTTCGGGTTAGGGTTAGGGTTGGTTTGAGGGTTAGGGCTCGGTTTAGGGTACGGGTTAGGATTAGGGTACGTGTTAGTGTTAGGGTAGCCGTTAGGGTTAGGGTACGCGTTAGGGTTAGGGTAGTTATTAAAACTATCCCACTCTCTAGATACCCCTTAGCACGTCAAGGAATATTATTTGGGGGTCCAACCATGGAGAAGAGTTTAGACACTAGGGGAAGATAAGGAACACACCCATTATCAAGAAATCACATTAGGATTCTCTTTTTAACCTGTTCCTTAAAACACTAGTGCTTAGGAAATCTATTGGAGCCAGAAGCAGTCAAGGGTAGCTTACGGTTAGGGTTAGGGTTAGGTTACGGCTTACGGTACGGGTTCGGGTACGGGTTTGCGTACGGCATAGGGTATGGGTTAGGGTTAGGGTTAGGGTTAGTTTGAGGGTTAGGGCCCGGTTTAGGGTACGGGTTAGGATTAGGGTACGTGTTAGGGTTAGGGTAGGTGTTAGGGTTAGGGTACGCGTTAGGGTTAGGGTAGTTATTAAACCTATCCCACTCTCTAGATACCCCTTAGCACGTCAAGGAATATTATTTGGGGGTCGAGCCATGGAGAAGAGTTTAGACACTAGGAGAAGATAAGGAACACACCCATTATCAAGAAATCACATTGGATTCTCTTTTTAACCTGTTCCTTAAAACACTAGTGCTTAGGAAATCTATTGGAGCCAGAAGCAGTCGAGGGTAGCTTAGGGTTAGGGTTAGGTTTAGGGTACGGCTTAGGGTACGGCTTAGGGTACGGGTTCGGTTACGGCGTAGGGTATGGTTTAGGGTTAGGGTTAGGGTTAGTTTGAGGGTTAGGGCTCGGTTTAGGGTACGGGTTAGGATTAGGGTACGTGCTAGGGTTAGGGTAGGGGTTAGGGTTAGGGTACGCGTTAGGGTTAGGGTAGTTATTGAACCTATCCCACTCTCTAGATACCCCTTAGCACGTAAAGGAATATTATTTGGGGGTCCAGCCATGGAGAAGAGTTCAGACACTAGGAGAAGATAAGGAACACAGCCATTATGAAGAAATCACAATAGGATTCTCTTTTTAACCTGTTCCTTAAAACACTAGTGCTTAGGAAATGTATTGGAGGCAGAAGCAGTCAAGGGTAGCTTAGGGTTAGGGTTAGGGTTAGGGTTAGGGTTAGGGTACGGCTTAGGGTACGGGTTCGGGTACGGGTTCGGGTACGGCGTAGGGTATGGGTTAGGGTTAGGGTTAGGGTTAGGGTTAGGGTTAGGGTACGGCTTAGGGTACGGGTTCGGTTACGGGTTCGGGTACGGCGTAGGGTATGGGTTAGGGTTAGGGTTAGGGTTAGTTTGAGGGTTAGGGCTCGGTTGAGGTTACGGGTTAGGATTAGGATACGTGTTAGGGTTAGGGTAGGGTTTAGGGTTAGGGTACGCGTTAGGGTTAGGGTAGTTATTAAACCTATCCCACTCTCTAGATACCCCTTAGCACGTCAAGGAATATTATTTGGGGGTCCAGCCATGGAGAAGAGTTTAGACACTAGGAGAAGATAAGGAACACCCCCATTATCAAGAAATCACATTAGGATTCTCTTTTTAACCTGTTCCTTAAAACACTAGTGCTTAGGAAATCTATTGGAGGCAGAAGCAGTCAAGGGTAGCTTAGGGTTAGGGTTAGGGTTAGGGTTAGGGTTAGGGTACGGCTTAGGGTACGGGTTCGGTCACGGGTTCGGGTACGGCGTAGGGTATGGGTTAGGGTTAGGGTTAGGGTTAGTTTGAGGGTTAGGGCTCGGTTTAGGGTACGGGTTAGGATTAGGGTACGTGTTAGGGTTAGGGTAGGGGTTAGGGTTAGGGTACGTGTTAGGGTTAGGGTAGTTATTAAACCTATCCCACTCTCTAGATACCCCTTAGCACGTCAAGGAATATTATTTGGGGGTCCAGCCATGGAGAAAAGTTTAGACACTAGGAGAAGATAAGGAACACACCCATTATCAAGAAATCACATTAGGATTCTCTTTTTAACCTGTTCCTTAAAACACTAGTGCTTAGGAAATCTATTGGAGGCAGAAGCAGTCTCAGAAGCAGTCAAGGGTAGCTTAGGGTTAGGGTTAGGGTTAGGGTTAGGGTTAGGGTTAGGGTACGGCTTAGGGTACGGTTTCGGTACGGGTTCGGGTAAGGTGGTAGGGTAGGGTTAGGGTTAGGGTTAGGGTTAGTTTGAGGGTTAGGGCTCGGTTTAGGGTACGGGTTAGGTTTAGGGTACGTGTTAGGGTTAGGGGAGGGGTTAGGGTTAGGGTACGCGTTGGGGTTAGGGTAGTTATTTAACCTATCCACTCTCTATATACCCCTTAGCACGTCAAGGAATATTATTTGGGGGTCCAGCCATGGAGAAGAGTTTAGACACTAGGAGAAGATAAGGGAACACAGCCATTATCAAGAAATCACCTTAGGATTCTCTTTTAACCTGTTCCTTAAACTCTAGTGTCTTAGGAAATCTATTGGAGGCAGAAGCAGTCAAGGGTAGCTTAGGGTTAGGGTTAGGGTTAGGGTACGGCTTAGGGTACGGGTTCGGGTCCGGGTTCGGTTACGGCGTAGGTATGGGTTAGGGTTAGGGTTAGGGTTAGTTTGAGGGTTAGGGCTCGGTTTAGGGTACCGGTTAGGATTAGGGTACGTGCTAGGGTTAGGTTAGGGGTTAGGGTTAGAGTACGCGTTAGGGTTAGGGTAGTTATTGACCTATCCCACTCTCTAGATACCCCTTAGCACGTAAAGGAATATTATTTGGGGGCCTAGCCATGGAGAAGAGTTCAGACACTAGGAGAAGATAAGGAACACACCATTATCAAGAAATCACATTAGGATTCTCTTTTTAACTGTTCCTTAAAACACTAGTGCTTAGGAAATCTATTGGAGGCAGAAGCAGTCAAGGGTAGCTTAGGGTTAGGTTTAGGGTTAGGGTTAGGGTTAGGGTTAGGGTACGGGCTTAGGGTACGGTTTCGGTTACGGGTTCGGGTACGGTGTAGGGTATGGGTTAGGGTTAGGGTTAGGGTTAGTTTGAGGGTTAGGGCTCGGTTTAGGGTACGGGTTAGGATTAAGGGTACGTTGGTTAGGTTAGGGTAGGGGTTAGGGTTAGGGTACGCGTTGGGGTTAGGGTAGTTATTTAACCTATCCCACTCTCTAGATACCCCTTAGCACGTCAAGGAATATTATTTGGGGTCGAGCCATGGAGAAGAGTTTTAGACACTAGGAGAAGATAAGGAACACAGCCATTATCAAGAAATCACCTTAGAATTCCTCTTTTTAAACTGTTCCTTAAAACACTAGTGCTTAGGAAATCTATTGGAGGCAGAAGCAGTCAAGGGTAGCTTAGGGGTTAGGGTTTAGGGTTAGGGTACGGCTTAGGGTACGGTTCGGGTACGGGTTCGGGTTACGGCGTAGGGTATGGGTTAGGGTTAGGTTAGGGTAGGTTAGTTTGAGGGTTAGGGCTCGGTTTAGGGTACGGGTTAGGATAGGGTACATGCTAGGGTTAGGGTAGGGATTAGGTTAGGGTACGCGTTAGGGTTTGGGTAGTTATTGAACCTATCCCACTCTCTAGATACCCCTTAGCACGTAAAGGAATATATTTGGGGGTCCAGCCATGGAGAAGAGTTCAGACACTAGGAGAAGATAAGGAACACACGCATTATCAAGAAATCACATTAGGATTCTCTTTTTAAACTGTTCCTTAAAACACTAGTGGCTTAGGAAACTCTATTGGAGGCAGAAGCAGTCAAGGGTAGCTTAGGGTTAGGGTTAGGGTTAGGGTTAGGGTACGGGTTCGGTTACGGGTTCGGGTACGGCGTAGGGTATGGGTTAGGGTTAGGTTAGGGTTAGTTTGAGGGTTAGGGCTCGGTTTAGGGTTACGGGTTAGGATTAGGGTACGTGTTAGGGTTAGGTAGGGTGTTAGGGTTAGGATACGCGTTAGGGTTAGGGTAGTTATTTAACCTATCCCACTCTCTAGATACCCCTTAGCAACGTCAAGGAATATTATTTGGGGTCCAGCCATGGAGAAGAGTTTAGACACTAGGAGAAGATAAGGAACACACCCATTATCAAGAAATCACATTAGGATTCTCTTTTTACCTGTTCCTTAAAACACTAGTGCTTAGGAAATCTATTGGAGGCAGAAGCAGTCAAGGGTAGCTTAGGGTTAGGGTTAGGGTTAGGGGTTAGAGTTAGGGTACGTGTTCGGTACAGCGTAGGGTATGGGTTAGGTTTAGGGTTAGGTTAGTTTGAGGGTTAGGGCTCGGTTTAGGGTACGGGTAGGATTAGGGTACGTGTTAGGGTTAGGTTGAGGGTTAGGGTTAGGGTACGCATTAGGGTTAGGATAGTTATTAAACCTATCCACTCTCGATACCCCTTAGCACGTCAAGGAATTATATTTGGGTGTCCAGCCATGGAGAAGAGTTTAGACACTAGGAGAAGATAAGGAACACACCCATTATCAAGAAATCACATTAGGATTCTTCTTTTTAAACTGTTCCTTAAAACACTAGTGCTTAGGAAATCTATTGGAGGCAGAAGCAGTCAAGGGTAGCTTACGGTTAGGGTTAGGGTTAGGTTACGGCTTACGGTACGGGTAGGGTACGGGTTTGGCGTACGGCATAGGGTATGGGTTAGGGTTAGGGTTAGGGTTAGTTTGAGGGTTAGGGCCCGGTTTAGGGACGGGTTAGGATTATGGGTACGTGTTAGGGTTAGGTAGGTGTTAGGGTTAGGGTACGCGTTAGGGTTAGGGTAGTTATTAAACCTATCCCACTCTCTAGATACCCCTTAGCACGTCAAGGAATATTATTTGGGGGTCGAGCCATGGAGAAGAGTTTAGACACTAGGAGAAGATAAGGAACACACCCCATTATCAAGAAATCACATTGGATTCTCTTTTTAACCTGTTCTTAAAACACTAGTGCTTAGGAAATCTATTGGAGGCAGAAGCAGTCGAGGTAGCTTAGGGTTAGGGTTAGGTTTAGGGTACGGCTTAGGGTACGGCTTAGGGTACGGGTTCGGTTACGGCGTAGGGTATGGTTTAGGGTTAGGGTTAGGGTTAGTTTGAGGGTTAGGGCTCGGTTTAGGGTACGGGTTAGGATTAGGGTACGTGTTAGGGTTAGGGTAGGGGTTAGGGTTAGGGTACGCGTTAGGGTTAGGGTAGTTATTAAACCTATCCCACTCTCTAGATACCCCTTAGCACGTCAAGGAATATTATTTGGGGGTCCAGCCATGGAGAAGAGTTTAGACACTATGAGAAGATAAGGAACACATCCATTATCAAGAAATCACATTAGGATTCTCTTTTTAACCTGTTCCTTAAAACACTAGTGCTTAGGAAATCTATGGAGGGCAGAAGCAGTCAAGGTAGCTTAGGTTTAGGGTTAGGGTTAGGGTTAGATTTAGGGTACGGCTTAGGGTACGGGTTCGGTTACGGTGTAGGGTATGGGTTAGGGTTAGGGTTAGGGTTTGTTTGAGGGTTAGGCTCGGTTTAGGGTACGGGTTAGGATTAGGTTACCTGTTAGTGTTAGGGCTAGCCGTTAGGTTAGGGTATGCGTTAGGGTTAGGGTAGTTATTAAAACTATCCCACTCTCTAGATACCCCTTAGCACGTCAAGGAATATTATTTGGGGGTCCAGCCATGGAGAAGAGTTTGGACACTAGGGAAGATAAGGAACACACCCATTATCAAGAAATCACATTAGGATTCTCTTTTAACCTGTTCCTTAAAACACTAGTGCTTAGGAAATCTATTGTAGCCAGAAGCAGTCAAGGGTAGTTTACGGTTAGGGTTAGGGTTAGGTACGGCTTAGGGTACCGGTTCGGGTACGGGTTCGTGTACGGCGTAGGGTATGAGTTAGGGTTAGGTTAGGGTTAGTTTGAGGGTTAGGGCTCGGTTTAGGGTACGGTTAGATTAGGGTACGTGTTAGGTTAGGGTAGGGGTTAGGGTTAGGGTACGCGTTAGGGTTAGGGTAGTTATTAAACCTATCCCACTCTCTAGATACCCCTTAGCACGTCAAGGAATATTATTTGGGGGTCCAGCCATGGAGAAGAGTTTAGACACTAGGAGAAGATAAGGAACACACCCATTATCAAGAAATCACATTAGGATTCCCTTTTTAACCTGTTCCTTAAAACACTAGTGCTTAGTAAATCTATTGGAGGCAGAAGCACTCAAGGGTAGCTTAGGGTTAGGGTTAGGGTTAGGGTTAGGGTTAGGGTACGGCTTAGGGTATGTTTCGGGTACGGGTTCGGGTACGGCGTAGGGTATGGGTTAGGGTTAGGTAGGGTTAGTTTGAGGGTTAGGCTCGGTTTAGGGTACGGTTTAGGATTAGGGTACGTGTTAGGATTAGGGTAGGGTTAGGGTTAGGGTACGCATTAGGGTTAGGGTAGTTATTAAACCTATCCCACTCTCTAGATACCCCTTAGCACGTCAAGGAATATTATTTGGGGGTCCAGCCATGGAGAAGAGTTTAGACACTAGGAGAAGATAAGGAACACACCCATTATCAAAAAATCACATTAGGATTCTCTTTTTAACCTGTTCCTTAAAACACTAGTGCTTAGGAAATCTATTGGAGGCAGAAGCAGTCAAGGGTAGCTTAGGGTTAGGGTTAGGGTTAGGGTTAGAGTTAGGGTACGGCTTAGGGTACGGGTTCGGGTACGGTGTAGGGTATGGGTTCGGGTTAGGGTTAGGGTTGGTTTGAGGGTTAGGGCTCGGTTTAGGGTACGGGTTAGGATTAGGGTACGTGTTAGTGTTAGGGTAGCCGTTAGGGTTAGGGTACGCGTTAGGGTTAGGGTAGTTATTAAAACTATCCCACTCTCTAGATACCCCTTAGCACGTCAAGGAATATTATTTGGGGGTCCAGCCATGGAGAAGAGTTTAGACACTAGGGGAAGATAAGGAACACACCCATTATCAAGAAATCACATTAGGATTCTCTTTTTAACCTGTTCCTTAAAACACTAGTGCTTAGGAAATCTATTGGAGCCAGAAGCAGTCAAGGGTAGCTTACGGTTAGGGTTAGGGTTAGGTTACGGCTTACGGTACGGGTTCGGGTACGGGTTTGCGTACGGCATAGGGTATGGGTTAGGGTTAGGGTTAGGGTTAGTTTGAGGGTTAGGGCCCGGTTTAGGGTACGGGTTAGGATTAGGGTACGTGTTAGGCTTAGGGTAGGTGTTAGGGTTAGGGTACGCGTTAGGGTTAGGGTAGTTATTAAACCTATCCCACTCTCTAGATACCCCTTAGCACGTCAAGGAATATTATTTGGGGGTCCAGCCATGGAGAAGAGTTTAGACACTAGGAGAAGATAAGGAACACACCCATTATCAAGAAATCACATTGGATTCTCTTTTTAACCTGTTCCTTAAAACACTAGTGCTTAGGAAATCTATTGGAGGCAGAAGCAGTCGAGGGTAGCTTAGGGTTAGGGTTAGGTTTAGGGTACGGCTTAGGGTACGGCTTAGGGTACGGGTTCGGTTACGGCGTAGGGTATGGTTTAGGGTTAGGGTTAGGGTTAGTTTGAGGGTTAGGGCTCGGTTTAGGGTACGGGTTAGGATTAGGGTACGTGCTAGGGTTAGGGTAGGGGTTAGGGTTAGGGTACGCGTTAGGGTTAGGGTAGTTATTGAACCTATCCCACTCTCTAGATACCCCTTAGCACGTAAAGGAATATTATTTGGGGGTCCAGCCATGGAGAAGAGTTCAGACACTAGGAGAAGATAAGGAACACAGCCATTATGAAGAAATCACAATAGGATTCTCTTTTTAACCTGTTCCTTAAAACACTAGTGCTTAGGAAATGTATTGGAGGCAGAAGCAGTCAAGGGTAGCTTAGGGTTAGGGTTAGGGTTAGGGTTAGGGTTAGGGTACGGCTTAGGGTACGGGTTCGGGTACGGGTTCGGTTACGGCGTAGGGTATGGGTTAGGGTTAGGGTTAGGGTTAGGGTTAGGGTTAGGGTTAGGGTACGGCTTAGGGTACGGGTTCGGTTACGGGTTCGGGTACGGCGTAGGGTATGGGTTAGGGTTAGGGTTAGGGTTAGTTTGAGGGTTAGGGCTCGGTTTAGGTTACGGGTTAGGATTAGGGTACGTGTTAGGGTTAGGGTAGGGGTTAGGGTTAGGGTACGCGTTAGGGTTAGGGTAGTTATTAAACCTATCCCACTCTCTAGATACCCCTTAGCACGTCAAGGAATATTATTTGGGGGTCCAGCCATGGAGAAGAGTTTAGACACTAGGAGAAGATAAGGAACACACCCATTATCAAGAAATCACATTAGGATTCTCTTTTTAACCTGTTCCTTAAAACACTAGTGCTTAGGAAATCTATTGGAGGCAGAAGCAGTCAAGGGTAGCTTAGGGTTAGGGTTAGGGTTAGGGTTAGGGTTAGGGTATGGCTTAGGGTACGGGTTCGGTTACGGGTTCGGGTACGGCGTAGGGAATGGGTTAGGGTTAGGGTTAGGGTTAGTTTGAGGGTTAGGGCTTGGTTTAGGGTACGGGTTAGGATTAGGGTACATGTTAGGGTTAGGGTAGGGGTTAGGGTTAGGGTACGCGTTAGGGTTAGGGTAGTTATTAAACCTATCCCACTCTCTAGATACCCCTTAGCACGTCAAGGAATATTATTTGGGGGTCCAGCCATGGAGAAAAGTTTAGACACTAGGAGAAGATAAGGAACACACCCATTATCAAGAAATCACATTAGGATTCTCTTTTTAACCTGTTACTTAAAACACTAGTGCTTAGGAAATCTATTGGAGGCAGAAGCAGTCAAGGGTAGCTTAGGGTTAGGGTTAGGGTTAGGGTTAGGGTTAGGGTACGGCTTAGGGTACGGGTTCGGTTACGGGTTCGGGTACGGCGTAGGGTATGGGTTAGGGTTAGGGTTAGGGTTAGTTTGAGGGTTAGGGCTCTGTTTAGGGTACGGGTTAGGATTAGGGTTAGGGTTAGGGTTAGGGTTAGGGTTAGGGTTAGGGTTAGGGTTAGGGTTAGGGTTAGTTTGAGGGTTAGGGCTCGGTTTAGGGTACGGGTTAGGATTAGGGTACGTGTTAGGGTTAGGGTAGGGGTTAGGGTTAGGGTACGCGTTGGGGTTAGGGTAGTTATTGAACCTATCCCACTCTCTAGATACCCCTTAGCACGTCAAGGAATATTATTTGGGGGTCCAGACATGGAGAAGAGTTTAGACACTAGGAGAAGATAAGGAACACAGCCATTATCAAGAAATCACCTTAGGATTCTCTTTTTAACCTGTTCCTTAAAACACTAGTGCTTAGGAAATCTATTGGAGGCAGAAGCAGTCAAGGGTAGCTTAGGGTTAGGGTTAGGGTTAGGGTTAGAGTTAGGGTACGGCTTAGGGTACGGGTTCGGGTACGGTGTAGGGTATGGGTTAGGGTTAGGGTTAGGGTTAGTTTGAGGGTTAGGGCTCGGTTTAGGGTACGGGTTAGGATTAGGGTACGTGTTAGTGTTAGGGTAGCCGTTAGGGTTAGGGTATGCGTTAGGGTTAGGGTAGTTATTAAAACTATCCCACTCTCTAGATACCCCTTAGCACGTCAAGGAATATTATTTGGGGGTCCAGCCATGGAGAAGAGTTTGAACACTAGGGGAAGATAAGGAACACACCCATTATCAAGAAATCACATTAGGATTCTCTTTTTAACCTGTTCCTTAAAACACTAGTGCTTAGGAAATCTATTGGAGGCAGAAGCAGTCAAGGGTAGCTTAGGGTTAGTGTTAGGGTTAGGGTTAGGGTTAGGGTACGGCTTAGGGTATGGTTTCGGGTACGGGTTCGGGTACGGCGTAGGGTATGGGTTAGGGTTAGGGTTAGGGTTAGTTTGAGGGTTAGGGCTCGGTTTAGGGTACGGTTTAGGATTAGGGTACGTGTTAGGATTAGGGTAGGGGTTAGGGTTAGGGTACGCATTAGGGTTAGGGTAGTTATTAAACCTATCCCACTCTCTAGATACCCCTTAGCACGTCAAGGAATATTATTTGGGGGTCCAGCCATGGAGAAGAGTTTAGACACTAGGAGAAGATAAGGAACACACCCATTATCAAGAAATCACATTAGGATTCTCTTTTTAACCTGTTCCTTAAAACACTAGTGCTTAGGAAATCTATTGGAGGCAGAAGCAGTCAAGGGTAGCTTAGGGTTAGGGTTAGGGTTAAGGTTAGAGTTAGGGTACGGCTTAGGGTACGGGTTCGGGTACGGTGTAGAGTATGGGTTCGGGTTAGGGTTAGGGTTTGTTTGAGGGTTAGGGCTCGGTTTAGGGTACGGGTTAGGATTAGGGTACGTGTTAGTGTTAGGGTAGCCGTTAGGGTTAGGGTACGCGTTAGGGTTAGGGTAGTTATTAAAACTATCCCACTCTCTAGATACCCCTTAGCACGTCAAGGAATATTATTTGGGGGTCCAGCCATGGAGAAGAGTTTAGACACTAGGGGAAGATAAGGAACACACCCATTATCAAGAAATCACATTAGGATTCTCTTTTTAACCTGTTCCTTAAAACACCAGTGCTTAGGAAATCTATTGGAGCCAGAAGCAGTCAAGGGTAGCTTACGGTTAGGGTTAGGGTTAGGTTACGGCTTACGGTACGGGTTCGGGTACGGGTTTGCGTACGGCATAGGGTATGGGTTAGGGTTAGGGTTAGGGTTAGTTTGAGGGTTAGGGCCCTGTTTACGGTACGGGTTAGGATTAGGGTACGTGTTAGGGTTAGGGTAGGTGTTAGGGTTAGGGTACGCGTTAGGGTTAGGGTAGTTATTAAACCTATCCCACTCTCTAGATACCCCTTAGCACGTCAAGGAATATTATTTGGGGGTCCAGCCATGGAGAAAATTTAGACACTAGGAGAAGATAAGGAACACACCCATTATCAAGAAATCACATTAGGATTCTCTTTTTAACCTGTTCCTTAAAACACTAGTGCTTAGGAAATCTATTGGAGCCAGAAGCAGTCAAGGGTAGCTTACGGTTAGGGTTAGGGTTAGGTTACGGCTTAGGGTACGGGTTCGGGTATGGGTTTGCGTACGGCGTAGTGTATGGGTTAGGGTTAGGGTTAGGGTTAGGGTACGGCCTAGGGTACGGTTTCGGGTACGGGTTTGGGTACGGCATAGTGTATGGGTTAGGGTTAGGGTTAGGGTTAGTTTGAGGGTTAGGGCTCAGTTTAGGGTACGGTTTAGGATTGGGTTACGTGTTAGGATTAGGGTAGGGGTTAGGGTTAGGGTACGCATTAGTGTTAGGGTAGTTATTAAACCTATCCCACTCTCTAGATACCCCTTAGCACGTCAAGGAATATTATTTGGGTGTCCAGCCATGGAGAAGAGTTCAGACACTAGGAGAAGATAAGGAACACACCCATTATCAAGAAATCACATTGGATTCTCTTTTTAACCTGTTCCTTAAAACACTGGTGCTTAGGAAATCTATTGGAGGCAGAAGCAGTCAAGGGTAGCTTAGGGTTAGGGTTAGGGTTAGGGTTAGGGTTAGGGTTAGGGTACGGCTTAGGGTACGGGTTTGGGTACGGCGTAGGGTAGGGGTTAGGGTTAGGGTACGCATTAGGGTTAGGGTAGTTATTAAACCTATCCCACTCTCTAGATACCCCTTAGCACGTCAAGGAATATTATTTGGGGGTCCAGCCATGGAGAAGAGTTTAGACACTAGGAGAAGATAAGGAACACACCCATTATCAAGAAATCACATTAGGATTCTCTTTTTAACCTGTTCCTTAAAACGCTAGTGCTTAGGAAATCTATTGAAGCCAGAAGCAGTCAAGGGTAGCTTACGGTTAGGGTTAGGGTTAGGTTACGGCTTAGGGTACGGGTTCGGTTACGGGTTTGCGTACGGCGTAGGGTATGGGTTAGAGTTAGGGTTAGGGTTAGTTTGAGGGTTAGGGCTCGGTTTAGGGTACGGGTTAGGATTAGGGTACGTGCTAGGGTTAGGGTAGGGGTTAGGTTTAGGGTATGCGTTAGGGTTAGGGTAGTTATTAAACCTATCCCACTCTCTAGATACCCCTTAGCACGTCAAGGAATATTATTTGGGTGTCCAGCCATGGAGAAGAGCTCAGACACTAGGAGAAGATAAGGAACACACCCATTATCAAGAAATCACATTGGGTTCTCTTTTTAACCTGTTCCTTAAAACACTAGTGCTTAGGAAATCTATTGGAGGCAGAAGCAGTCAAGGGTAGCTTAGGGTTAGGGTTAGGTTTAGGGTACGGCTTAGGGTACGGCTTAGGGTACGGGTTCGGTTACGGCGTAGGGTATGGTTTAGGGTTAGGGTTAGGGTTAGTTTGAGGGTTAGGGCTCGGTTTAGGGTACGGGTTAGGATTAGGATACGTGTAAGGGTTAGGGTAGGTGTTAGGGTTAGGGTACGCGTTAGGGTTAGGGTAATTATTTAACCTATCCCACTCTCTAGATACCCCTTAGCACGTCAAGGAATATTATTTGGGGGTCCAGCCATGGAGAAGAGTTTAGACACTACGAGAAGATAAGGAACACACCCATTATCAAGAAATCACATTAGGATTCTCTTTTTAACCTGTTCCTTAAAACACTAGTGCTTAGGAAATCTATTGGAGGCAGAAGCAGTCAAGGGTAGCTTAGGGTTAGGGTTAGGGTTAGGGTTAGAGTTAGGATACGGCTTAGGGTACGGGTTCGGGTACGGTGTAGGGTATGGGTTAGGGTTAGGGTTAGGGTTTGTTTGAGGGTTAGGGCTCGGTTTAGGGTACGGGTTAGGATTAGGGTACGTGTTAGTGTTAGGGTAGCCGTTAGGGTTAGGGTATGCGTTAGGGTTAGGGTAGTTATTAAAACTATCCCACTCTCTAGATACCCCTTAGCACGTCAAGGAATATTATTTGGGGGTCCAGCCATGGAGAAGAGTTTGGACACTAGGGGAAGATAAGGAACACACCCATTATCAAGAAATCACATTAGGATTCTCTTTTTAACCTGTTCCTTAAAACACTAGTGCTTAGGAAATCTATTGAAGCCAGAAGCAGTCAAGGGTAGCTTACGGTTAGGGTTAGGGTTAGGTTACGGCTTAGGGTACGGGTTCGGGTACGGGTTTGCGTACGGCGTAGGGTATGGGTTAGAGTTAGGGTTAGGGTTAGTTTGAGGGTTAGGGCTCGGTTTAGGGTACGGGTTAGGATTAGGGTACGTGCTAGGGTTAGGGTAGGGGTTAGGGTTAGGGTATGCGTTAGGCTTAGGGTAGTTATTAAACCTATCCCACTCTCTAGATACCCCTTAGCACGTCAAGGAATATTATTTGGGTGTCCAGCCATGGAGAAGAGTTCAGACACTAGGAGAAGATAAGGAACACACCCATTATCAAGAAATCACATTGGGTTCTCTTTTTAACCTGTTCCTTAAAACACTAGTGCTTAGGAAATCTATTGGAGGCAGAAGCAGTCAAGGGTAGCTTAGGGTTAGGGTTAGGTTTAGGGTACGGCTTAGGGTACGGCTTAGGGTACGGGTTCGGTTACGGCGTAGGGTATGGTTTAGGGTTAGGGTTAGGGTTAGTTTGAGGGTTAGGGCTCGGTTTAGGGTACGGGTTAGGATTAGGATACGTGTAAGGGTTAGGGTAGGGGTTAGGGTTAGGGTACGCATTAGGGTTAGGGTAATTATTTAACCTATCCCACTCTCTAGATACCCCTTAGCACGTCAAGGAATATTATTTGGGGTTCCAGCCATGGAGAAGAGTTTAGACACTAGGAGAAGATAAGGAACACACCCATTATCAAGAAATCACATTAGGATTCCCTTTTTAACCTGTTCCTTAAAACACTTGTGCTTAGGAAATCTATTGGAGGCAGAAGCAGTCAAGGGTAGCTTAGGGTTAAGGTTAGGGTTAGGGTTAGGGTTAGGGTACGGCTTAGGGTACGGTTTCGGGTACGGGTTCGGGTACGGCGTAGGGTATGGGTTAGGGTTAGGGTTAGGGTTAGTTTGAGGGTTAGGGCTCGGTTTAGAGTACGGGTTAGGATTAGGGTACGTGTTAGGGTTAGGGTAGGGGTTAGGGTTAGGGTACGCATTAGGTTTAGGGTAGTTATTAAACCTATCCCACTCTAGATACCCCTTAGCACGTCAAGGAATATTATTTGGGGGTCCAGCCATGGAGAAGAGTTTAGACACTAGGAGAAGATAAGGAACACACCCATTATCAAGAAATCACATTGGATTCTCTTTTTAACCTGTTCCTTAAAACACTGGTGCTTAGGAAATCTATTGGAGGCAGAAGCAGTCAAGGGTAGCTTAGGGTTAGGGTTAGGGTTAGGGTTAGGGTTAGGGTACGGCTTAGGGTTAGGGTTAGGGTTAGGGTTAGCGTTAGGGTTAGGGTTAGGGTTAGGGTACGGCTTAGGGTACGGGTTTGGGCACGGCGTAGGGTAGGGGTTAGGGTTAGGGTACGCATTAGGGTTAGGGTAGTTATTAAACCTATCCCACTCTCTAGATACCCCTTAGCACGTCAAGGAATATTATTTGGGGGTCCAGCCTTGGAGAAGAGTTTAGACACTAGGGGAAGTTAAGGAACACACCCATTATCAAGAAATCATATTAGGATTCTCTTTTTAACCTGTTCCTTAAAACACTACTGCTTAGGAAATCTATTGGAGCCAGAAGCAGTCAAGGGTAGCTTACGGTTAGGGTTAGGGTTAGGTTACGGCTTAGGGTACGGGTTCGGGTACGGGTTTGCGTACGGCGTAGGGTATGGGTTAGGGTTAGGGTTAGGGTTAGTTTGAGGGTTAGGGCCCGGTTTAGGGTACGGGTTAGGATTAGGGTACGTGTTAGGGTTAGGGTAGGTGTTAGCGTTAGGGTACGCGTTAGGGTTAGGGTAGTTATTAAACCTATCCCACTCTCTAGATACCCCTTAGCACGTCAAGGAATATTATTTGGGGGTCGAGCCATGGAGAAGAGTTTAGACACTAGGAGAAGATAAGGAACACACCCATTATCAAGAAATCACATTAGGATTGACTTTTTAACCTGTTCCTTAAAACACTAGTGCTTAGGAAATCTATTGGAGGCAGAAGCAGTCAAGGGTAGCTTAGGGTTAGGGTTAGGGTTATGGTTAGGGTTAGGGTACGGCTTAGGGTACGGTTTCGGGTACGGGTTCGGGTACGGCGTAGGGTATGGGTTAGGGTTAGGGTTAGGGTTAGTTTGAGGGTTAGGGCTCGGTTTAGGGTACGGGTTAGGATTAGGGTACGTGTTAGGATTAGGGTAGGGGTTAGCGTTAGGGTACGCATTAGTGTTAGGGTAGTTATTAAACCTATCCCACTCTCTAGATACCCCTTAGCACGTCAAGGAATATTATTTGGGTGTCCAGCCATGGAGAAGAGTTCAGACACTAGGAGAAGATAAGGAACACACCCATTATCAAGAAATCACATTGGATTCTCTTTTTAACCTGTTCCTTAAAACACTAGTGCTTAGGAAATCTATTGGAGGCAAAAGCAGTCAAGGGTAGCTTAGGGTTAGGGTTAGGTTTAGGGTACGGCTTAGGGTACGGCTTAGGGTACGGGTTCGGTTACGGCGTAGGATATGGTTTAGGGTTAGGGTTAGGGTTAGTTTGAGGGTTAGGGCTCGGTTTAGGGTACGGGTTAGGATTAGGATACGTGTAAGGGTTAGGGTAGGTGTTAGGGTTAGGGTACGCGTTAGGGTTAGGGTAATTATTTAACCTATCCCACTCTCTAGATACCCCTTAGCACGTCAAGGAATATTATTTGGGGGTCCAGCCATGGAGAAGAGTTTAGACACTACGAGAAGATAAGGAACACACCCATTATCAAGAAATCACATTAGGATTCTCTTTTTAACCTGTTCCTTAAAACACTAGTGCTTAGGAAATCTATTGGAGGCAGAAGCAGTCAAGGGTAGCTTAGGGTTAGGGTTAGGGTTAGGGTTAGAGTTAGGGTACGGCTTAGGGTACGGGTTCGGGTACGGTGTAGGGTATGGGTTAGGGTTAGGGTTAGGGTTTGTTTGAGGGTTAGGGCTCGGTTTAGGGTACGGGTTAGGATTAGGGTACGTGTTAGTGTTAGGGTAGCCGTTAGGGTTAGGGTATGCGTTAGGGTTAGGGTAGTTATTAAAACTATCCCACTCTCTAGATACCCCTTAGCACGTCAAGGAATATTATTTGGGGGTCCAGCCATGGAGAAGAGTTTGGACACTAGGGGAAGATAAGGAACACACCCATTATCAAGAAATCACATTAGGATTCTCTTTTTAACCTGTTCCTTAAAACACTAGTGCTTAGGAAATCTATTGTAGCCAGAAGCAGTCAAGGGTAGTTTACGGTTAGGGTTAGGGTTAGGTTACGGCTTAGGGTACCGGTTCGGGTACGGGTTCGTGTACGGCGTAGGTTATGAGTTAGGGTTAGGGTTAGGGTTAGTTTGAGGGTTAGGGCTCGGTTTAGGGTACGGGTTAGGATTAGGGTACGTGTTAGGGTTAGGGTAGGGGTTAGGGTTAGGGTACGCGTTAGGGTTAGGGTAGTTATTAAACCTATCCCACTCTCTAGATACCCCTTAGCACGTCAAGGAATATTATTTGGGGGTCCAGCCATGGAGAAGAGTTTAGACACTAGGAGAAGATAAGGAACACACCCATTATCAAGAAATCACATTAGGATTCCCTTTTTAACCTGTTCCTTAAAACACTAGTGCTTAGGAAATCTATTGGAGGCAGAAGCAGTCAAGGGTAGCTTAGGGTTAGGGTTAGGGTTAGGGTTAGGGTTAGGGTACGGCTTAGGGTATGGTTTCGGGTATGGGTTCGGGTACGGCGTAGGGTATGGGTTAGGGTTAGGGTTAGGGTTAGTTTGAGGGTTAGGGCTCGGTTTAGGGTACGGTTTAGGATTAGGGTACGTGTTAGGATTAGGGTAGGGGTTAGGGTTAGGGTACGCATTAGGGTTAGGGTAGTTATTAAACCTATCCCACTCTCTAGATACCCCTTAGCACGTCAAGGAATATTATTTGGGGGTCCAGCCATGGAGAAGAGTTTAGACACTAGGAGAAGATAAGGAACACACCCATTATCAAGAAATCACATTAGGATTCTCTTTTTAACCTGTTCCTTAAAACAATAGTGCTTAGGAAATCTATTGGAGGCAGAAGCAGTCAAGGGTAGCTTAGGGTTAGGGTTAGGGTTAGGGTTAGAGTTAGGGTACGGCTTAGGGTACGGGTTCGGGTACGGTGTAGGGTATGGGTTCGGGTTAGGGTTAGGGTTGGTTTGAGGGTTAGGGCTCGGTTTAGGGTACGGGTTAGGATTAGGGTACGTGTTAGTGTTAGGGTAGCCGTTAGGGTTAGGGTACGCGTTAGGGTTAGGGTAGTTATTAAAACTATCCCACTCTCTAGATACCCCTTAGCACGTCAAGGAATATTATTTGGGGGTCCAACCATGGAGAAGAGTTTAGACACTAGGGGAAGATAAGGAACACACCCATTATCAAGAAATCACATTAGGATTCTCTTTTTAACCTGTTCCTTAAAACACTAGTGCTTAGGAAATCTATTGGAGCCAGAAGCAGTCAAGGGTAGCTTACGGTTAGGGTTAGGGTTAGGTTACGGCTTACGGTACGGGTTCGGGTACGGGTTTGCGTACGGCATAGGGTATGGGTTAGGGTTAGGGTTAGGGTTAGTTTGAGGGTTAGGGCCCGGTTTAGGGTACGGGTTAGGATTAGGGTACGTGTTAGGGTTAGGGTAGGTGTTAGGGTTAGGGTACGCGTTAGGGTTAGGGTAGTTATTAAACCTATCCCACTCTCTAGATACCCCTTAGCACGTCAAGGAATATTATTTGGGGGTCGAGCCATGGAGAAGAGTTTAGACACTAGGAGAAGATAAGGAACACACCCATTATCAAGAAATCACATTGGATTCTCTTTTTAACCTGTTCCTTAAAACACTAGTGCTTAGGAAATCTATTGGAGGCAGAAGCAGTCGAGGGTAGCTTAGGGTTAGGGTTAGGTTTAGGGTACGGCTTAGGGTACGGCTTAGGGTACGGGTTCGGTTACGGCGTAGGGTATGGTTTAGGGTTAGGGTTAGGGTTAGTTTGAGGGTTAGGGCTCGGTTTAGGGTACGGGTTAGGATTAGGGTACGTGCTAGGGTTAGGGTAGGGGTTAGGGTTAGGGTACGCGTTAGGGTTAGGGTAGTTATTGAACCTATCCCACTCTCTAGATACCCCTTAGCACGTAAAGGAATATTATTTGGGGGTCCAGCCATGGAGAAGAGTTCAGACACTAGGAGAAGATAAGGAACACAGCCATTATGAAGAAATCACAATAGGATTCTCTTTTTAACCTGTTCCTTAAAACACTAGTGCTTAGGAAATGTATTGGAGGCAGAAGCAGTCAAGGGTAGCTTAGGGTTAGGGTTAGGGTTAGGGTTAGGGTTAGGGTACGGCTTAGGGTACGGGTTCGGGTACGGGTTCGGGTACGGCGTAGGGTATGGGTTAGGGTTAGGGTTAGGGTTAGGGTTAGGGTTAGGGTACGGCTTAGGGTACGGGTTCGGTTACGGGTTCGGGTACGGCGTAGGGTATGGGTTAGGGTTAGGGTTAGGGTTAGTTTGAGGGTTAGGGCTCGGTTGAGGTTACGGGTTAGGATTAGGATACGTGTTAGGGTTAGGGTAGGGGTTAGGGTTAGGGTACGCGTTAGGGTTAGGGTAGTTATTAAACCTATCCCACTCTCTAGATACCCCTTAGCACGTCAAGGAATATTATTTGGGGGTCCAGCCATGGAGAAGAGTTTAGACACTAGGAGAAGATAAGGAACACCCCCATTATCAAGAAATCACATTAGGATTCTCTTTTTAACCTGTTCCTTAAAACACTAGTGCTTAGGAAATCTATTGGAGGCAGAAGCAGTCAAGGGTAGCTTAGGGTTAGGGTTAGGGTTAGGGTTAGGGTTAGGGTACGGCTTAGGGTACGGGTTCGGTCACGGGTTCGGGTACGGCGTAGGGTATGGGTTAGGGTTAGGGTTAGGGTTAGTTTGAGGGTTAGGGCTCGGTTTAGGGTACGGGTTAGGATTAGGGTACGTGTTAGGGTTAGGGTAGGGGTTAGGGTTAGGGTACGTGTTAGGGTTAGGGTAGTTATTAAACCTATCCCACTCTCTAGATACCCCTTAGCACGTCAAGGAATATTATTTGGGGGTCCAGCCATGGAGAAAAGTTTAGACACTAGGAGAAGATAAGGAACACACCCATTATCAAGAAATCACATTAGGATTCTCTTTTTAACCTGTTCCTTAAAACACTAGTGCTTAGGAAATCTATTGGAGGCAGAAGCAGTCAAGGGTAGCTTAGGGTTAGGGTTAGGGTTAGGGTTAGGGTTAGGGTTAGGGTACGGCTTAGGGTACGGTTTCGGTTACGGGTTCGGGTAAGGTGTAGGGTATGGGTTAGGGTTAGGGTTAGGGTTAGTTTGAGGGTTAGGGCTCGGTTTAGGGTACGGGTTAGGATTAGGGTACGTGTTAGGGTTAGGGGAGGGGTTAGGGTTAGGGTACGCGTTGGGGTTAGGGTAGTTATTTAACCTATCCCACTCTCTATATACCCCTTAGCACGTCAAGGAATATTATTTGGGGGTCCAGCCATGGAGAAGAGTTTAGACACTAGGAGAAGATAAGGAACACAGCCATTATCAAGAAATCACCTTAGGATTCTCTTTTTAACCTGTTCCTTAAAACACTAGTGCTTAGGAAATCTATTGGAGGCAGAAGCAGTCAAGGGTAGCTTAGGGTTAGGGTTAGGGTTAGGGTACGGCTTAGGGTACGGGTTCGGGTACGGGTTCGGTTACGGCGTAGGGTATGGGTTAGGGTTAGGGTTAGGGTTAGTTTGAGGGTTAGGGCTCGGTTTAGGGTACCGGTTAGGATTAGGGTACGTGCTAGGGTTAGGTTAGGGGTTAGGGTTAGAGTACGCGTTAGGGTTAGGGTAGTTATTGAACCTATCCCACTCTCTAGATACCCCTTAGCACGTAAAGGAATATTATTTGGGGGCCTAGCCATGGAGAAGAGTTCAGACACTAGGAGAAGATAAGGAACACACCCATTATCAAGAAATCACATTAGGATTCTCTTTTTAAACTGTTCCTTAAAACACTAGTGCTTAGGAAATCTATTGGAGGCAGAAGCAGTCAAGGGTAGCTTAGGGTTAGGGTTAGGGTTAGGGTTAGGGTTAGGGTTAGGGTACGGCTTAGGGTACGGTTTCGGTTACGGGTTCGGGTACGGTGTAGGGTATGGGTTAGGGTTAGGGTTAGGGTTAGTTTGAGGGTTAGGGCTCGGTTTAGGGTACGGGTTAGGATTAGGGTACGTGTTAGGGTTAGGGTAGGGGTTAGGGTTAGGGTACGCGTTGGGGTTAGGGTAGTTATTTAACCTATCCCACTCTCTAGATACCCCTTAGCACGTCAAGGAATATTATTTGGGGGTCGAGCCATGGAGAAGAGTTTAGACACTAGGAGAAGATAAGGAACACAGCCATTATCAAGAAATCACCTTAGAATTCTCTTTTTAACCTGTTCCTTAAAACACTAGTGCTTAGGAAATCTATTGGAGGCAGAAGCAGTCAAGGGTAGCTTAGGGTTAGGGTTAGGGTTAGGGTACGGCTTAGGGTACGGGTTCGGGTACGGGTTCGGTTACGGCGTAGGGTATGGGTTAGGGTTAGGGTTAGGGTTAGTTTGAGGGTTAGGGCTCGGTTTAGGGTACGGGTTAGGATTAGGGTACATGCTAGGGTTAGGGTAGGGATTAGGGTTAGGGTACGCGTTAGGGTTAGGGTAGTTATTGAACCTATCCCACTCTCTAGATACCCCTTAGCACGTAAAGGAATATTATTTGGGGGTCCAGCCATGGAGAAGAGTTCAGACACTAGGAGAAGATAAGGAACACACGCATTATCAAGAAATCACATTAGGATTCTCTTTTTAAACTGTTCCTTAAAACACTAGTGCTTAGGAAATCTATTGGAGGCAGAAGCAGTCAAGGGTAGCTTAGGGTTAGGGTTAGGGTTAGGGTTAGGGTACGGGTTCGGTTACGGGTTCGGGTACGGCGTAGGGTATGGGTTAGGGTTAGGGTTAGGGTTAGTTTGAGGGTTAGGGCTCGGTTTAGGGTACGGGTTAGGATTAGGGTACGTGTTAGGGTTAGGGTAGGGGTTAGGGTTAGGATACGCGTTAGGGTTAGGGTAGTTATTTAACCTATCCCACTCTCTAGATACCCCTTAGCACGTCAAGGAATATTATTTGGGGGTCCAGCCATGGAGAAGAGTTTAGACACTAGGAGAAGATAAGGAACACACCCATTATCAAGAAATCACATTAGGATTCTCTTTTTTACCTGTTCCTTAAAACACTAGTGCTTAGGAAATCTATTGGAGGCAGAAGCAGTCAAGGGTAGCTTAGGGTTAGGGTTAGGGTTAGGGTTAGAGTTAGGGTACGTGTTCGGGTACAGCGTAGGGTATGGGTTAGGTTTAGGGTTAGGGTTAGTTTGAGGGTTAGGGCTCGGTTTAGGGTACGGGTTAGGATTAGGGTACGTGTTAGGGTTAGGGTAGGGGTTAGGGTTAGGGTACGCATTAGGGTTAGGATAGTTATTAAACCTATCCCACTCTCGATACCCCTTAGCACGTCAAGGAATATTATTTGGGTGTCCAGCCATGGAGAAGAGTTTAGACACTAGGAGAAGATAAGGAACACACCCATTATCAAGAAATCACATTAGGATTCTCTTTTTAAACTGTTCCTTAAAACACTAGTGCTTAGGAAATCTATTGGAGGCAGAAGCAGTCAAGGGTAGCTTACGGTTAGGGTTAGGGTTAGGTTACGGCTTACGGTACGGGTTCGGGTACGGGTTTGCGTACGGCATAGGGTATGGGTTAGGGTTAGGGTTAGGGTTAGTTTGAGGGTTAGGGCCCGGTTTAGGGTACGGGTTAGGATTAGGGTACGTGTTAGGGTTAGGGTAGGTGTTAGGGTTAGGGTACGCGTTAGGGTTAGGGTAGTTATTAAACCTATCCCACTCTCTAGATACCCCTTAGCACGTCAAGGAATATTATTTGGGGGTCGAGCCATGGAGAAGAGTTTAGACACTAGGAGAAGATAAGGAACACACCCATTATCAAGAAATCACATTGGATTCTCTTTTTAACCTGTTCCTTAAAACACTAGTGCTTAGGAAATCTATTGGAGGCAGAAGCAGTCGAGGGTAGCTTAGGGTTAGGGTTAGGTTTAGGGTACGGCTTAGGGTACGGCTTAGGGTACGGGTTCGGTTACGGCGTAGGGTATGGTTTAGGGTTAGGGTTAGGGTTAGTTTGAGGGTTAGGGCTCGGTTTAGGGTACGGGTTAGGATTAGGGTACGTGCTAGGGTTAGGGTAGGGGTTAGGGTTAGGGTACGCGTTAGGGTTAGGGTAGTTATTGAACCTATCCCACTCTCTAGATACCCCTTAGCACGTAAAGGAATATTATTTGGGGGTCCAGCCATGGAGAAGAGTTCAGACACTAGGAGAAGATAAGGAACACAGCCATTATGAAGAAATCACAATAGGATTCTCTTTTTAACCTGTTCCTTAAAACACTAGTGCTTAGGAAATGTATTGGAGGCAGAAGCAGTCAAGGGTAGCTTAGGGTTAGGGTTAGGGTTAGGGTTAGGGTTAGGGTACGGCTTAGGGTACGGGTTCGGGTACGGGTTCGGGTACGGCGTAGGGTATGGGTTAGGGTTAGGGTTAGGGTTAGGGTTAGGGTTAGGGTACGGCTTAGGGTACGGGTTCGGTTACGGGTTCGGGTACGGCGTAGGGTATGGGTTAGGGTTAGGGTTAGGGTTAGTTTGAGGGTTAGGGCTCGGTTGAGGTTACGGGTTAGGATTAGGATACGTGTTAGGGTTAGGGTAGGGGTTAGGGTTAGGGTACGCGTTAGGGTTAGGGTAGTTATTAAACCTATCCCACTCTCTAGATACCCCTTAGCACGTCAAGGAATATTATTTGGGGGTCCAGCCATGGAGAAGAGTTTAGACACTAGGAGAAGATAAGGAACACCCCCATTATCAAGAAATCACATTAGGATTCTCTTTTTAACCTGTTCCTTAAAACACTAGTGCTTAGGAAATCTATTGGAGGCAGAAGCAGTCAAGGGTAGCTTAGGGTTAGGGTTAGGGTTAGGGTTAGGGTTAGGGTACGGCTTAGGGTACGGGTTCGGTCACGGGTTCGGGTACGGCGTAGGGTATGGGTTAAGGTTAGGGTTAGGGTTAGTTTGAGGGTTAGGGCTCGGTTTAGGGTACGGGTTAGGATTAGGGTACGTGTTAGGGTTAGGGTAGGGGTTAGGGTTAGGGTACGTGTTAGGGTTAGGGTAGTTATTAAACCTATCCCACTCTCTAGATACCCCTTAGCACGTCAAGGAATATTATTTGGGGCTCCAGCCATGGAGAAAAGTTTAGACACTAGGAGAAGATAAGGAACACACCCATTATCAAGAAATCACATTAGGATTCTCTTTTTAACCTGTTCCTTAAAACACTAGTGCTTAGGAAATCTATTGGAGGCAGAAGCAGTCAAGGGTAGCTTAGGGTTAGGGTTAGGGTTAGGGTTAGGGTTAGGGTTAGGGTACGGCTTAGGGTACGGTTTCGGTTACGGGTTCGGGTACGGTGTAGGGTATGGGTTAGGGTTAGGGTTAGGGTTAGTTTGAGGGTTAGGGCTCGGTTTAGGGTACGGGTTAGGATTAGGGTACGTGTTAGGGTTAGGGGAGGGGTTAGGGTTAGGGTACGCGTTGGGGTTAGGGTAGTTATTTAACCTATCCCACTCTCTATATACCCCTTAGCACGTCAAGGAATATTATTTGGGGGTCCAGCCATGGAGAAGAGTTTAGACACTAGGAGAAGATAAGGAACACAGCCATTATCAAGAAATCACCTTAGGATTCTCTTTTTAACCTGTTCCTTAAAACACTAGTGCTTAGGAAATCTATTGGAGGCAGAAGCAGTCAAGGGTAGCTTAGGGTTAGGGTTAGGGTTAGGGTACGGCTTAGGGTACGGGTTCGGGTACGGGTTCGGTTACGGCGTAGGGTATGGGTTAGGGTTAGGGTTAGGGTTAGTTTGAGGGTTAGGGCTCGGTTTAGGGTACCGGTTAGGATTAGGGTACGTGCTAGGGTTAGGTTAGGGGTTAGGGTTAGAGTACGCGTTAGGGTTAGGGTAGTTATTGAACCTATCCCACTCTCTAGATACCCCTTAGCACGTAAAGGAATATTATTTGGGGGCCTAGCCATGGAGAAGAGTTCAGACACTAGGAGAAGATAAGGAACACACCCATTATCAAGAAATCACATTAGGATTCTCTTTTTAAACTGTTCCTTAAAACACTAGTGCTTAGGAAATCTATTGGAGGCAGAAGCAGTCAAGGGTAGCTTAGGGTTAGGGTTAGGGTTAGGGTTAGGGTTAGGGTTAGGGTACGGCTTAGGGTACGGTTTCGGTTACGGGTTCGGGTACGGTGTAGGGTATGGGTTAGGGTTAGGGTTAGGGTTAGTTTGAGGGTTAGGGCTCGGTTTAGGGTACGGGTTAGGATTAGGGTACGTGTTAGGGTTAGGGTAGGGGTTAGGGTTAGGGTACGCGTTGGGGTTAGGGTAGTTATTTAACCTATCCCACTCTCTAGATACCCCTTAGCACGTCAAGGAATATTATTTGGGGGTCGAGCCATGGAGAAGAGTTTAGACACTAGGAGAAGATAAGGAACACAGCCATTATCAAGAAATCACCTTAGGATTCTCTTTTTAACCTGTTCCTTAAAACACTAGTGCTTAGGAAATCTATTGGAGGCAGAAGCAGTCAAGGGTAGCTTAGGGTTAGGGTTAGGGTTAGGGTACGGCTTAGGGTACGGGTTCGGGTACGGGTTCGGTTACGGCGTAGGGTATGGGTTAGGGTTAGGGTTAGGGTTAGTTTGAGGGTTAGGGCTCGGTTTAGGGTACGGGTTAGGATTAGGGTACATGCTAGGGTTAGGGTAGGGATTAGGGTTAGGGTACGCGTTAGGGTTAGGGTAGTTATTGAACCTATCCCACTCTCTAGATACCCCTTAGCACGTAAAGGAATATTATTTGGGGGTCCAGCCATGGAGAAGAGTTCAGACACTAGGAGAAGATAAGGAACACACGCATTATCAAGAAATCACATTAGGATTCTCTTTTTAAACTGTTCCTTAAAACACTAGTGCTTAGGAAATCTATTGGAGGCAGAAGCAGTCAAGGGTAGCTTAGGGTTAGGGTTAGGGTTAGGGTTAGGGTACGGGTTCGGTTACGGGTTCGGGTACGGCGTAGGGTATGGGTTAGGGTTAGGGTTAGGGTTAGTTTGAGGGTTAGGGCTCGGTTTAGGGTACGGGTTAGGATTAGGGTACGTGTTAGGGTTAGGGTAGGGGTTAGGGTTAGGATACGCGTTAGGGTTAGGGTAGTTATTTAACCTATCCCACTCTCTAGATACCCCTTAGCACGTCAAGGAATATTATTTGGGGGTCCAGCCATGGAGAAGAGTTTAGACACTAGGAGAAGATAAGGAACACACCCATTATCAAGAAATCACATTAGGATTCTCTTTTTAACCTGTTCCTTAAAACACTAGTGCTTAGGAAATCTATTGGAGGCAGAAGCAGTCAAGGGTAGCTTAGGGTTAGGGTTAGGGTTAGGGTTAGAGTTAGGGTACGTGTTCGGGTACAGCGTAGGGTATGGGTTAGGTTTAGGGTTAGGGTTAGTTTGAGGGTTAGGGCTCGGTTTAGGGTACGGGTTAGGATTAGGGTACGTGTTAGGGTTAGGGTAGGGGTTAGGGTTAGGGTACGCATTAGGGTTAGGATAGTTATTAAACCTATCCCACTCTCGATACCCCTTAGCACGTCAAGGAATATTATTTGGGTGTCCAGCCATGGAGAAGAGTTTAGACACTAGGAGAAGATAAGGAACACACCCATTATCAAGAAATCACATTAGGATTCTCTTTTTAACCTGTTCCTTAAAACACTAGTGCTTAGGAAATCTATTGGAGGCAGAAGCAGTCAAGGCTAGCTTAGGGTTAGGGTTAGGGTTAGGGTTAGGGTTAGGGTTAGGGTACGGCTTAGGGTACGGTTTCGGTTACGGGTTCTGGTACGGTGTAGGGTATGGGTTAGGGTTAGGGTTAGGGTTAGTTTGAGGGTTAGGGCTCGGTTTAGGGTACGGGTTAGGATTAGGGTACGTGTTAGGGTTAGGGTAGGGGTTAGGGTTAGGGTATGCGTTGGGGTTAGGGTAGTTATTTAACCTATCCCACTCTCTAGATACCCCTTAGCACGTCAAGGAATATTATTTGGGGGTCCAGCCATGGAGAAGAGTTTAGACACTAGGAGAAGATAAGGAACACAGCCATTATCAAGAAATCACATTAGGATTCTCTTTTTAACCTGTTCCTTAAAACACTAGTGCTTAGGAAATCTATTGGAGGCAGAAGCAGTCAAGGGTAGCTTAGGGTTAGGGTTAGGGTTAGGGTACGGCTTAGGGTACGGGTTCGGGTACGGGTTCGGTTACGGCGTAGGTTATGGGTTAGGGTTAGGGTTAGTTTGAGGGTTAGGGCTCGGTTTAGGGTACGGGTTAGGATTAGGGTACATGCTAGGGTTAGGGTAGGGGTTAGGGTTAGGGTACGCGTTAGGGTTAGGGTAGTTATTGAACCTATCCCACTCTCTAGATACCCCTTAGCACGTAAAGTAATATTATTTGGGGGTCCAGCCATGGAGAAGAGTTCAGACACTAGGAGAAGATAAGGAACACACGCATTATCAAGAAATCACATTAGGATTCTCTTTTTAAACTGTTCCTTAAAACACTAGTGCTTAGGAAATCTATTGGAGGCAGAAGCAGTCAAGGGTAGCTTAGGGTTAGGGTTAGGGTTAGGGTTAGAGTTAGGGTACGGCTTAGGGTACGGGTTCGGGTACGGTGTAGGGTATGGGTTAGGGTTAGGGTTAGGGTTAGTTTGAGGGTTAGGGCTCGGTTTAGGGTACGGGTTAGGATTAGGGTACGTGTTAGTGTTAGGGTAGCCGTTAGGGTTAGGGTATGCGTTAGGGTTAGGGTAGTTATTAAAACTATCCCACTCTCTAGATACCCCTTAGCACGTCAAGGAATATTATTTGGGGGTCCAGCCATGGAGAAGAGTTTGAACACTAGGGGAAGATAAGGAACACACCCATTATCAAGAAATCACATTAGGATTCTCTTTTTAACCTGTTCCTTAAAACACTAGTGCTTAGGAAATCTATTGGAGGCAGAAGCAGTCAAGGGTAGCTTAGGGTTAGGGTTAGGGTTAGGGTTAGGGTTAGGGTACGGCTTAGGGTATGGTTTCGGGTACGGGTTCGGGTACGGCGTAGGGTATGGGTTAGGGTTAGGGTTAGGTTTAGTTTGAGGGTTAGGGCTCGGTTTAGGGTACGGTTTAGGATTAGGGTACGTGTTAGGATTAGGGTAGGGGTTAGGGTTAGGGTACGCATTAGGGTTAGGGTAGTTATTAAACCTATCCCACTCTCTAGATACCCCTTAGCACGTCAAGGAATATTATTTGGGGGTCCAGCCATGGAGAAGAGTTTAGACACTAGGAGAAGATAAGGAACACACCCATTATCAAGAAATCACATTGGATTCTCTTTTTAACCTGTTCCTTAAAACACTAGTGCTTAGGAAATCTATTGGAGGCAGAAGCAGTCGAGGGTAGCTTAGGGTTAGGGTTAGGTTTAGGGTACGGCTTAGGGTACGGCTTAGGGTACGGGTTCGGTTACGGCGTAGGGTATGGTTTAGGGTTAGGGTTAGGGTTAGTTTGAGGGTTAGGGCTCGGTTTAGGGTACGGGTTAGGATTAGGGTACGTGCTAGGGTTAGGGTAGGGGTTAGGGTTAGGGTACGCGTTAGGGTTAGGGTAGTTATTGAACCTATCCCACTCTCTAGATACCCCTTAGCACGTAAAGGAATATTATTTGGGGGTCCAGCCATGGAGAAGAGTTCAGACACTAGGAGAAGATAAGGAACACAGCCATTATGAAGAAATCACAATAGGATTCTCTTTTTAACCTGTTCCTTAAAACACTAGTGCTTAGGAAATGTATTGGAGGCAGAAGCAGTCAAGGGTAGCTTAGGGTTAGGGTTAGGGTTAGGGTTAGGGTTAGGGTACGGCTTAGGGTACGGGTTCGGGTACGGGTTCGGGTACGGCGTAGGGTATGGGTTAGGGTTAGGGTTAGGGTTAGGGTTAGGGTTAGGGTACGGCTTAGGGTACGGGTTCGGTTACGGGTTCGGGTACGGCGTAGGGTATGGGTTAGGGTTAGGGTTAGGGTTAGTTTGAGGGTTAGGGCTCGGTTGAGGTTACGGGTTAGGATTAGGATACGTGTTAGGGTTAGGGTAGGGGTTAGGGTTAGGGTACGCGTTAGGGTTAGGGTAGTTATTAAACCTATCCCACTCTCTAGATACCCCTTAGCACGTCAAGGAATATTATTTGGGGGTCCAGCCATGGAGAAGAGTTTAGACACTAGGAGAAGATAAGGAACACCCCCATTATCAAGAAATCACATTAGGATTCTCTTTTTAACCTGTTCCTTAAAACACTAGTGCTTAGGAAATCTATTGGAGGCAGAAGCAGTCAAGGGTAGCTTAGGGTTAGGGTTAGGGTTAGGGTTAGGGTTAGGGTACGGCTTAGGGTACGGGTTCGGTCACGGGTTCGGGTACGGCGTAGGGTATGGGTTAGGGTTAGGGTTAGGGTTAGTTTGAGGGTTAGGGCTCGGTTTAGGGTACGGGTTAGGATTAGGGTACGTGTTAGGGTTAGGGTAGGGGTTAGGGTTAGGGTACGTGTTAGGGTTAGGGTAGTTATTAAACCTATCCCACTCTCTAGATACCCCTTAGCACGTCAAGGAATATTATTTGGGGGTCCAGCCATGGAGAAAAGTTTAGACACTAGGAGAAGATAAGGAACACACCCATTATCAAGAAATCACATTAGGATTCTCTTTTTAACCTGTTCCTTAAAACACTAGTGCTTAGGAAATCTATTGGAGGCAGAAGCAGTCAAGGGTAGCTTAGGGTTAGGGTTAGGGTTAGGGTTAGGGTTAGGGTTAGGGTACGGCTTAGGGTACGGTTTCGGTTACGGGTTCGGGTACGGTGTAGGGTATGGGTTAGGGTTAGGGTTAGGGTTAGTTTGAGGGTTAGGGCTCGGTTTAGGGTACGGGTTAGGATTAGGGTACGTGTTAGGGTTAGGGGAGGGGTTAGGGTTAGGGTACGCGTTGGGGTTAGGGTAGTTATTTAACCTATCCCACTCTCTATATACCCCTTAGCACGTCAAGGAATATTATTTGGGGGTCCAGCCATGGAGAAGAGTTTAGACACTAGGAGAAGATAAGGAACACAGCCATTATCAAGAAATCACCTTAGGATTCTCTTTTTAACCTGTTCCTTAAAACACTAGTGCTTAGGAAATCTATTGGAGGCAGAAGCAGTCAAGGGTAGCTTAGGGTTAGGGTTAGGGTTAGGGTACGGCTTAGGGTACGGGTTCGGGTACGGGTTCGGTTACGGCGTAGGGTATGGGTTAGGGTTAGGGTTAGGGTTAGTTTGAGGGTTAGGGCTCGGTTTAGGGTACCGGTTAGGATTAGGGTACGTGCTAGGGTTAGGTTAGGGGTTAGGGTTAGAGTACGCGTTAGGGTTAGGGTAGTTATTGAACCTATCCCACTCTCTAGATACCCCTTAGCACGTAAAGGAATATTATTTGGGGGCCTAGCCATGGAGAAGAGTTCAGACACTAGGAGAAGATAAGGAACACACCCATTATCAAGAAATCACATTAGGATTCTCTTTTTAAACTGTTCCTTAAAACACTAGTGCTTAGGAAATCTATTGGAGGCAGAAGCAGTCAAGGGTAGCTTAGGGTTAGGGTTAGGGTTAGGGTTAGGGTTAGGGTTAGGGTACGGCTTAGGGTACGGTTTCGGTTACGGGTTCGGGTACGGTGTAGGGTATGGGTTAGGGTTAGGGTTAGGGTTAGTTTGAGGGTTAGGGCTCGGTTTAGGGTACGGGTTAGGATTAGGGTACGTGTTAGGGTTAGGGTAGGGGTTAGGGTTAGGGTACGCGTTGGGGTTAGGGTAGTTATTTAACCTATCCCACTCTCTAGATACCCCTTAGCACGTCAAGGAATATTATTTGGGGGTCGAGCCATGGAGAAGAGTTTAGACACTAGGAGAAGATAAGGAACACAGCCATTATCAAGAAATCACCTTAGGATTCTCTTTTTAACCTGTTCCTTAAAACACTAGTGCTTAGGAAATCTATTGGAGGCAGAAGCAGTCAAGGGTAGCTTAGGGTTAGGGTTAGGGTTAGGGTACGGCTTAGGGTACGGGTTCGGGTACGGGTTCGGTTACGGCGTAGGGTATGGGTTAGGGTTAGGGTTAGGGTTAGTTTGAGGGTTAGGGCTCGGTTTAGGGTACGGGTTAGGATTAGGGTACATGCTAGGGTTAGGGTAGGGATTAGGGTTAGGGTACGCGTTAGGGTTAGGGTAGTTATTGAACCTATCCCACTCTCTAGATACCCCTTAGCACGTAAAGGAATATTATTTGGGGGTCCAGCCATGGAGAAGAGTTCAGACACTAGGAGAAGATAAGGAACACACGCATTATCAAGAAATCACATTAGGATTCTCTTTTTAAACTGTTCCTTAAAACACTAGTGCTTAGGAAATCTATTGGAGGCAGAAGCAGTCAAGGGTAGCTTAGGGTTAGGGTTAGGGTTAGGGTTAGGGTACGGGTTCGGTTACGGGTTCGGGTACGGCGTAGGGTATGGGTTAGGGTTAGGGTTAGGGTTAGTTTGAGGGTTAGGGCTCGGTTTAGGGTACGGGTTAGGATTAGGGTACGTGTTAGGGTTAGGGTAGGGGTTAGGGTTAGGATACGCGTTAGGGTTAGGGTAGTTATTTAACCTATCCCACTCTCTAGATACCCCTTAGCACGTCAAGGAATATTATTTGGGGGTCCAGCCATGGAGAAGAGTTTAGACACTAGGAGAAGATAAGGAACACACCCATTATCAAGAAATCACATTAGGATTCTCTTTTTAACCTGTTCCTTAAAACACTAGTGCTTAGGAAATCTATTGGAGGCAGAAGCAGTCAAGGGTAGCTTAGGGTTAGGGTTAGGGTTAGGGTTAGAGTTAGGGTACGTGTTCGGGTACAGCGTAGGGTATGGGTTAGGTTTAGGGTTAGGGTTAGTTTGAGGGTTAGGGCTCGGTTTAGGGTACGGGTTAGGATTAGGGTACGTGTTAGGGTTAGGGTAGGGGTTAGGGTTAGGGTACGCATTAGGGTTAGGATAGTTATTAAACCTATCCCACTCTCGATACCCCTTAGCACGTCAAGGAATATTATTTGGGTGTCCAGCCATGGAGAAGAGTTTAGACACTAGGAGAAGATAAGGAACACACCCATTATCAAGAAATCACATTAGGATTCTCTTTTTAACCTGTTCCTTAAAACACTAGTGCTTAGGAAATCTATTGGAGGCAGAAGCAGTCAAGGCTAGCTTAGGGTTAGGGTTAGGGTTAGGGTTAGGGTTAGGGTTAGGGTACGGCTTAGGGTACGGTTTCGGTTACGGGTTCTGGTACGGTGTAGGGTATGGGTTAGGGTTAGGGTTAGGGTTAGTTTGAGGGTTAGGGCTCGGTTTAGGGTACGGGTTAGGATTAGGGTACGTGTTAGGGTTAGGGTAGGGGTTAGGGTTAGGGTATGCGTTGGGGTTAGGGTAGTTATTTAACCTATCCCACTCTCTAGATACCCCTTAGCACGTCAAGGAATATTATTTGGGGGTCCAGCCATGGAGAAGAGTTTAGACACTAGGAGAAGATAAGGAACACAGCCATTATCAAGAAATCACATTAGGATTCTCTTTTTAACCTGTTCCTTAAAACACTAGTGCTTAGGAAATCTATTGGAGGCAGAAGCAGTCAAGGGTAGCTTAGGGTTAGGGTTAGGGTTAGGGTACGGCTTAGGGTACGGGTTCGGGTACGGGTTCGGTTACGGCGTAGGGTATGGGTTAGGGTTAGGGTTAGTTTGAGGGTTAGGGCTCGGTTTAGGGTACGGGTTAGGATTAGGGTACATGCTAGGGTTAGGGTAGGGGTTAGGGTTAGGGTACGCGTTAGGGTTAGGGTAGTTATTGAACCTATCCCACTCTCTAGATACCCCTTAGCACGTAAAGTAATATTATTTGGGGGTCCAGCCATGGAGAAGAGTTCAGACACTAGGAGAAGATAAGGAACACACGCATTATCAAGAAATCACATTAGGATTCTCTTTTTAAACTGTTCCTTAAAACACTAGTGCTTAGGAAATCTATTGGAGGCAGAAGCAGTCAAGGGTAGCTTAGGGTTAGGGTTAGGGTTAGGGTTAGAGTTAGGGTACGGCTTAGGGTACGGGTTCGGGTACGGTGTAGGGTATGGGTTAGGGTTAGGGTTAGGGTTAGTTTGAGGGTTAGGGCTCGGTTTAGGGTACGGGTTAGGATTAGGGTACGTGTTAGTGTTAGGGTAGCCGTTAGGGTTAGGGTATGCGTTAGGGTTAGGGTAGTTATTAAAACTATCCCACTCTCTAGATACCCCTTAGCACGTCAAGGAATATTATTTGGGGGTCCAGCCATGGAGAAGAGTTTGAACACTAGGGGAAGATAAGGAACACACCCATTATCAAGAAATCACATTAGGATTCTCTTTTTAACCTGTTCCTTAAAACACTAGTGCTTAGGAAATCTATTGGAGGCAGAAGCAGTCAAGGGTAGCTTAGGGTTAGGGTTAGGGTTAGGGTTAGGGTTAGGGTACGGCTTAGGGTATGGTTTCGGGTACGGGTTCGGGTACGGCGTAGGGTATGGGTTAGGGTTAGGGTTAGGGTTAGTTTGAGGGTTAGGGCCCGGTTTACGGTACGGGTTAGGATTAGGGTACGTGTTAGGGTTAGGGTAGGTGTTAGGGTTAGGGTACGCGTTAGGGTTAGGGTAGTTATTAAACCTATCCCACTCTCTAGATACCCCTTAGCACGTCAAGGAATATTATTTGGGGGTCCAGCCATGGAGAAAAGTTTAGACACTAGGAGAAGATAAGGAACACACCCATTATCAAGAAATCACATTAGGATTCTCTTTTTAACCTGTTCCTTAAAACACTAGTGCTTAGGAAATCTATTGGAGCCAGAAGCAGTCAAGGGTAGCTTACGGTTAGGGTTAGGGTTAGGTTACGGCTTAGGGTACGGGTTCGGGTATGGGTTTGCGTACGGCGTAGTGTATGGGTTAGGGTTAGGGTTAGGGTTAGGGTACGGCCTAGGGTACGGTTTCGGGTACGGGTTCGGGTACGGCATAGGGTATGGGTTAGGGTTAGGGTTATGGTTAGTTTGAGGGTTAGGGCTCAGTTTAGGGTACGGTTTAGGATTGGGGTACGTGTTAGGATTAGGGTAGGGGTTAGGGTTAGGGTACGCATTAGTGTTAGGGTAGTTATTAAACCTATCCCACTCTCTAGATACCCCTTAGCACGTCAAGGAATATTATTTTGGTGTCCAGCCATGGAGAAGAGTTCAGACACTAGGAGAAGATAAGGAACACACCCATTATCAAGAAATCACATTAGGATTCCCTTTTTAACCTGTTCCTTAAAACACTGGTGCTTAGGAAATCTATTGGAGGCAGAAGCAGTCAAGGGTAGCTTAGGGTTAGGGTTAGGGTTAGGGTTAGGGTTACGGTTAGGGTACGGCTTAGGGTACGGGTTTGGGTACGGCGTAGGGTAGGGGTTAGGGTTAGGGTACGCATTAGGGTTAGGGTAGTTATTAAACCTATCCCACTCTCTAGATACCCCTTAGCACGTCAAGGAATATTATTTGGGGGTCCAGCCATGGAGAAGAGTTTAGACACTAGGAGAAGATAAGGAACACACCCATTATCAAGAAATCACATTAGGATTCTCTTTTTAACCTGTTCCTTAAAACACTAGTGCTTAGGAAATCTATTGAAGCCAGAAGCAGTCAAGGGTAGCTTACGGTTAGGGTTAGGGTTAGGTTACGGCTTAGGGTACGGGTTCGGGTACGGGTTTGCGTACGGCGTAGGGTATGGGTTAGAGTTAGGGTTAGGGTTAGTTTGAGGGTTAGGGCTCGGTTTAGGGTACGGGTTAGGATTAGGGTACGTGCTAGGGTTAGGGTAGGGGTTAGGTTTAGGGTATGCGTTAGGGTTAGGGTAGTTATTAAACCTATCCCACTCTCTAGATACCCCTTAGCACGTCAAGGACTATTATTTGGGTGTCCAGCCATGGAGAAGAGTTCAGACACTAGGAGAAGATAAGGAACACACCCATTATCAAGAAATCACATTGGGTTCTCTTTTTAACCTGTTCCTTAAAACACTAGTGCTTAGGAAATCTATTGGAGGCAGAAGCAGTCAAGGGTAGCTTAGGGTTAGGGTTAGGTTTAGGGTACGGGTTAGGGTACGGCTTAGGGTACGGGTTCGGTTACGGCGTAGGGTATGGTTTAGGGTTAGGGTTAGGGTTAGTTTGAGGGTTAGGGCTCGGTTTAGGGTACGGGTTAGGATTAGGATACGTGTAAGGGTTAGGGTAGGGGTTAGGGTTAGGGTACGCGTTAGGGTTAGGGTAATTATTTAACCTATCCCACTCTCTAGATACCCCTTAGCAAGTCAAGGAATATTATTTGGGGTTCCAGCCATGGAGAAGAGTTTGGACACTAGGAGAAGATAAGGAACACACCCATTATCAAGAAATCACATTAGGATTCCCTTTTTAACCTGTTCCTTAAAACACTAGTGCTTAGGAAATCTATTGGAGGCAGAAGCAGTCAAGGGTAGCTTAGGGTTAATGTTAGGGTTAGGGTTAGGGTTAGGGTACGGCTTAGGGTACGGGTTCGGGTACGGGTTCGGGTACGGCGTAGGGTATGGGTTAGGGTTAGGGTTAGGGTTAGGGTTAGGGTTAGGGTACGGCTTAGGGTACGGGTTCGGTTACGGGTTCGGGTACGGCGTAGGGTATGGGTTAGGGTTAGGGTTAGGGTTAGTTTGAGGGTTAGGGCTCGGTTGAGGTTACGGGTTAGGATTAGGATACGTGTTAGGGTTAGGGTAGGGGTTAGGGTTAGGGTACGCGTTAGGGTTAGGGTAGTTATTAAACCTATCCCACTCTCTAGATACCCCTTAGCACGTCAAGGAATATTATTTGGGGGTCCAGCCATGGAGAAGAGTTTAGACACTAGGAGAAGATAAGGAACACCCCCATTATCAAGAAATCACATTAGGATTCTCTTTTTAACCTGTTCCTTAAAACACTAGTGCTTAGGAAATCTATTGGAGGCAGAAGCAGTCAAGGGTAGCTTAGGGTTAGGGTTAGGGTTAGGGTTAGGGTTAGGGTACGGCTTAGGGTACGGGTTCGGTCACGGGTTCGGGTACGGCGTAGGGTATGGGTTAGGGTTAGGGTTAGGGTTAGTTTGAGGGTTAGGGCTCGGTTTAGGGTACGGGTTAGGATTAGGGTACGTGTTAGGGTTAGGGTAGGGGTTAGGGTTAGGGTACGTGTTAGGGTTAGGGTAGTTATTAAACCTATCCCACTCTCTAGATACCCCTTAGCACGTCAAGGAATATTATTTGGGGGTCCAGCCATGGAGAAAAGTTTAGACACTAGGAGAAGATAAGGAACACACCCATTATCAAGAAATCACATTAGGATTCTCTTTTTAACCTGTTCCTTAAAACACTAGTGCTTAGGAAATCTATTGGAGGCAGAAGCAGTCAAGGGTAGCTTAGGGTTAGGGTTAGGGTTAGGGTTAGGGTTAGGGTTAGGGTACGGCTTAGGGTACGGTTTCGGTTACGGGTTCGGGTACGGTGTAGGGTATGGGTTAGGGTTAGGGTTAGGGTTAGTTTGAGGGTTAGGGCTCGGTTTAGGGTACGGGTTAGGATTAGGGTACGTGTTAGGGTTAGGGGAGGGGTTAGGGTTAGGGTACGCGTTGGGGTTAGGGTAGTTATTTAACCTATCCCACTCTCTATATACCCCTTAGCACGTCAAGGAATATTATTTGGGGGTCCAGCCATGGAGAAGAGTTTAGACACTAGGAGAAGATAAGGAACACAGCCATTATCAAGAAATCACCTTAGGATTCTCTTTTTAACCTGTTCCTTAAAACACTAGTGCTTAGGAAATCTATTGGAGGCAGAAGCAGTCAAGGGTAGCTTAGGGTTAGGTTTAGGGTTAGGGTACGGCTTAGGGTACGGGTTCGGGTACGGGTTCGGTTACGGCGTAGGGTATGGGTTAGGGTTAGGGTTAGGGTTAGTTTGAGGGTTAGGGCTCGGTTTAGGGTACCGGTTAGGATTAGGGTACGTGCTAGGGTTAGGTTAGGGGTTAGGGTTAGAGTACGCGTTAGGGTTAGGGTAGTTATTGAACCTATCCCACTCTCTAGATACCCCTTAGCACGTAAAGGAATATTATTTGGGGGCCTAGCCATGGAGAAGAGTTCAGACACTAGGAGAAGATAAGGAACACACCCATTATCAAGAAATCACATTAGGATTCTCTTTTTAAACTGTTCCTTAAAACACTAGTGCTTAGGAAATCTATTGGAGGCAGAAGCAGTCAAGGGTAGCTTAGGGTTAGGGTTAGGGTTAGGGTTAGGGTTAGGGTTAGGGTACGGCTTAGGGTACGGTTTCGGTTACGGGTTCGGGTACGGTGTAGGGTATGGGTTAGGGTTAGGGTTAGGGTTAGTTTGAGGGTTAGGGCTCGGTTTAGGGTACGGGTTAGGATTAGGGTACGTGTTAGGGTTAGGGTAGGGGTTAGGGTTAGGGTACGCGTTGGGGTTAGGGTAGTTATTTAACCTATCCCACTCTCTAGATACCCCTTAGCACGTCAAGGAATATTATTTGGGGGTCGAGCCATGGAGAAGAGTTTAGACACTAGGAGAAGATAAGGAACACAGCCATTATCAAGAAATCACCTTAGGATTCTCTTTTTAACCTGTTCCTTAAAACACTAGTGCTTAGGAAATCTATTGGAGGCAGAAGCAGTCAAGGGTAGCTTAGGGTTAGGGTTAGGGTTAGGGTACGGCTTAGGGTACGGGTTCGGGTACGGGTTCGGTTACGGCGTAGGGTATGGGTTAGGGTTAGGGTTAGGGTTAGTTTGAGGGTTAGGGCTCGGTTTAGGGTACGGGTTAGGATTAGGGTACATGCTAGGGTTAGGGTAGGGATTAGGGTTAGGGTACGCGTTAGGGTTAGGGTAGTTATTGAACCTATCCCACTCTCTAGATACCCCTTAGCACGTAAAGGAATATTATTTGGGGGTCCAGCCATGGAGAAGAGTTCAGACACTAGGAGAAGATAAGGAACACACGCATTATCAAGAAATCACATTAGGATTCTCTTTTTAAACTGTTCCTTAAAACACTAGTGCTTAGGAAATCTATTGGAGGCAGAAGCAGTCAAGGGTAGCTTAGGGTTAGGGTTAGGGTTAGGGTTAGGGTACGGGTTCGGTTACGGGTTCGGGTACGGCGTAGGGTATGGGTTAGGGTTAGGGTTAGGGTTAGTTTGAGGGTTAGGGCTCGGTTTAGGGTACGGGTTAGGATTAGGGTACGTGTTAGGGTTAGGGTAGGGGTTAGGGTTAGGATACGCGTTAGGGTTAGGGTAGTTATTTAACCTATCCCACTCTCTAGATACCCCTTAGCACGTCAAGGAATATTATTTGGGGGTCCAGCCATGGAGAAGAGTTTAGACACTAGGAGAAGATAAGGAACACACCCATTATCAAGAAATCACATTAGGATTCTCTTTTTAACCTGTTCCTTAAAACACTAGTGCTTAGGAAATCTATTGGAGGCAGAAGCAGTCAAGGGTAGCTTAGGGTTAGGGTTAGGGTTAGGGTTAGAGTTAGGGTACGTGTTCGGGTACAGCGTAGGGTATGGGTTAGGTTTAGGGTTAGGGTTAGTTTGAGGGTTAGGGCTCGGTTTAGGGTACGGGTTAGGATTAGGGTACGTGTTAGGGTTAGGGTAGGGGTTAGGGTTAGGGTACGCATTAGGGTTAGGATAGTTATTAAACCTATCCCACTCTCGATACCCCTTAGCACGTCAAGGAATATTATTTGGGTGTCCAGCCATGGAGAAGAGTTTAGACACTAGGAGAAGATAAGGAACACACCCATTATCAAGAAATCACATTAGGATTCTCTTTTTAACCTGTTCCTTAAAACACTAGTGCTTAGGAAATCTATTGGAGGCAGAAGCAGTCAAGGCTAGCTTAGGGTTAGGGTTAGGGTTAGGGTTAGGGTTAGGGTTAGGGTACGGCTTAGGGTACGGTTTCGGTTACGGGTTCTGGTACGGTGTAGGGTATGGGTTAGGGTTAGGGTTAGGGTTAGTTTGAGGGTTAGGGCTCGGTTTAGGGTACGGGTTAGGATTAGGGTACGTGTTAGGGTTAGGGTAGGGGTTAGGGTTAGGGTATGCGTTGGGGTTAGGGTAGTTATTTAACCTATCCCACTCTCTAGATACCCCTTAGCACGTCAAGGAATATTATTTGGGGGTCCAGCCATGGAGAAGAGTTTAGACACTAGGAGAAGATAAGGAACACAGCCATTATCAAGAAATCACATTAGGATTCTCTTTTTAACCTGTTCCTTAAAACACTAGTGCTTAGGAAATCTATTGGAGGCAGAAGCAGTCAAGGGTAGCTTAGGGTTAGGGTTAGGGTTAGGGTACGGCTTAGGGTACGGGTTCGGGTACGGGTTCGGTTACGGCGTAGGGTATGGGTTAGGGTTAGGGTTAGTTTGAGGGTTAGGGCTCGGTTTAGGGTACGGGTTAGGATTAGGGTACATGCTAGGGTTAGGGTAGGGGTTAGGGTTAGGGTACGCGTTAGGGTTAGGGTAGTTATTGAACCTATCCCACTCTCTAGATACCCCTTAGCACGTAAAGTAATATTATTTGGGGGTCCAGCCATGGAGAAGAGTTCAGACACTAGGAGAAGATAAGGAACACACGCATTATCAAGAAATCACATTAGGATTCTCTTTTTAAACTGTTCCTTAAAACACTAGTGCTTAGGAAATCTATTGGAGGCAGAAGCAGTCAAGGGTAGCTTAGGGTTAGGGTTAGGGTTAGGGTTAGAGTTAGGGTACGGCTTAGGGTACGGGTTCGGGTACGGTGTAGGGTATGGGTTAGGGTTAGGGTTAGGGTTAGTTTGAGGGTTAGGGCTCGGTTTAGGGTACGGGTTAGGATTAGGGTACGTGTTAGTGTTAGGGTAGCCGTTAGGGTTAGGGTATGCGTTAGGGTTAGGGTAGTTATTAAAACTATCCCACTCTCTAGATACCCCTTAGCACGTCAAGGAATATTATTTGGGGGTCCAGCCATGGAGAAGAGTTTGAACACTAGGGGAAGATAAGGAACACACCCATTATCAAGAAATCACATTAGGATTCTCTTTTTAACCTGTTCCTTAAAACACTAGTGCTTAGGAAATCTATTGGAGGCAGAAGCAGTCAAGGGTAGCTTAGGGTTAGGGTTAGGGTTAGGGTTAGGGTTAGGGTACGGCTTAGGGTATGGTTTCGGGTACGGGTTCGGGTACGGCGTAGGGTATGGGTTAGGGTTAGGGTTAGGGTTAGTTTGAGGGTTAGGGCTCGGTTTAGGGTACGGTTTAGGATTAGGGTACGTGTTAGGATTAGGGTAGGGGTTAGGGTTAGGGTACGCATTAGGGTTAGGGTAGTTATTAAACCTATCCCACTCTCTAGATACCCCTTAGCACGTCAAGGAATATTATTTGGGGGTCCAGCCATGGAGAAGAGTTTAGACACTAGGAGAAGATAAGGAACACACCCATTATCAAGAAATCACATTAGGATTCTCTTTTTAACCTGTTCCTTAAAACACTAGTGCTTAGGAAATCTATTGGAGGCAGAAGCAGTCAAGGGTAGCTTAGGGTCAGGGTTAGGGTTAGGGTTAGAGTTAGGGTACGGCTTAGGGTACGGGTTCGGGTACGGTGTAGAGTATGGGTTCGGGTTAGGGTTAGGGTTGGTTTGAGGGTTAGGGCTCGGTTTAGGGTATGGGTTAGGATTAGGGTACGTGTTAGTGTTAGGGTAGCCGTTAGGGTTAGGGTACGCGTTAGGGTTAGGGTAGTTATTAAAACTATCCCACTCTCTAGATACCCCTTAGCACGTCAAGGAATATTATTTGGGGGTCCATCCATGGAGAAGAGTTTAGAAACTAGGGGAAGATAAGGAACACACCCATTATCAAGAAATCACATTAGGACTCTCTTTTTAACCTGTTCCTTAAAACACTAGTGCTTAGGAAATCTATTGGAGCCAGAAGCAGTCAAGGGTAGCTTACGGTTAGGGTTAGGTTTAGGTTACGGCTTAGGGTACGGGTTCGGGTACGGGTTTGCGTACGGCATAGGGTATGGGTTAGGGTTAGGGTTAGGGTTAGTTTGAGGGTTAGGGCCCGGTTTACGGTACGGGTTAGGATTAGGGTACGTGTTAGGGTTAGGGTAGGTGTTAGGGTTAGGGTACGCGTTAGGGTTAGGGTAGTTATTAAACCTATCCCACTCTCTAGATACCCCTTAGCACGTCAAGGAATATTATTTGGGGGTCCAGCCATGGAGAAAAGTTTAGACACTAGGAGAAGATAAGGAACACACCCATTATCAAGAAATCACATTAGGATTCTCTTTTTAACCTGTTCCTTAAAACACTAGTGCTTAGGAAATCTATTGGAGCCAGAAGCAGTCAAGGGTAGCTTACGGTTAGGGTTAGGGTTAGGTTACGGCTTAGGGTACGGGTTCGGGTATGGGTTTGCGTACGGCGTAGTGTATGGGTTAGGGTTAGGGTTAGGGTTAGGGTACGGCCTAGGGTACGGTTTCGGGTACGGGTTCGGGTACGGCATAGGGTATGGGTTAGGGTTAGGGTTATGGTTAGTTTGAGGGTTAGGGCTCAGTTTAGGGTACGGTTTAGGATTGGGGTACGTGTTAGGATTAGGGTAGGGGTTAGGGTTAGGGTACGCATTAGTGTTAGGGTAGTTATTAAACCTATCCCACTCTCTAGATACCCCTTAGCACGTCAAGGAATATTATTTTGGTGTCCAGCCATGGAGAAGAGTTCAGACACTAGGAGAAGATAAGGAACACACCCATTATCAAGAAATCACATTAGGATTCCCTTTTTAACCTGTTCCTTAAAACACTGGTGCTTAGGAAATCTATTGGAGGCAGAAGCAGTCAAGGGTAGCTTAGGGTTAGGGTTAGGGTTAGGGTTAGGGTTACGGTTAGGGTACGGCTTAGGGTACGGGTTTGGGTACGGCGTAGGGTAGGGGTTAGGGTTAGGGTACGCATTAGGGTTAGGGTAGTTATTAAACCTATCCCACTCTCTAGATACCCCTTAGCACGTCAAGGAATATTATTTGGGGGTCCAGCCATGGAGAAGAGTTTAGACACTAGGAGAAGATAAGGAACACACCCATTATCAAGAAATCACATTAGGATTCTCTTTTTAACCTGTTCCTTAAAACACTAGTGCTTAGGAAATCTATTGAAGCCAGAAGCAGTCAAGGGTAGCTTACGGTTAGGGTTAGGGTTAGGTTACGGCTTAGGGTACGGGTTCGGGTACGGGTTTGCGTACGGCGTAGGGTATGGGTTAGAGTTAGGGTTAGGGTTAGTTTGAGGGTTAGGGCTCGGTTTAGGGTACGGGTTAGGATTAGGGTACGTGCTAGGGTTAGGGTAGGGGTTAGGTTTAGGGTATGCGTTAGGGTTAGGGTAGTTATTAAACCTATCCCACTCTCTAGATACCCCTTAGCACGTCAAGGACTATTATTTGGGTGTCCAGCCATGGAGAAGAGTTCAGACACTAGGAGAAGATAAGGAACACACCCATTATCAAGAAATCACATTGGGTTCTCTTTTTAACCTGTTCCTTAAAACACTAGTGCTTAGGAAATCTATTGGAGGCAGAAGCAGTCAAGGGTAGCTTAGGGTTAGGGTTAGGTTTAGGGTACGGGTTAGGGTACGGCTTAGGGTACGGGTTCGGTTACGGCGTAGGGTATGGTTTAGGGTTAGGGTTAGGGTTAGTTTGAGGGTTAGGGCTCGGTTTAGGGTACGGGTTAGGATTAGGATACGTGTAAGGGTTAGGGTAGGGGTTAGGGTTAGGGTACGCGTTAGGGTTAGGGTAATTATTTAACCTATCCCACTCTCTAGATACCCCTTAGCAAGTCAAGGAATATTATTTGGGGTTCCAGCCATGGAGAAGAGTTTGGACACTAGGAGAAGATAAGGAACACACCCATTATCAAGAAATCACATTAGGATTCCCTTTTTAACCTGTTCCTTAAAACACTAGTGCTTAGGAAATCTATTGGAGGCAGAAGCAGTCAAGGGTAGCTTAGGGTTAATGTTAGGGTTAGGGTTAGGGTTAGGGTACGGCTTAGGGTACGGGTTCGGGTACGGGTTCGGGTACGGCGTAGGGTATGGGTTAGGGTTAGGGTTAGGGTTAGGGTTAGGGTTAGGGTACGGCTTAGGGTACGGGTTCGGTTACGGGTTCGGGTACGGCGTAGGGTATGGGTTAGGGTTAGGGTTAGGGTTAGTTTGAGGGTTAGGGCTCGGTTGAGGTTACGGGTTAGGATTAGGATACGTGTTAGGGTTAGGGTAGGGGTTAGGGTTAGGGTACGCGTTAGGGTTAGGGTAGTTATTAAACCTATCCCACTCTCTAGATACCCCTTAGCACGTCAAGGAATATTATTTGGGGGTCCAGCCATGGAGAAGAGTTTAGACACTAGGAGAAGATAAGGAACACCCCCATTATCAAGAAATCACATTAGGATTCTCTTTTTAACCTGTTCCTTAAAACACTAGTGCTTAGGAAATCTATTGGAGGCAGAAGCAGTCAAGGGTAGCTTAGGGTTAGGGTTAGGGTTAGGGTTAGGGTTAGGGTACGGCTTAGGGTACGGGTTCGGTCACGGGTTCGGGTACGGCGTAGGGTATGGGTTAGGGTTAGGGTTAGGGTTAGTTTGAGGGTTAGGGCTCGGTTTAGGGTACGGGTTAGGATTAGGGTACGTTTTAGGGTTAGGGTAGGGGTTAGGGTTAGGGTACGTGTTAGGGTTAGGGTAGTTATTAAACCTATCCCACTCTCTAGATACCCCTTAGCACGTCAAGGAATATTATTTGGGGGTCCAGCCATGGAGAAAAGTTTAGACACTAGGAGAAGATAAGGAACACACCCATTATCAAGAAATCACATTAGGATTCTCTTTTTAACCTGTTCCTTAAAACACTAGTGCTTAGGAAATCTATTGGAGGCAGAAGCAGTCAAGGGTAGCTTAGGGTTAGGGTTAGGGTTAGGGTTAGGGTTAGGGTTAGGGTACGGCTTAGGGTACGGTTTCGGTTACGGGTTCGGGTACGGTGTAGGGTATGGGTTAGGGTTAGGGTTAGGGTTAGTTTGAGGGTTAGGGCTCGGTTTAGGGTACGGGTTAGGATTAGGGTACGTGTTAGGGTTAGGGGAGGGGTTAGGGTTAGGGTACGCGTTGGGGTTAGGGTAGTTATTTAACCTATCCCACTCTCTATATACCCCTTAGCACGTCAAGGAATATTATTTGGGGGTCCAGCCATGGAGAAGAGTTTAGACACTAGGAGAAGATAAGGAACACAGCCATTATCAAGAAATCACCTTAGGATTCTCTTTTTAACCTGTTCCTTAAAACACTAGTGCTTAGGAAATCTATTGGAGGCAGAAGCAGTCAAGGGTAGCTTAGGGTTAGGTTTAGGGTTAGGGTACGGCTTAGGGTACGGGTTCGGGTACGGGTTCGGTTACGGCGTAGGGTATGGGTTAGGGTTAGGGTTAGGGTTAGTTTGAGGGTTAGGGCTCGGTTTAGGGTACCGGTTAGGATTAGGGTACGTGCTAGGGTTAGGTTAGGGGTTAGGGTTAGAGTACGCGTTAGGGTTAGGGTAGTTATTGAACCTATCCCACTCTCTAGATACCCCTTAGCACGTAAAGGAATATTATTTGGGGGCCTAGCCATGGAGAAGAGTTCAGACACTAGGAGAAGATAAGGAACACACCCATTATCAAGAAATCACATTAGGATTCTCTTTTTAAACTGTTCCTTAAAACACTAGTGCTTAGGAAATCTATTGGAGGCAGAAGCAGTCAAGGGTAGCTTAGGGTTAGGGTTAGGGTTAGGGTTAGGGTTAGGGTTAGGGTACGGCTTAGGGTACGGTTTCGGTTACGGGTTCGGGTACGGTGTAGGGTATGGGTTAGGGTTAGGGTTAGGGTTAGTTTGAGGGTTAGGGCTCGGTTTAGGGTACGGGTTAGGATTAGGGTACGTGTTAGGGTTAGGGTAGGGGTTAGGGTTAGGGTACGCGTTGGGGTTAGGGTAGTTATTTAACCTATCCCACTCTCTAGATACCCCTTAGCACGTCAAGGAATATTATTTGGGGGTCGAGCCATGGAGAAGAGTTTAGACACTAGGAGAAGATAAGGAACACAGCCATTATCAAGAAATCACCTTAGGATTCTCTTTTTAACCTGTTCCTTAAAACACTAGTGCTTAGGAAATCTATTGGAGGCAGAAGCAGTCAAGGGTAGCTTAGGGTTAGGGTTAGGGTTAGGGTACGGCTTAGGGTACGGGTTCGGGTACGGGTTCGGTTACGGCGTAGGGTATGGGTTAGGGTTAGGGTTAGGGTTAGTTTGAGGGTTAGGGCTCGGTTTAGGGTACGGGTTAGGATTAGGGTACATGCTAGGGTTAGGGTAGGGATTAGGGTTAGGGTACGCGTTAGGGTTAGGGTAGTTATTGAACCTATCCCACTCTCTAGATACCCCTTAGCACGTAAAGGAATATTATTTGGGGGTCCAGCCATGGAGAAGAGTTCAGACACTAGGAGAAGATAAGGAACACACGCATTATCAAGAAATCACATTAGGATTCTCTTTTTAAACTGTTCCTTAAAACACTAGTGCTTAGGAAATCTATTGGAGGCAGAAGCAGTCAAGGGTAGCTTAGGGTTAGGGTTAGGGTTAGGGTTAGGGTACGGGTTCGGTTACGGGTTCGGGTACGGCGTAGGGTATGGGTTAGGGTTAGGGTTAGGGTTAGTTTGAGGGTTAGGGCTCGGTTTAGGGTACGGTTTAGGATTAGGGTACGTGTTAGGGTTAGGGTAGGGGTTAGGGTTAGGATACGCGTTAGGGTTAGGGTAGTTATTTAACCTATCCCACTCTCTAGATACCCCTTAGCACGTCAAGGAATATTATTTGGGGGTCCAGCCATGGAGAAGAGTTTAGACACTAGGAGAAGATAAGGAACACACCCATTATCAAGAAATCACATTAGGATTCTCTTTTTAACCTGTTCCTTAAAACACTAGTGCTTAGGAAATCTATTGGAGGCAGAAGCAGTCAAGGGTAGCTTAGGGTTAGGGTTAGGGTTAGGGTTAGAGTTAGGGTACGTGTTCGGGTACAGCGTAGGGTATGGGTTAGGTTTAGGGTTAGGGTTAGTTTGAGGGTTAGGGCTCGGTTTAGGGTACGGGTTAGGATTAGGGTACGTGTTAGGGTTAGGGTAGGGGTTAGGGTTAGGGTACGCATTAGGGTTAGGATAGTTATTAAACCTATCCCACTCTCGATACCCCTTAGCACGTCAAGGAATATTATTTGGGTGTCCAGCCATGGAGAAGAGTTTAGACACTAGGAGAAGATAAGGAACACACCCATTATCAAGAAATCACATTAGGATTCTCTTTTTAACCTGTTCCTTAAAACACTAGTGCTTAGGAAATCTATTGGAGGCAGAAGCAGTCAAGGCTAGCTTAGGGTTAGGGTTAGGGTTAGGGTTAGGGTTAGGGTTAGGGTACGGCTTAGGGTACGGTTTCGGTTACGGGTTCTGGTACGGTGTAGGGTATGGGTTAGGGTTAGGGTTAGGGTTAGTTTGAGGGTTAGGGCTCGGTTTAGGGTACGGGTTAGGATTAGGGTACGTGTTAGGGTTAGGGTAGGGGTTAGGGTTAGGGTATGCGTTGGGGTTAGGGTAGTTATTTAACCTATCCCACTCTCTAGATACCCCTTAGCACGTCAAGGAATATTATTTGGGGGTCCAGCCATGGAGAAGAGTTTAGACACTAGGAGAAGATAAGGAACACAGCCATTATCAAGAAATCACATTAGGATTCTCTTTTTAACCTGTTCCTTAAAACACTAGTGCTTAGGAAATCTATTGGAGGCAGAAGCAGTCAAGGGTAGCTTAGGGTTAGGGTTAGGGTTAGGGTACGGCTTAGGGTACGGGTTCGGGTACGGGTTCGGTTACGGCGTAGGGTATGGGTTAGGGTTAGGGTTAGTTTGAGGGTTAGGGCTCGGTTTAGGGTACGGGTTAGGATTAGGGTACATGCTAGGGTTAGGGTAGGGGTTAGGGTTAGGGTACGCGTTAGGGTTAGGGTAGTTATTAAAACTATCCCACTCTCTAGATACCCCTTAGCACGTCAAGGAATATTATTTGGGGGTCCATCCATGGAGAAGAGTTTAGAAACTAGGGGAAGATAAGGAACACACCCATTATCAAGAAATCACATTAGGACTCTCTTTTTAACCTGTTCCTTAAAACACTAGTGCTTAGGAAATCTATTGGAGCCAGAAGCAGTCAAGGGTAGCTTACGGTTAGGGTTAGGTTTAGGTTACGGCTTAGGGTACGGGTTCGGGTACGGGTTTGCGTACGGCATAGGGTATGGGTTAGGGTTAGGGTTAGGGTTAGTTTGAGGGTTAGGGCCCGGTTTACGGTACGGGTTAGGATTAGGGTACGTGTTAGGGTTAGGGTAGGTGTTAGGGTTAGGGTACGCGTTAGGGTTAGGGTAGTTATTAAACCTATCCCACTCTCTAGATACCCCTTAGCACGTCAAGGAATATTATTTGGGGGTCCAGCCATGGAGAAAAGTTTAGACACTAGGAGAAGATAAGGAACACACCCATTATCAAGAAATCACATTAGGATTCTCTTTTTAACCTGTTCCTTAAAACACTAGTGCTTAGGAAATCTATTGGAGCCAGAAGCAGTCAAGGGTAGCTTACGGTTAGGGTTAGGGTTAGGTTACGGCTTAGGGTACGGGTTCGGGTATGGGTTTGCGTACGGCGTAGTGTATGGGTTAGGGTTAGGGTTAGGGTTAGGGTACGGCCTAGGGTACGGTTTCGGGTACGGGTTCGGGTACGGCATAGGGTATGGGTTAGGGTTAGGGTTATGGTTAGTTTGAGGGTTAGGGCTCAGTTTAGGGTACGGTTTAGGATTGGGGTACGTGTTAGGATTAGGGTAGGGGTTAGGGTTAGGGTACGCATTAGTGTTAGGGTAGTTATTAAACCTATCCCACTCTCTAGATACCCCTTAGCACGTCAAGGAATATTATTTTGGTGTCCAGCCATGGAGAAGAGTTCAGACACTAGGAGAAGATAAGGAACACACCCATTATCAAGAAATCACATTAGGATTCCCTTTTTAACCTGTTCCTTAAAACACTGGTGCTTAGGAAATCTATTGGAGGCAGAAGCAGTCAAGGGTAGCTTAGGGTTAGGGTTAGGGTTAGGGTTAGGGTTAGGGTTAGGGTACGGCTTAGGGTACGGGTTTGGGTACGGCGTAGGGTAGGGGTTAGGGTTAGGGTACGCATTAGGGTTAGGGTAGTTATTAAACCTATCCCACTCTCTAGATACCCCTTAGCACGTCAAGGAATATTATTTGGGGGTCCAGCCATGGAGAAGAGTTTAGACACTAGGAGAAGATAAGGAACACACCCATTATCAAGAAATCACATTAGGATTCTCTTTTTAACCTGTTCCTTAAAACACTAGTGCTTAGGAAATCTATTGAAGCCAGAAGCAGTCAAGGGTAGCTTACGGTTAGGGTTAGCGTTAGGTTACGGCTTAGGGTACGGGTTCGGGTACGGGTTTGCGTACGGCGTAGGGTATGGGTTAGAGTTAGGGTTAGGGTTAGTTTGAGGGTTAGGGCTCGGTTTAGGGTACGGGTTAGGATTAGGGTACGTGCTAGGGTTAGGGTAGGGGTTAGGTTTAGGGTATGCGTTAGGGTTAGGGTAGTTATTAAACCTATCCCACTCTCTAGATACCCCTTAGCACGTCAAGGACTATTATTTGGGTGTCCAGCCATGGAGAAGAGTTCAGACACTAGGAGAAGATAAGGAACACACCCATTATCAAGAAATCACATTGGGTTCTCTTTTTAACCTGTTCCTTAAAACACTAGTGCTTAGGAAATCTATTGGAGGCAGAAGCAGTCAAGGGTAGCTTAGGGTTAGGGTTAGGTTTAGGGTACGGGTTAGGGTACGGCTTAGGGTACGGGTTCGGCTACGGCGTAGGGTATGGTTTAGGGTTAGGGTTAGGGTTAGTTTGAGGGTTAGGGCTCGGTTTAGGGTACGGGTTAGGATTAGGATACGTGTAAGGGTTAGGGTAGGGGTTAGGGTTAGGGTACGCGTTAGGGTTAGGGTAATTATTTAACCTATCCCACTCTCTAGATACCCCTTAGCAAGTCAAGGAATATTATTTGGGGTTCCAGCCATGGAGAAGAGTTTGGACACTAGGAGAAGATAAGGAACACACCCATTATCAAGAAATCACATTAGGATTCCCTTTTTAACCTGTTCCTTAAAACACTAGTGCTTAGGAAATCTATTGGAGGCAGAAGCAGTCAAGGGTAGCTTAGGGTTAATGTTAGGGTTAGGGTTAGGGTTAGGGTACGGCTTAGGGTACGGTTTCGGGTACGTGTTCGGGTACGGCGTAGGGTATGGGTTAGGGTTAGGGTTAGGGTTAGTTTGAGGGTTAGGGCTCGGTTTAGAGTACGGGTTAGTATTAGGGTACGTGTTAGGGTTAGGGTAGGGGTTAGGGTTAGGGTACGCATTAGGTTTAGGGTAGTTATTAAACCTATCCCACTCTAGATACCCCTTAGCACGTCAAGGAATATTATTTGGGGGTCCAGCCATGGAGAATAGTTTAGACACTAGGAGAAGATAAGGAACACACCCATTATCAAGAAATCACATTGGATTCTCTTTTTAACCTGTTCCTTAAAACACTGGTGCTTAGGAAATCTATTGGAGGCATAAGCAGTCAAGGGTAGCTTAGGGTTAGGGTTAGGTTTAGGGTTAGGGTTAGGGTATGGCTTAGGGTTAGGGTTAGGGTTAGGGTTAGGGTTAGGGTTAGGGTTAGGTTTAGGGTTAGGGTACGGCTTAGGGTACGGGTTTGGGCACGGAATAGGGTAGGGGTTAGGGTTAGGGTTAGGGTTTGTTTGAGGGTTAGGGCTCGGTTTAGGGTACGGGTTAGGATTAGGGTACGTGTTAGTGTTAGGGTAGCCGTTAGGGTTAGGGTATGCGTTAGGGTTAGGGTAGTTATTAAAACTATCCCACTCTCTAGATACCCCTTAGCACGTCAAGAAATATTATTTGGGGGTCCAGCCATGGAGAAGAGTTTGGACACTAGGGGAAGATAAGGAACACACCCATTATCAAGAAATCACATTAGGATTCTCTTTTTAACCTGTTACTTAAAACACTAGTGCTTAGGAAATCTATTGTAGCCAGAAGCAGTCAAGGGTACTTTACGGTTAGGGTTAGGGTTAGGTTACGGCTTAGGGTACCGGTTCGGGTACGGGTTCGTGTACGGCGTAGGGTATGAGTTAGGGTTAGGGTTAGGGTTAGTTTGAGGGTTAGGGCTCGGTTTAGGGTACGGGTTAGGATTAGGGTACGTGTTAGGGTTAGGGTAGGGGTTAGGGTTAGGGTACGCGTTAGGGTTAGGGTAGTTATTAAACCTATCCCACTCTCTAGATACCCCTTAGCACGTCAAGGAATATTATTTGGGGGTCCAGCCATGGAGAAGAGTTTAGACACTAGGAGAAGATAAGGAACACACCCATTATCAAGAAATCACATTAGGATTCCCTTTTTAACCTGTTCCTTAAAACACTAGTGCTTAGGAAATCTATTGGAGGCAGAAGCAGTCAAGGGTAGCTTAGGGTTAGGGTTAGGGTTAGGGTTAGGGTTAGGGTACGGCTTAGGGTATGGTTTCGGGTACGGGTTCGGGTACGGCGTAGGGTATGGGTTAGGGTTAGGGTTAGGGTTAGTTTGAGGGTTAGGGCTCGGTTTAGGGTACGGTTTAGGATTAGGGTACGTGTTAGGAGTAGGGTAGGGGTTAGGGTTAGGGTACGCATTAGGGTTAGGGTAGTTATTAAAACTATCCCACTCTCTAGATACCCCTTAGCACGTCAAGGAATATTATTTGGGGGTCCAGCCATGGAGAAGAGTTTAGACACTAGGAGAAGATAAGGAACACACCCATTATCAAGAAATCACATTAGGATTCTCTTTTTAACCTGTTCCTTAAAACACTAGTGCTTAGGAAATCTATTGGAGGCAGAAGCAGTCAAGGGTAGTTTAGGGTTAGGGTTAGGGTTAGGGTTAGGGTTAGGGTACGGCTTAGGGTATGGTTTCGGGTACGGGTTCGGGTACGGCGTAGGGTATGGGTTAGGGTTAGGGTTAGGGTTAGTTTGAGGGTTAGGGCTCGGTTTAGGGTACGGTTTAGGATTAGGGTACGTGTTAGGATTAGGGTAGGGGTTAGGGTTAGGGTACGCATTAGGGTTAGGGTAGTTATTAAACCTATCCCACTCTCTAGATACCCCTTAGCACGTCAAGGAATATTATTTGGGGGTCCAGCCATGGAGAAGAGTTTAGACACTAGGAGAAGATAAGGAACACACCCATTATCAAGAAATCACATTAGGATTCTCTTTTTAACCTGTTCCTTAAAACACTAGTGCTTAGGAAATCTATTGGAGGCAGAAGCAGTCAAGGGTAGCTTAGGGTCAGGGTTAGGGTTAGGGTTAGAGTTAGGGTACGGCTTAGGGTACGGGTTCGGGTACGGTGTAGAGTATGGGTTCGGGTTAGGGTTAGGGTTGGTTTGAGGGTTAGGGCTCGGTTTAGGGTACGGGTTAGGATTAGGGTACGTGTTAGTGTTAGGGTAGCCGTTAGGGTTAGGGTACGCGTTAGGGTTAGGGTAGTTATTAAAACTATCCCACTCTCTAGATACCCCTTAGCACGTCAAGGAATATTATTTGGGGGTCCAGCCATGGAGAAGAGTTTAGAAACTAGGGGAAGATAAGGAACACACCCATTATCAAGAAATCACATTAGGATTCTCTTTTTAACCTGTTCCTTAAAACACTAGTGCTTAGGAAATCTATTGGAGCCAGAAGCAGTCAAGGGTAGCTTACGGTTAGGGTTAGGTTTAGGTTACGGCTTAGGGTACGGGTTCGGGTACGGGTTTGCGTACGGCATAGGGTATGGGTTAGGGTTAGGGTTAGGGTTAGTTTGAGGGTTAGGGCCCGGTTTACGGTACGGGTTAGGATTAGGGTACGTGTTAGGGTTAGGGTAGGTGTTAGGGTTAGGGTACGCGTTAGGGTTAGGGTAGTTATTAAACCTATCCCACTCTCTAGATACCCCTTAGCACGTCAAGGAATATTATTTGGGGGTCCAGCCATGGAGAAAAGTTTAGACACTAGGAGAAGATAAGGAACACACCCATTATCAAGAAATCACATTAGGATTCTCTTTTTAACCTGTTCCTTAAAACACTAGTGCTTAGGAAATCTATTGGAGCCAGAAGCAGTCAAGGGTAGCTTACGGTTAGGGTTAGGGTTAGGTTACGGCTTAGGGTACGGGTTCGGGTATGGGTTTGCGTACGGCATAGTGTATGGGTTAGGGTTAGGGTTAGGGTTAGGGTACGGCCTAGGGTACGGTTTCGGGTACGGGTTCGGGTACGGCATAGGGTATGGGTTAGGGTTAGGGTTATGGTTAGTTTGAGGGTTAGGGCTCAGTTTAGGGTACGGTTTAGGATTGGGGTACGTGTTAGGATTAGGGTAGGGGTTAGGGTTAGGGTACGCATTAGTGTTAGGGTAGTTATTAAACCTATCCCACTCTCTAGATACCCCTTAGCACGTCAAGGAATATTATTTTGGTGTCCAGCCATGGAGAAGAGTTCAGACACTAGGAGAAGATAAGGAACACACCCATTATCAAGAAATCACATTAGGATTCCCTTTTTAACCTGTTCCTTAAAACACTGGTGCTTAGGAAATCTATTGGAGGCAGAAGCAGTCAAGGGTAGCTTAGGGTTAGGGTTAGGGTTAGGGTTAGGGTTAGGGTTAGGGTACGGCTTAGGGTACGGGTTTGGGTACGGCGTAGGGTAGGGGTTAGGGTTAGGGTACGCATTAGGGTTAGGGTAGTTATTAAACCTATCCCACTCTCTAGATACCCCTTAGCACGTCAAGGAATATTATTTGGGGGTCCAGCCATGGAGAAGAGTTTAGACACTAGGAGAAGATAAGGAACACACCCATTATCAAGAAATCACATTAGGATTCTCTTTTTAACCTGTTCCTTAAAACACTAGTGCTTAGGAAATCTATTGAAGCCAGAAGCAGTCAAGGGTAGCTTACGGTTAGGGTTAGGGTTAGGTTACGGCTTAGGGTACGGGTTCGGGTACGGGTTTGCGTACGGCGTAGGGTATGGGTTAGAGTTAGGGTTAGGGTTAGTTTGAGGGTTAGGGCTCGGTTTAGGGTACGGGTTAGGATTAGGGTACGTGCTAGGGTTAGGGTAGGGGTTAGGTTTAGGGTATGCGTTAGGGTTAGGGTAGTTATTAAACCTATCCCACTCTCTAGATACCCCTTAGCACGTCAAGGACTATTATTTGGGTGTCCAGCCATGGAGAAGAGTTCAGACACTAGGAGAAGATAAGGAACACACCCATTATCAAGAAATCACATTGGGTTCTCTTTTTAACCTGTTCCTTAAAACACTAGTGCTTAGGAAATCTATTGGAGGCAGAAGCAGTCAAGGGTAGCTTAGGGTTAGGGTTAGGTTTAGGGTACGGGTTAGGGTACGGCTTAGGGTACGGGTTCGGTTACGGCGTAGGGTATGGTTTAGGGTTAGGGTTAGGGTTAGTTTGAGGGTTAGGGCTCGGTTTAGGGTACGGGTTAGGATTAGGATACGTGTAAGGGTTAGGGTAGGGGTTAGGGTTAGGGTACGCGTTAGGGTTAGGGTAATTATTTAACCTATCCCACTCTCTAGATACCCCTTAGCAAGTCAAGGAATATTATTTGGGGTTCCAGCCATGGAGAAGAGTTTGGACACTAGGAGAAGATAAGGAACACACCCATTATCAAGAAATCACATTAGGATTCCCTTTTTAACCTGTTCCTTAAAACACTAGTGCTTAGGAAATCTATTGGAGGCAGAAGCAGTCAAGGGTAGCTTAGGGTTAATGTTAGGGTTAGGGTTAGGGTTAGGGTACGGCTTAGGGTACGGTTTCGGGTACGTGTTCGGGTACGGCGTAGGGTATGGGTTAGGGTTAGGGTTAGGGTTAGTTTGAGGGTTAGGGCTCGGTTTAGAGTACGGGTTAGTATTAGGGTACGTGTTAGGGTTAGGGTAGGGGTTAGGGTTAGGGTACGCATTAGGTTTAGGGTAGTTATTAAACCTATCCCACTCTAGATACCCCTTAGCACGTCAAGGAATATTATTTGGGGGTCCAGCCATGGAGAATAGTTTAGACACTAGGAGAAGATAAGGAACACACCCATTATCAAGAAATCACATTGGATTCTCTTTTTAACCTGTTCCTTAAAACACTGGTGCTTAGGAAATCTATTGGAGGCATAAGCAGTCAAGGGTAGCTTAGGGTTAGGGTTAGGGTTAGGGTTAGGGTTAGGGTATGGCTTAGGGTTAGGGTTAGGGTTAGGGTTAGGGTTAGGGTTAGGGTTAGGTTTAGGGTTAGGGTACGGCTTAGGGTACGGGTTTGGGCACGGAATAGGGTAGGGGTTAGGGTTAGGGTTAGGGTTTGTTTGAGGGTTAGGGCTCGGTTTAGGGTACGGGTTAGGATTAGGGTACGTGTTAGTGTTAGGGCAGCCGTTAGGGGTAGGGTATGCGTTAGGGTTAGGGTAGTTATTAAAACTATCCCACTCTCTAGATACCCCTTAGCACGTCAAGGAATATTATTTGGGGGTCCAGCCATGGAGAAGAGTTTGGACACTAGGGGAAGATAAGGAACACACCCATTATCAAGAAATCACATTAGGATTCTCTTTTTAACCTGTTCCTTAAAACACTAGTGCTTAGGAAATCTATTGTAGCCAGAAGCAGTCAAGGGTAGTTTACGGTTAGGGTTAGGGTTAGGTTACGGCTTAGGGTACCGATTCGGGTACGGGTTCGTGTACGGCGTAGGGTATGAGTTAGGGTTAGGGTTAGGGTTAGTTTGAGGGTTAGGGCTCGGTTTAGGGTACGGGTTAGGATTAGGGTACGTGTTAGGGTTAGGGTAGGGGTTAGGGTTAGGGTACGCGTTAGGGTTAGGGTAGTTATTAAACCTATCCCACTCTCTAGATACCCCTTAGCACGTCAAGGAATATTATTTGGGGGTCCAGCCATGGAGAAGAGTTTAGACACTAGGAGAAGATAAGGAACACACCCATTATCAAGAAATCACATTAGGATTCCCTTTTTAACCTGTTCCTTAAAACACTAGTGCTTAGGAAATCTATTGGAGGCAGAAGCAGTCAAGGGTAGCTTAGGGTTAGGGTTAGGGTTAGGGTTAGGGTTAGGGTACGGCTTAGGGTATGGTTTCGGGTACGGTTTCGGGTACGGCGTAGGGTATGGGTTAGGGTTAGGGTTAGGGTTAGTTTGAGGGTTAGGGCTCGGTTTAGGGTACGGTTTAGGATTAGGGTACGTGTTAGGAGTAGGGTAGGGGTTAGGGTTAGGGTACGCATTAGGGTTAGGGTAGTTATTAAACCTATCCCACTCTCTAGATACCCCTTAGCACGTCAAGGAATATTATTTGGGGGTCCAGCCATGGAGAAGAGTTTAGACACTAGGAGAAGATAAGGAACACACCCATTATCAAGAAATCACATTAGGATTCTCTTTTTAACCTGTTCCTTAAAACACTAGTGCTTAGGAAATCTATTGGAGGCAGAAGCAGTCAAGGGTAGCTTAGGGTTAGGGTTAGGGTTAGGGTTAGAGTTAGGGTACGGCTTAGGGTACGGGTTCGGTTACGGGTTCGGGTACGGTGTAGGGTATGGGTTCGGGTTAGGGTTAGGGTTGGTTTGAGGGTTAGGGCTCGGTTTAGGGTACGGGTTAGGATTAGGGTACGTGTTAGTGTTAGGGTAGCCGTTAGGGTTAGGGTATGCGTTAGGGTTAGGGTAGTTATTAAAACTATCCCACTCTCTAGATACCCCTTAGCACGTCAAGGAATATTATTTGGGGGTCCAGCCATGGAGAAGAGTTTGGACACTAGGGGAAGATAAGGAACACACCCATTATCAAGAAATCACATTAGGATTCTCTTTTTAACCTGTTCCTTAAAACACTAGTGCTTAGGAAATCTATTGTAGCCAGAAGCAGTCAAGGGTAGTTTACGGTTAGGGTTAGGGTTAGGTTACGGCTTAGGGTACCGGTTCGGGTACGGGTTCGTGTACGGCGTAGGGTATGAGTTAGGGTTAGGGTTAGGGTTAGTTTGAGGGTTAGGGCTCGGTTTAGGGTACGGGTTAGGATTAGGGTACGTGTTAGGGTTAGGGTAGGGGTTAGGGTTAGGGTACGCGTTAGGGTTAGGGTAGTTATTAAACCTATCCCACTCTCTAGATACCCCTTAGCACGTCAAGGAATATTATTTGGGGGTCCAGCCATGGAGAAGAGTTTAGACACTAGGAGAAGATAAGGAACACACCCATTATCAAGAAATCACATTAGGATTCCCTTTTTAACCTGTTCCTTAAAACACTAGTGCTTAGTAAATCTATTGGAGGCAGAAGCAGTCAAGGGTAGCTTAGGGTTAGGGTTAGGGTTAGGGTTAGGGTTAGGGTACGGCGTAGGGTATGGTTTCGGGTACGGGTTCGGGTCCGGCGTAGGGTATGGGTTAGGGTTAGGGTTAGGGTTAGTTTGAGGGTTAGGGCTCGGTTTAGGGTACGGTTTAGGATTAGGGTACGTGTTAGGATTAGGGTAGGGGTTAGGGTTAGGGTACGCATTAGGGTTAGGGTAGTTATTAAACCTATCCCACTCTCTAGATACCCCTTAGCACGTCAAGGAATATTATTTGGGGGTCCAGCCATGGAGAAGAGTTTAGACACTAGGAGAAGATAAGGAGCACACCCATTATCAAAAAATCACATTAGGATTCTCTTTTTAACCTGTTCCTTAAAACACTAGTGCTTAGGAAATCTATTGGAGGCAGAAGCAGTCAAGGGTAGCTTAGGGTTAGGGTTAGGGTTAGGGTTAGAGTTAGGGTACGGCTTAGGGTACGGGTTCGGGTACGGTGTAGGGTATGGGTTCGGGTTAGGGTTAGGGTTGGTTTGAGGGTTAGGGCTCGGTTTAGGGTACGGGTTAGGATTAGGGTACGTGTTAGTGTTAGGGTAGCCGTTAGGGTTAGGGTACGCGTTAGGGTTAGGGTAGTTATTAAAACTATCCCACTCTCTAGATACCCCTTAGCACGTCAAGGAATATTATTTGGGGGTCCAGCCATGGAGAAGAGTTTAGACACTAGGGGAAGATAAGGAACACACCCATTATCAAGAAATCACATTAGGATTCTCTTTTTAACCTGTTCCTTAAAACACTAGTGCTTAGGAAATCTATTGGAGCCAGAAGCAGTCAAGGGTAGCTTACGGTTAGGGTTAGGGTTAGGTTACGGCTTACGGTACGGGTTCGGGTACGGGTTTGCGTACGGCATAGGGTATGGGTTAGGGTTAGGGTTAGGGTTAGTTTGAGGGTTAGGGCCCGGTTTAGGGTACGGGTTAGGATTAGGGTACGTGTTAGGGTTAGGGTAGGTGTTAGGGTACGCGTTAGGGTTAGGGTAGTTATTAAACCTATCCCACTCTCTAGATACCCCTTAGCACGTCAAGGAATATTATTTGGGGGTCCAGCCATGGAGAAGAGTTTAGACACTAGGAGAAGATAAGGAACACACCCATTATCAAGAAATCACATTGGATTCTCTTTTTAACCTGTTCCTTAAAACACTAGTGCTTAGGAAATCTATTGGAGGCAGAAGCAGTCGAGGGTAGCTTAGGGTTAGGGTTAGGTTTAGGGTACGGCTTAGGGTACGGCTTAGGGTACGGGTTCGGTTACGGCGTAGGGTATGGTTTAGGGTTAGGGTTAGGGTTAGTTTGAGGGTTAGGGCTCGGTTTAGGGTACGGGTTAGGATTAGGGTACGTGCTAGGGTTAGGGTAGGGGTTAGGGTTAGGGTACGCGTTAGGGTTAGGGTAGTTATTGAACCTATCCCACTCTCTAGATACCCCTTAGCACGTAAAGGAATATTATTTGGGGGTCCAGCCATGGAGAAGAGTTCAGACACTAGGAGAAGATAAGGAACACAGCCATTATGAAGAAATCACAATAGGATTCTCTTTTTAACCTGTTCCTTAAAACACTAGTGCTTAGGAAATGTATTGGAGGCAGAAGCAGTCAAGGGTAGCTTAGGGTTAGGGTTAGGGTTAGGGTTAGGGTTAGGGTACGGCTTAGGGTACGGGTTCGGGTACGGGTTCGGTTACGGCGTAGGGTATGGGTTAGGGTTAGGGTTAGGGTTAGGGTTAGGGTTAGGGTTAGGGTACGGCTTCGGGTACGGGTTCGGTTACGGGTTCGGGTACGGCGTAGGGTATGGGTTAGGGTTAGGGTTAGGGTTTGTTTGAGGGTTAGGGCTCGGTTTAGGTTACGGGTTAGGATTAGGGTACGTGTTAGGGTTAGGGTAGGGGTTAGGGTTAGGGTACGCGTTAGGGTTAGGGTAGTTATTAAACCTATCCCACTCTCTAGATACCCCTTAGCACGTCAAGGAATATTATTTGGGGGTCCAGCCATGGAGAAGAGTTTAGACACTAGGAGAAGATAAGGAACACACCCATTATCAAGAAATCACATTAGGATTCTCTTTTTAACCTGTTCCTTAAAACACTAGTGCTTAGGAAATCTATTGGAGGCAGAAGCAGTCAAGGGTAGCTTAGGGTTAGGGTTAGGGTTAGGGTTAGGGTTAGGGTACGGCTTAGGGTACGGGTTCGGTTACGGGTTCGGGTACGGCGTAGGGTATGGGTTAGGGTTAGGGTTAGGGTTAGTTTGAGGGTTAGGGCTCTGTTTAGGGTACGGGTTAGGATTAGGGTTAGGGTTAGGGTTAGGGTTAGGGTTAGGGTTAGGGTTAGGGTTAGGGTTAGTTTGAGGGTTAGGGCTCGGTTTAGGGTACGGGTTAGGATTAGGGTACGTGTTAGGGTTAGGGTAGGGGTTAGGATTAGGGTACGCGTTGGGGTTAGGGTAGTTATTTAACCTATCCCACTCTCTAGATACCCCTTAGCACGTCAAGGAATATTATTTGGGGGTCCAGACATGGAGAAGAGTTTAGACACTAGGAGAAGATAAGGAACACAGCCATTATCAAGAAATCACCTTAGGATTCTCTTTTTAACCTGTTCCTTAAAACACTAGTGCTTAGGAAATCTATTGGAGGCAGAAGCAGTCAAGGGTAGCTTAGGGTTAGGGTTAGGGTTAGGGTTAGAGTTAGGGTATGGCTTAGGGTACGGGTTCGGGTACGGTGTAGGGTATGGGTTAGGGTTAGGGTTAGGGTTAGTTTGAGGGTTAGGGCTCGGTTTAGGGTACGGGTTAGGATTAGGGTACGTGTTAGTGTTAGGGTAGCCGTTAGGGTTAGGGTATGCGTTAGGGTTAGGGTAGTTATTAAAACTATCCCACTCTCTAGATACCCCTTAGCACGTCAAGGAATATTATTTGGGGGTCCAGCCATGGAGAAGAGTTTGAACACTAGGGGAAGATAAGGAACACACCCATTATCAAGAAATCACATTAGGATTCTCTTTTTAACCTGTTCCTTAAAACACTAGTGCTTAGGAAATCTATTGGAGGCAGAAGCAGTCAAGGGTAGCTTAGGGTTAGGGTTAGGGTTAGGGTTAGGGTTAGGGTACGGCTTAGGGTATGGTTTCGGGTACGGGTTCGGGTACGGCGTAGGGTATGGGTTAGGGTTAGGGTTAGGGTTAGTTTGAGGGTTAGGGCTCGGTTTAGGGTACGGTTTAGGATTAGGGTACGTGTTAGGATTAGGGTAGGGGTTAGGGTTAGGGTACGCATTAGGGTTAGGGTAGTTATTAAACCTATCCCACTCTCTAGATACCCCTTAGCACGTCAAGGAATATTATTTGGGGGTCCAGCCATGGAGAAGAGTTTAGACACTAGGAGAAGATAAGGAACACACCCATTATCAAGAAATCACATTAGGATTCTCTTTTTAACCTGTTCCTTAAAACACTAGTGCTTAGGAAATCTATTGGAGCCAGAAGCAGTCAAGGGTAGCTTACGGTTAGGGTTAGGGTTAGGTTACGGCTTACGGTACGGGTTCGGGTACGGGTTTGCGTACGGCATAGGGTATGGGTTAGGGTTAGGGTTAGGGTTAGTTTGAGGGTTAGGGCCCGGTTTACGGTACGGGTTAGGATTAGGGTACGTGTTAGGGTTAGGGTAGGTGTTAGGGTTAGGGTACGCGTTAGGGTTAGGGTAGTTATTAAACCTATCCCACTCTCTAGATACCCCTTAGCACGTCAAGGAATATTATTTGGGGGTCCAGCCATGGAGAAAAGTTTAGACACTAGGAGAAGATAAGGAACACACCCATTATCAAGAAATCACATTAGGATTCTCTTTTTAACCTGTTCCTTAAAACACTAGTGCTTAGGAAATCTATTGGAGCCAGAAGCAGTCAAGGGTAGCTTACGGTTAGGGTTAGGGTTAGGTTACGGCTTAGGGTACGGGTTCGGGTATGGGTTTGCGTACGGCGTAGTGTATGGGTTAGGGTTAGGGTTAGGGTTAGGGTACGGCCTAGGGTACGGTTTCGGGTACGGGTTTGGGTACGGCATAGTGTATGGGTTAGGGTTAGGGTTAGGGTTAGTTTGAGGGTTAGGGCTCAGTTTAGGGTACGGTTTAGGATTGGGTTACGTGTTAGGATTAGGGTAGGGGTTAGGGTTAGGGTACGCATTAGTGTTAGGGTAGTTATTAAACCTATCCCACTCTCTAGATACCCCTTAGCACGTCAAGGAATATTATTTGGGTGTCCAGCCATGGAGAAGAGTTCAGACACTAGGAGAAGATAAGGAACACTCCCATTATCAAGAAATCACATTGGATTCTCTTTTTAACCTGTTCCTTAAAACACTGGTGCTTAGGAAATCTATTGGAGGCAGAAGCAGTCAAGGGTAGCTTAGGGTTAGGGTTAGGGTTAGGGTTAGGGTTAGGGTTAGGGTACGGCTTAGGGTACGGGTCTGGGTACGGCGTAGGGTAGGGGTTAGGGTTAGGGTACGCATTAGGGTTAGGGTAGTTATTAAACCTATCCCACTCTCTAGATACCCCTTAGCACGTCAAGGAATATTATTTGGGGGTCCAGCCATGGAGAAGAGTTTAGACACTAGGAGAAGATAAGGAACACACCCATTATCAAGAAATCACATTAGGATTCTCTTTTTAACCTGTTCCTTAAAACGCTAGTGCTTAGGAAATCTATTGAAGCCAGAAGCAGTCAAGGGTAGCTTACGGTTAGGGTTAGGGTTAGGTTACGGCTTAGGGTACGGGTTCGGTTACGGGTTTGCGTACGGCGTAGGGTATGGGTTAGAGTTAGGGTTAGGGTTAGTTTGAGGGTTAGGGCTCGGTTTAGGGTACGGGTTAGGATAAGGGTACGTGCTAGGGTTAGGGTAGGGGTTAGGTTTAGGGTATGCGTTAGGGTTAGGGTAGTTATTAAACCTATCCCACTCTCTAGATACCCCTTAGCACGTCAAGGAATATTATTTGGGTGTCCAGCCATGGAGAAGAGCTCAGACACTAGGAGAAGATAAGGAACACACCCATTATCAAGAAATCACATTGGGTTCTCTTTTTAACCTGTTCCTTAAAACACTAGTGCTTAGGAAATCTATTGGAGGCAGAAGCAGTCAAGGGTAGCTTAGGGTTAGGGTTAGGTTTAGGGTACGGCTTAGGGTACGGCTTAGGGTACGGGTTCGGTTACGGCGTAGGGTATGGTTTAGGGTTAGGGTTAGGGTTAGTTTGAGGGTTAGGGCTCGGTTTAGGGTACGGGTTAGGATTAGGATACGTGTAAGGGTTAGGGTAGGTGTTAGGGTTAGGGTACGCGTTAGGGTTAGGGTAATTATTTAACCTATCCCACTCTCTAGATACCCCTTAGCACGTCAAGGAATATTATTTGGGGGTCCAGCCATGGAGAAGAGTTTAGACACTACGAGAAGATAAGGAACACACCCATTATCAAGAAATCACATTAGGATTCTCTTTTTAACCTGTTCCTTAAAACACTAGTGCTTAGGAAATCTATTGGAGGCAGAAGCAGTCAAGGGTAGCTTAGGGTTAGGGTTAGGGTTAGGGTTAGAGTTAGGATACGGCTTAGGGTACGGGTTCGGGTACGGTGTAGGGTATGGGTTAGGGTTAGGGTTAGGGTTTGTTTGAGGGTTAGGGCTCGGTTTAGGGTACGGGTTAGGATTAGGGTACGTGTTAGTGTTAGGGTAGCCGTTAGGGTTAGGGTATGCGTTAGGGTTAGGGTAGTTATTAAAACTATCCCACTCTCTAGATACCCCTTAGCACGTCAAGGAATATTATTTGGGGGTCCAGCCATGGAGAAGAGTTTGGACACTAGGGGAAGATAAGGAACACACCCATTATCAAGAAATCACATTAGGATTCTCTTTTTAACCTGTTCCTTAAAACACTAGTGCTTAGGAAATCTATTGAAGCCAGAAGCAGTCAAGGGTAGCTTACGGTTAGGGTTAGGGTTAGGTTACGGCTTAGGGTACGGGTTCGGGTACGGGTTTGCGTACGGCGTAGGGTATGGGTTAGAGTTAGGGTTAGGGTTAGTTTGAGGGTTAGGGCTCGGTTTAGGGTACGGGTTAGGATTAGGGTACGTGCTAGGGTTAGGGTAGGGGTTAGGGTTAGGGTATGCGTTAGGGTTAGGGTAGTTATTAAAACTATCCCACTCTCTAGATACCCCTTAGCACGTCAAGGAATATTATTTGGGTGTCCAGCCATGGAGAAGAGTTCAGACACTAGGAGAAGATAAGGAACACACCCATTATCAAGAAATCACATTGGGTTCTCTTTTTAACCTGTTCCTTAAAACACTAGTGCTTAGGAAATCTATTGGAGGCAGAAGCAGTCAAGGGTAGCTTAGGGTTAGGGTTAGGTTTAGGGTACGGCTTAGGGTACGGCTTAGGGTACGGGTTCGGTTACGGCGTAGGGTATGGTTTAGGGTTAGGGTTAGGGTTAGTTTGAGGGTTAGGGCTCGGTTTAGGGTACGGGTTAGGATTAGGATACGTGTAAGGGTTAGGGTAGGGGTTAGGGTTAGGGTACGCATTAGGGTTAGGGTAATTATTTAACCTATCCCACTCTCTAGATACCCCTTAGCACGTCAAGGAATATTATTTGGGGTTCCAGCCATGGAGAAGAGTTTAGACACTAGGAGAAGATAAGGAACACACCCATTATCAAGAAATCACATTAGGATTCCCTTTTTAACCTGTTCCTTAAAACACTTGTGCTTAGGAAATCTATTGGAGGCAGAAGCAGTCAAGGGTAGCTTAGGGTTAAGGTTAGGGTTAGGGTTAGGGTTAGGGTACGGCTTAGGGTACGGTTTCGGGTACGGGTTCGGGTACGGCGTAGGGTATGGGTTAGGGTTAGGGTTAGGGTTAGTTTGAGGGTTAGGGCTCGGTTTAGAGTACGGGTTAGGATTAGGGTATGTGTTAGGGTTAGGGTAGGGGTTAGGGTTAGGGTACGCATTAGGTTTAGGGTAGTTATTAAACCTATCCCACTCTAGATACCCCTTAGCACGTCAAGGAATATTATTTGGGGGTCCAGCCATGGAGAAGAGTTTAGACACTAGGAGAAGATAAGGAACACACCCATTATCAAGAAATCACATTGGATTCTCTTTTTAACCTGTTCCTTAAAACACTGGTGCTTAGGAAATCTATTGGAGGCAGAAGCAGTCAAGGGTAGCTTAGGGTTAGGGTTAGGGTTAGGGTTAGGGTTAGGGTACGGCTTAGGGTTAGGGTTAGGGTTAGGGTTAGGGTTAGGGTTAGGGTTAGGGTTAGGGTACGGCTTAGGGTACGGGTTTGGGCACGGCGTAGGGTAGGGGTTAGGGTTAGGGTACGCATTAGGGTTAGGGTAGTTATTAAACCTATCCCACTCTCTAGATACCCCTTAGCACGTCAAGGAATATTATTTGGGGGTCCAGCCATGGAGAAGAGTTTAGACACTAGGGGAAGTTAAGGAACACACCCATTATCAAGAAATCACATTAGGATTCTCTTTTTAACCTGTTCCTTAAAACACTACTGCTTAGGAAATCTATTGGAGCCAGAAGCAGTCAAGGGTAGCTTACGGTTAGGGTTAGGGTTAGGTTACGGCTTAGGGTACGGGTTCGGGTACGGGTTTGCGTACGGCGTAGGGTATGGGTTAGGGTTAGGGTTAGGGTTAGTTTGAGGGTTAGGGCCCGGTTTAGGGTACGGGTTAGGATTAGGGTACGTGTTAGGGTTAGGGTAGGTGTTAGCGTTAGGGTACGCGTTAGGGTTAGGGTAGTTATTAAACCTATCCCACTCTCTAGATACCCCTTAGCACGTCAAGGAATATTATTTGGGGGTCGAGCCATGGAGAAGAGTTTAGACACTAGGAGAAGATAAGGAACACACCCATTATCAAGAAATCACATTAGGATTGACTTTTTAACCTGTTCCTTAAAACACTAGTGCTTAGGAAATCTATTGGAGGCAGAAGCAGTCAAGGGTAGCTTAGGGTTAGGGTTAGGGTTATGGTTAGGGTTAGGGTACGGCTTAGTGGTACGGTTTCGGGTACGGGTTCGGGTACGGCGTAGGGTATGGGTTAGGGTTAGGGTTAGGGTTAGTTTGAGGGTTAGGGCTCGTTTAGGGTACGGGTTAGGATTAGGATACGTGTAAGGGTTAGGGTAGGGGTTAGGGTTAGGGTACGCATTAGGGTTAGGGTAATTATTTAACCTATCCCACTCTCTAGATACCCCTTAGCACGTCAAGGAATATTATTTGGGTGTCAGCCATGGAGAAGAGTTCAGACACTAGGAGAAGATAAGGAACACACCCATTAAAAAGAAATCACATTGGATCTCTCTTTTAACCTGTTCCTTAAAACACTAGTGCTTAGGAAATCTATTGGAGGCAGAAGCAGTCAAGGGTAGCTTAGGGTTAGGGTTAGGTTTAGGGTACGGCTTAGGGTACGGCTTAGGGTACGGGTTCGGTTACGGCGTAGGATATGGTTTAGGGTTAGGGTTAGGGTTAGTTTGAGGGTTAGGGCTCGGTTTAGGGTACGGGTTAGGATTAGGATACGTGTAAGGGTTAGGGTAGGTGTTAGGGTTAGGGTACGCGTTAGGGTTAGGGTAATTATTTAACCTATCCCACTCTCTAGATACCCCTTAGCACGTCAAGGAATATTATTTGGGGGTCCAGCCATGGAGAAGAGTTTAGACACTACGAGAAGATAAGGAACACACCCATTATCAAGAAATCACATTAGGATTCTCTTTTTAACCTGTTCCTTAAAACACTAGTGCTTAGGAAATCTATTGGAGGCAGAAGCAGTCAAGGGTAGCTTAGGGTTAGGGTTAGGGTTAGGGTTAGAGTTAGGGTACGGCTTAGGGTACGGGTTCGGGTACGGTGTAGGGTATGGGTTAGGGTTAGGGTTAGGGTTTGTTTGAGGGTTAGGGCTCGGTTTAGGGTACGGGTTAGGATTAGGGTACGTGTTAGTGTTAGGGTAGCCGTTAGGGTTAGGGTATGCGTTAGGGTTAGGGTAGTTATTAAAACTATCCCACTCTCTAGATACCCCTTAGCACGTCAAGGAATATTATTTGGGGGTCCAGCCATGGAGAAGAGTTTGGACACTAGGGGAAGATAAGGAACACACCCATTATCAAGAAATCACATTAGGATTCTCTTTTTAACCTGTTCCTTAAAACACTAGTGCTTAGGAAATCTATTGAAGCCAGAAGCAGTCAAGGGTAGCTTACGGTTAGGGTTAGGGTTAGGTTACGGCTTAGGGTACGGGTTCGGGTACGGGTTTGCGTACGGCGTAGGGTATGGGTTAGAGTTAGGGTTAGGGTTAGTTTGAGGGTTAGGGCTCGGTTTAGGGTACGGGTTAGGATTAGGGTACGTGCTAGGGTTAGGGTAGGGGTTAGGGTTAGGGTATGCGTTAGGGTTAGGGTAGTTATTAAACCTATCCCACTCTCTAGATACCCCTTAGCACGTCAAGGAATATTATTTGGGTGTCCAGCCATGGAGAAGAGTTCAGACACTAGGAGAAGATAAGGAACACACCCATTATCAAGAAATCACATTGGGTTCTCTTTTTAACCTGTTCCTTAAAACACTAGTGCTTAGGAAATCTATTGGAGGCAGAAGCAGTCAAGGGTAGCTTAGGGTTAGGGTTAGGTTTAGGGTACGGCTTAGGGTACGGCTTAGGGTACGGGTTCGGTTACGGCGTAGGGTATGGTTTAGGGTTAGGGTTAGGGTTAGTTTGAGGGTTAGGGCTCGGTTTAGGGTACGGGTTAGGATTAGGATACGTGTAAGGGTTAGGGTAGGGGTTAGGGTTAGGGTACGCATTAGGGTTAGGGTAATTATTTAACCTATCCCACTCTCTAGATACCCCTTAGCACGTCAAGGAATATTATTTGGGGTTCCAGCCATGGAGAAGAGTTTAGACACTAGGAGAAGATAAGGAACACACCCATTATCAAGAAATCACATTAGGATTCCCTTTTTAACCTGTTCCTTAAAACACTTGTGCTTAGGAAATCTATTGGAGGCAGAAGCAGTCAAGGGTAGCTTAGGGTTAAGGTTAGGGTTAGGGTTAGGGTTAGGGTACGGCTTAGGGTACGGTTTCGGGTACGGGTTCGGGTACGGCGTAGGGTATGGGTTAGGGTTAGGGTTAGGGTTAGTTTGAGGGTTAGGGCTCGGTTTAGAGTACGGGTTAGGATTAGGGTACGTGTTAGGGTTAGGGTAGGGGTTAGGGTTAGGGTACGCATTAGGTTTAGGGTAGTTATTAAACCTATCCCACTCTAGATACCCCTTAGCACGTCAAGGAATATTATTTGGGGGTCCAGCCGTGGAGAAGAGTTTAGACACTAGGAGAAGATAAGGAACACACCCATTATCAAGAAATCACATTGGATTCTCTTTTTAACCTGTTCCTTAAAACACTGGTGCTTAGGAAATCTATTGGAGGCAGAAGCAGTCAAGGGTAGCTTAGGGTTAGGGTTAGGGTTAGGGTTAGGGTTAGGGTACGGCTTAGGGTTAGGGTTAGGGTTAGGGTTAGGGTTAGGGTTAGGGTTAGGGTTAGGGTTAGGGTACGGCTTAGGGTACGGGTTTGGGCACGGCGTAGGGTAGGGGTTAGGGTTAGGGTACGCATTAGGGTTAGGGTAGTTATTAAACCTATCCCACTCTCTAGATACCCCTTAGCACGTCAAGGAATATTATTTGGGGGTCCAGCCATGGAGAAGAGTTTAGACACTAGGGGAAGTTAAGGAACACACCCATTATCAAGAAATCACATTAGGATTCTCTTTTTAACCTGTTCCTTAAAACACTACTGCTTAGGAAATCTATTGGAGCCAGAAGCAGTCAAGGGTAGCTTACGGTTAGGGTTAGGGTTAGGTTACGGCTTAGGGTACGGGTTCGGGTACGGGTTTGCGTACGGCGTAGGGTATGGGTTAGGGTTAGGGTTAGGGTTAGTTTGAGGGTTAGGGCCCGGTTTAGGGTACGGGTTAGGATTAGGGTACGTGTTAGGGTTAGGGTAGGTGTTAGCGTTAGGGTACGCGTTAGGGTTAGGGTAGTTATTAAACCTATCCCACTCTCTAGATACCCCTTAGCACGTCAAGGAATATTATTTGGGGGTCGAGCCATGGAGAAGAGTTTAGACACTAGGAGAAGATAAGGAACACACCCATTATCAAGAAATCACATTAGGATTGACTTTTTAACCTGTTCCTTAAAACACTAGTGCTTAGGAAATCTATTGGAGGCAGAAGCAGTCAAGGGTAGCTTAGGGTTAGGGTTAGGGTTATGGTTAGGGTTAGGGTACGGCTTAGGGTACGGTTTCGGGTACGGGTTCGGGTACGGCGTAGGGTATGGGTTAGGGTTAGGGTTAGGGTTAGTTTGAGGGTTAGGGCTCGGTTTAGGGTACGGGTTAGGATTAGGGTACGTGTTAGGATTAGGGTAGGGGTTAGGGTTAGGGTACGCATTAGTGTTAGGGTAGTTATTAAACCTATCCCACTCTCTAGATACCCCTTAGCACGTCAAGGAATATTATTTGGGTGTCCAGCCATGGAGAAGAGTTCAGACACTAGGAGAAGATAAGGAACACACCCATTATCAAGAAATCACATTGGATTCTCTTTTTAACCTGTTCCTTAAAACACTAGTGCTTAGGAAATCTATTGGAGGCAGAAGCAGTCAAGGGTAGCTTAGGGTTAGGGTTAGGTTTAGGGTACGGCTTAGGGTACGGGTTCGGTTACGGCGTAGGATATGGTTTAGGGTTAGGGTTAGGGTTAGTTTGAGGGTTAGGGCTCGGTTTAGGGTACGGGTTAGGATTAGGATACGTGTAAGGGTTAGGGTAGGTGTTAGGGTTAGGGTACGCGTTAGGGTTAGGGTAATTATTTAACCTATCCCACTCTCTAGATACCCCTTAGCACGTCAAGGAATATTATTTGGGGGTCCAGCCATGGAGAAGAGTTTAGACACTACGAGAAGATAAGGAACACACCCATTATCAAGAAATCACATTAGGATTCTCTTTTTAACCTGTTCCTTAAAACACTAGTGCTTAGGAAATCTATTGGAGGCAGAAGCAGTCAAGGGTAGCTTAGGGTTAGGGTTAGGGTTAGGGTTAGATTTAGGGTACGGCTTAGGGTACGGGTTCGGGTACGGTGTAGGGTATGGGTTAGGGTTAGGGTTAGGGTTTGTTTGAGGGTTAGGGCTCGGTTTAGGGTACGGGTTAGGATTAGGGTACGTGTTAGTGTTAGGGTAGCCGTTAGGGTTAGGGTATGCGTTAGGGTTAGGGTAGTTATTAAAACTATCCCACTCTCTAGATACCCCTTAGCACGTCAAGGAATATTATTTGGGGGTCCAGCCATGGAGAAGAGTTTGGACACTAGGGGAAGATAAGGAACACACCCATTATCAAGAAATCACATTAGGATTCTCTTTTTAACCTGTTCCTTAAAACACTAGTGCTTAGGAAATCTATTGTAGCCAGAAGCAGTCAAGGGTAGTTTACGGTTAGGGTTAGGGTTAGGTTACGGCTTAGGGTACCGGTTCGGGTACGGGTTCGTGTACGGCGTAGGTTATGAGTTAGGGTTAGGGTTAGGGTTAGTTTGAGGGTTAGAGCTCGGTTTAGGGTACGGGTTAGGATTAGGGTACGTGTTAGGGTTAGGGTAGGGGTTAGGGTTAGGGTACGCGTTAGGGTTAGGGTAGTTATTAAACCTATCCCACTCTCTAGATACCCCTTAGCACGTCAAGGAATATTATTTGGGGGTCCAGCCATGGAGAAGAGTTTAGACACTAGGAGAAGATAAGGAACACACCCATTATCAAGAAATCACATTAGGATTCCCTTTTTAACCTGTTCCTTAAAACACTAGTGCTTAGGAAATCTATTGGAGGCAGAAGCAGTCAAGGGTAGCTTAGGGTTAGGGTTAGGGTTAGGGTTAGGGTTAGGGTACGGCTTAGGGTATGGTTTCGGGTACGGGTTCGGGTACGGCGTAGGGTATGGGTTAGGGTTAGGGTTAGGGTTAGTTTGAGGGTTAGGGCTCGGTTTAGGGTACGGTTTAGGATTAGGGTACGTGTTAGGATTAGGGTAGGGGTTAGGGTTAGGGTACGCATTAGGGTTAGGGTAGTTATTAAACCTATCCCACTCTCTAGATACCCCTTAGCACGTCAAGGAATATTATTTGGGGGTCCAGCCATGGAGAAGAGTTTAGACACTAGGAGAAGATAAGGAACACACCCATTATCAAGAAATCACATTAGGATTCTCTTTTTAACCTGTTCCTTAAAACAATAGTGCTTAGGAAATCTATTGGAGGCAGAAGCAGTCAAGGGTAGCTTAGGGTTAGGGTTAGGGTTAGGGTTAGAGTTAGGGTACGGCTTAGGGTACGGGTTCGGGTACGGTGTAGGGTATGGGTTCGGGTTAGGGTTAGGGTTGGTTTGAGGGTTAGGGCTCGGTTTAGGGTACGGGTTAGGATTAGGGTACGTGTTAGTGTTAGGGTAGCCGTTAGGGTTAGGGTACGCGTTAGGGTTAGGGTAGTTATTAAAACTATCCCACTCTCTAGATACCCCTTAGCACGTCAAGGAATATTATTTGGGGGTCCAACCATGGAGAAGAGTTTAGACACTAGGGGAAGATAAGGAACACACCCATTATCAAGAAATCACATTAGGATTCTCTTTTTAACCTGTTCCTTAAAACACTAGTGCTTAGGAAATCTATTGGAGCCAGAAGCAGTCAAGGGTAGCTTACGGTTAGGGTTAGGGTTAGGTTACGGCTTACGGTACGGGTTCGGGTACGGGTTTGCGTACGGCATAGGGTATGGGTTAGGGTTAGGGTTAGGGTTAGTTTGAGGGTTAGGGCCCGGTTTAGGGTACGGGTTAGGATTAGGGTACGTGTTAGGGTTAGGGTAGGTGTTAGGGTTAGGGTACGCGTTAGGGTTAGGGTAGTTATTAAACCTATCCCACTCTCTAGATACCCCTTAGCACGTCAAGGAATATTATTTGGGGGTCGAGCCATGGAGAAGAGTTTAGACACTAGGAGAAGATAAGGAACACACCCATTATCAAGAAATCACATTGGATTCTCTTTTTAACCTGTTCCTTAAAACACTAGTGCTTAGGAAATCTATTGGAGGCAGAAGCAGTCGAGGGTAGCTTAGGGTTAGGGTTAGGTTTAGGGTACGGCTTAGGGTACGGCTTAGGGTACGGGTTCGGTTACGGCGTAGGGTATGGTTTAGGGTTAGGGTTAGGGTTAGTTTGAGGGTTAGGGCTCGGTTTAGGGTACGGGTTAGGATTAGGATACGTGCTAGGGTTAGGGTAGGGGTTAGGGTTAGGGTACGCGTTAGGGTTAGGGTAGTTATTGAACCTATCCCACTCTCTAGATACCCCTTAGCACGTAAAGGAATATTATTTGGGGGTCCAGCCATGGAGAAGAGTTCAGACACTAGGAGAAGATAAGGAACACAGCCATTATGAAGAAATCACAATAGGATTCTCTTTTTAACCTGTTCCTTAAAACACTAGTGCTTAGGAAATGTATTGGAGGCAGAAGCAGTCAAGGGTAGCTTAGGGTTAGGGTTAGGGTTAGGGTTAGGGTTAGGGTACGGCTTAGGGTACGGGTTCGGGTACGGGTTCGGGTACGGCGTAGGGTATGGGTTAGGGTTAGGGTTAGGGTTAGGGTTAGGGTTAGGGTACGGCTTAGGGTACGGGTTCGGTTACGGGTTCGGGTACGGCGTAGGGTATGGGTTAGGGTTAGGGTTAGGGTTAGTTTGAGGGTTAGGGCTCGGTTGAGGTTACGGGTTAGGATTAGGATACGTGTTAGGGTTAGGGTAGGGGTTAGGGTTAGGGTACGCGTTAGGGTTAGGGTAGTTATTAAACCTATCCCACTCTCTAGATACCCCTTAGCACGTCAAGGAATATTATTTGGGGGTCCAGCCATGGAGAAGAGTTTAGACACTAGGAGAAGATAAGGAACACCCCCATTATCAAGAAATCACATTAGGATTCTCTTTTTAACCTGTTCCTTAAAACACTAGTGCTTAGGAAATCTATTGGAGGCAGAAGCAGTCAAGGGTAGCTTAGGGTTAGGGTTAGGGTTAGGGTTAGGGTTAGGGTACGGCTTAGGGTACGGGTTCGGTCACGGGTTCGGGTACGGCGTAGGGTATGGGTTAGGGTTAGGGTTAGGGTTAGTTTGAGGGTTAGGGCTCGGTTTAGGGTACGGGTTAGGATTAGGGTACGTGTTAGGGTTAGGGTAGGGGTTAGGGTTAGGGTACGTGTTAGGGTTAGGGTAGTTATTAAACCTATCCCACTCTCTAGATACCCCTTAGCACGTCAAGGAATATTATTTGGGGGTCCAGCCATGGAGAAAAGTTTAGACACTAGGAGAAGATAAGGAACACACCCATTATCAAGAAATCACATTAGGATTCTCTTTTTAACCTGTTCCTTAAAACACTAGTGCTTAGGAAATCTATTGGAGGCAGAAGCAGTCAAGGGTAGCTTAGGGTTAGGGTTAGGGTTAGGGTTAGGGTTAGGGTACGGCTTAGGGTACGGTTTCGGTTACGGGTTCGGGTACGGTGTAGGGTATGGGTTAGGGTTAGGGTTAGGGTTAGTTTGAGGGTTAGGGCTCGGTTTAGGGTACGGGTTAGGATTAGGGTACGTGTTAGGGTTAGGGGAGGGGTTAGGGTTAGGGTACGCGTTGGGGTTAGGGTAGTTATTAAACCTATCCCACTCTCTATATACCCCTTAGCACGTCAAGGAATATTATTTGGGGGTCCAGCCATGGAGAAGAGTTTAGACACTAGGAGAAGATAAGGAACACAGCCATTATCAAGAAATCACCTTAGGATTCTCTTTTTAACCTGTTCCTTAAAACACTAGTGCTTAGGAAATCTATTGGAGGCAGAAGCAGTCAAGGGTAGCTTAGGGTTAGGGTTAGGGTTAGGGTACGGCTTAGGGTACGGGTTCGGGTACGGGTTCGGTTACGGCGTAGGGTATGGGTTAGGGTTAGGGTTAGGGTTAGTTTGAGGGTTAGGGCTCGGTTTAGGGTACCGGTTAGGATTAGGGTACGTGCTAGGGTTAGGTTAGGGGTTAGGGTTAGAGTACGCGTTAGGGTTAGGGTAGTTATTGAACCTATCCCACTCTCTAGATACCCCTTAGCACGTAAAGGAATATTATTTGGGGGCCTAGCCATGGAGAAGAGTTCAGACACTAGGAGAAGATAAGGAACACACCCATTATCAAGAAATCACATTACGATTCTCTTTTTAAACTGTTCCTTAAAACACTAGTGCTTAGGAAATCTATTGGAGGCAGAAGCAGTCAAGGGTAGCTTAGGGTTAGGGTTAGGGTTAGGGTTAGGGTTAGGGTTAGGGTACGGCTTAGGGTACGGTTTCGGTTACGGGTTTGGGTACGGTGTACGGTATGGGTTAGGGTTAGGGTTAGGGTTAGTTTGAGGGTTAGGGCTCGGTTTAGGGTACGGGTTAGGATTAGGGTACGTGTTAGGGTTAGGGTAGGGGTTAGGGTTAGGGTACGCGTTGGGGTTAGGGTAGTTATTTAACCTATCCCACTCTCTAGATACCCCTTAGCACGTCAAGGAATATTATTTGGGGGTCCAGCCATGGAGAAGAGTTTAGACACTAGGAGAAGATAAGGAACACAGCCATTATCAAGAAATCACCTTAGGATTCTCTTTTTAACCTGTTCCTTAAAACACTAGTGCTTAGGAAATCTATTGGAGGCAGAAGCAGTCAAGGGTAGCTTAGGGTTAGGGTTAGGGTTAGGGTACGGCTTAGGGTACGGGTTCGGGTACGGGTTCGGTTACGGCGTAGGGTATGGGTTAGGGTTAGGGTTAGGGTTAGTTTGAGGGTTAGGGCTCGGTTTAGGGTACGGGTTAGGATTAGGGTACATGCTAGGGTTAGGGTAGGGATTAGGGTTAGGGTACGCGTTAGGGTTAGGGTAGTTATTGAACCTATCCCACTCTCTAGATACCCCTTAGCACGTAAAGGAATATTATTTGGGGGTCCAGCCATGGAGAAGAGTTCAGACACTAGGAGAAGATAAGGAACACACGCATTATCAAGAAATCACATTAGGATTCTCTTTTTAAACTGTTCTTTAAAACACTAGTGCTTAGGAAATCTATTGGAGGCAGAAGCAGTCAAGGGTAGCTTAGGGTTAGGGTTAGGGTTAGGGTTAGGGTACGGGTTCGGTTACGGGTTCGGGTACGGCGTAGGGTATGGGTTAGGGTTAGGGTTAGGGTTAGTTTGAGGGTTAGGGCTCGGTTTAGGGTACGGGTTAGGATTAGGGTACGTGTTAGGGTTAGGGTAGGGGTTAGGGTTAGGATACGCGTTAGGGTTAGGGTAGTTATTTAACCTATCCCACTCTCTAGATACCCCTTAGCACGTCAAGGAATATTATTTGGGGGTCCAGCCATGGAGAAGAGTTTAGACACTAGGAGAAGATAAGGAACACACCCATTATCAAGAAATCACATTAGGATTCTCTTTTTAACCTGTTCCTTAAAACACTAGTGCTTAGGAAATCTATTGGAGGCAGAAGCAGTCAAGGGTAGCTTAGGGTTAGGGTTAGGGTTAGGGTACGGCTTAGGGTACGGGTTCGGGTACGGGTTCGGTTACGGCGTAGGGTATGGGTTAGGGTTAGGGTTAGTTTGAGGGTTAGGGCTCGGTTTAGGGTACGGGTTAGGATTAGGGTACATGCTAGGGTTAGGGTAGGGGTTAGGGTTAGGGTACGCGTTAGGGTTAGGGTAGTTATTGAACCTATCCCACTCTCTAGATACCCCTTAGCACGTAAAGTAATATTATTTGGGGGTCCAGCCATGGAGAAGAGTTCAGACACTAGGAGAAGATAAGGAACACACGCATTATCAAGAAATCACATTAGGATTCTCTTTTTAAACTGTTCCTTAAAACACTAGTGCTTAGGAAATCTATTGGAGGCAGAAGCAGTCAAGGGTAGCTTAGGGTTAGGGTTAGGGTTAGGGTTAGAGTTAGGGTACGGCTTAGGGTACGGGTTCGGGTACGGTGTAGGGTATGGGTTAGGGTTAGGGTTAGGGTTAGTTTGAGGGTTAGGGCTCGGTTTAGGGTACGGGTTAGGATTAGGGTACGTGTTAGTGTTAGGGTAGCCGTTAGGGTTAGGGTATGCGTTAGGGTTAGGGTAGTTATTAAAACTATCCCACTCTCTAGATACCCCTTAGCACGTCAAGGAATATTATTTGGGGGTCCAGCCATGGAGAAGAGTTTGAACACTAGGGGAAGATAAGGAACACACCCATTATCAAGAAATCACATTAGGATTCTCTTTTTAACCTGTTCCTTAAAACACTAGTGCTTAGGAAATCTATTGGAGGCAGAAGCAGTCAAGGGTAGCTTAGGGTTAGGGTTAGGGTTAGGGTTAGGGTTAGGGTACGGCTTAGGGTATGGTTTCGGGTACGGGTTCGGGTACGGCGTAGGGTATGGGTTAGGGTTAGGGTTAGGGTTAGTTTGAGGGTTAGGGCTCGGTTTAGGGTACGGTTTAGGATTAGGGTACGTGTTAGGATTAGGGTAGGGGTTAGGGTTAGGGTACGCATTAGGGTTAGGGTAGTTATTAAACCTATCCCACTCTCTAGATACCCCTTAGCACGTCAAGGAATATTATTTGGGGGTCCAGCCATGGAGAAGAGTTTAGACACTAGGAGAAGATAAGGAACACACCCATTATCAAGAAATCACATTAGGATTCTCTTTTTAACCTGTTCCTTAAAACACTAGTGCTTAGGAAATCTATTGGAGGCAGAAGCAGTCAAGGGTAGCTTAGGGTCAGGGTTAGGGTTAGGGTTAGAGTTAGGGTACGGCTTAGGGTACGGGTTCGGGTACGGTGTAGAGTATGGGTTCGGGTTAGGGTTAGGGTTGGTTTGAGGGTTAGGGCTCGGTTTAGGGTACGGGTTAGGATTAGGGTACGTGTTAGTGTTAGGGTAGCCGTTAGGGTTAGGGTACGCGTTAGGGTTAGGGTAGTTATTAAAACTATCCCACTCTCTAGATACCCCTTAGCACGTCAAGGAATATTATTTGGGGGTCCAGCCATGGAGAAGAGTTTAGAAACTAGGGGAAGATAAGGAACACACCCATTATCAAGAAATCACATTAGGATTCTCTTTTTAACCTGTTCCTTAAAACACTAGTGCTTAGGAAATCTATTGGAGCCAGAAGCAGTCAAGGGTAGCTTACAGTTAGGGTTAGGTTTAGGTTACGGCTTAGGGTACGGGTTCGGGTACGGGTTTGCGTACGGCATAGGGTATGGGTTAGGGTTAGGGTTAGGGTTAGTTTGAGGGTTAGGGCCCGGTTTACGGTACGGGTTAGGATTAGGGTACGTGTTAGGGTTAGGGTAGGTGTTAGGGTTAGGGTACGCGTTAGGGTTAGGGTAGTTATTAAACCTATCCCACTCTCTAGATACCCCTTAGCACGTCAAGGAATATTATTTGGGGGTCCAGCCATGGAGAAAAGTTTAGACACTAGGAGAAGATAAGGAACACACCCATTATCAAGAAATCACATTAGGATTCTCTTTTTAACCTGTTCCTTAAAACACTAGTGCTTAGGAAATCTATTGGAGCCAGAAGCAGTCAAGGGTAGCTTACGGTTAGGGTTAGGGTTAGGTTACGGCTTAGGGTACGGGTTCGGGTATGGGTTTGCGTACGGCGTAGTGTATGGGTTAGGGTTAGGGTTAGGGTTAGGGTACGGCCTAGGGTACGGTTTCGGGTACGGGTTCGGGTACGGCATAGGGTATGGGTTAGGGTTAGGGTTATGGTTAGTTTGAGGGTTAGGGCTCAGTTTAGGGTACGGTTTAGGATTGGGGTACGTGTTAGGATTAGGGTAGGGGTTAGGGTTAGGGTACGCATTAGTGTTAGGGTAGTTATTAAACCTATCCCACTCTCTAGATACCCCTTAGCACGTCAAGGAATATTATTTTGGTGTCCAGCCATGGAGAAGAGTTCAGACACTAGGAGAAGATAAGGAACACACCCATTATCAAGAAATCACATTAGGATTCCCTTTTTAACCTGTTCCTTAAAACACTGGTGCTTAGGAAATCTATTGGAGGCAGAAGCAGTCAAGGGTAGCTTAGGGTTAGGGTTAGGGTTAGGGTTAGGGTTAGGGTTAGGGTACGGCTTAGGGTACGGGTTTGGGTACGGCGTAGGGTAGGGGTTAGGGTTAGGGTACGCATTAGGGTTAGGGTAGTTATTAAACCTATCCCACTCTCTAGATACCCCTTAGCACGTCAAGGAATATTATTTGGGGGTCCAGCCATGGAGAAGAGTTTAGACACTAGGAGAAGATAAGGAACACACCCATTATCAAGAAATCACATTAGGATTCTCTTTTTAACCTGTTCCTTAAAACACTAGTGCTTAGGAAATCTATTGAAGCCAGAAGCAGTCAAGGGTAGCTTACGGTTAGGGTTAGTGTTAGGTTACGGCTTAGGGTACGGGTTCGGGTACGGGTTTGCGTACGGTGTAGGGTATGGGTTAGAGTTAGGGTTAGGGTTAGTTTGAGGGTTAGGGCTCGGTTTAGGGTACGGGTTAGGATTAGGGTACGTGCTAGGGTTAGGGTAGGGGTTAGGTTTAGGGTATGCGTTAGGGTTAGGGTAGTTATTAAACCTATCCCACTCTCTAGATACCCCTTAGCACGTCAAGGACTATTATTTGGGTGTCCAGCCATGGAGAAGAGTTCAGACACTAGGAGAAGATAAGGAACACACCCATTATCAAGAAATCACATTGGGTTCTCTTTTTAACCTGTTCCTTAAAACACTAGTGCTTAGGAAATCTATTGGAGGCAGAAGCAGTCAAGGGTAGCTTAGGGTTAGGGTTAGGTTTAGGGTACGGGTTAGGGTACGGCTTAGGGTACGGGTTCGGTTACGGCGTAGGGTATGGTTTAGGGTTAGGGTTAGGGTTAGTTTGAGGGTTAGGGCTCGGTTTAGGGTACGGGTTAGGATTAGGATACGTGTAAGGGTTAGGGTAGGGGTTAGGGTTAGGGTACGCGTTAGGGTTAGGGTAATTATTTAACCTATCCCACGCTCTAGATACCCCTTAGCAAGTCAAGGAATATTATTTGGGGTTCCAGCCATGGAGAAGAGTTTGGACACTAGGAGAAGATAAGGAACACACCCATTATCAAGAAATCACATTAGGATTCCCTTTTTAACCTGTTCCTTAAAACACTAGTGCTTAGGAAATCTATTGGAGGCAGAAGCAGTCAAGGGTAGCTTAGGGTTAATGTTAGGGTTAGGGTTAGGGTTAGGGTACGGCTTAGGGTACGGTTTCGGGTACGTGTTCGGGTACGGCGTAGGGTATGGGTTAGGGTTAGGGTTAGGGTTAGTTTGAGGGTTAGGGCTCGGTTTAGAGTACGGGTTAGTATTAGGGTACGTGTTAGGGTTAGGGTAGGGGTTAGGGTTAGGGTACGCATTAGGTTTAGGGTAGTTATTAAACCTATCCCACTCTAGATACCCCTTAGCACGTCAAGGAATATTATTTGGGGGTCCAGCCATGGAGAATAGTTTAGACACTAGGAGAAGATAAGGAACACACCCATTATCAAGAAATCACATTGGATTCTCTTTTTAACCTGTTCCTTAAAACACTGGTGCTTAGGAAATCTATTGGAGGCATAAGCAGTCAAGGGTAGCTTAGGGTTAGGGTTAGGGTTAGGGTTAGGGTTAGGGTATGGCTTAGGGTTAGGGTTAGGGTTAGGGTTAGGGTTAGGGTTAGGGTTAGGTTTAGGGTTAGGGTACGGCTTAGGGTACGGGTTTGGGCACGGAATAGGGTAGGGGTTAGGGTTAGGGTTAGGGTTTGTTTGAGGGTTAGGGCTCGGTTTAGGGTACGGGTTAGGATTAGGGTACGTGTTAGTGTTAGGGTAGCCGTTAGGGTTAGGGTATGCGTTAGGGTTAGGGTAGTTATTAAAACTATCCCACTCTCTAGATACCCCTTAGCACGTCAAGGAATATTATTTGGGGGTCCAGCCATGGAGAAGAGTTTGGACACTAGGGGAAGATAAGGAACACACCCATTATCAAGAAATCACATTAGGATTCTCTTTTTAACCTGTTCCTTAAAACACTAGTGCTTAGGAAATCTATTGTAGCCAGAAGCAGTCAAGGGTAGTTTACGGTTAGGGTTAGGGTTAGGTTACGGCTTAGGGTACCGGTTCGGGTACGGGTTCGTGTACGGCGTAGGGTATGAGTTAGGGTTAGGGTTAGGGTTAGTTTGAGGGTTAGGGCTCGGTTTAGGGTACGGGTTAGGATTAGGGTACGTGTTAGGGTTAGGGTAGGGGTTAGGGTTAGGGTACGCGTTAGGGTTAGGGTAGTTATTAAACCTATCCCACTCTCTAGATACCCCTTAGCACGTCAAGGAATATTATTTGGGGGTCCAGCCATGGAGAAGAGTTTAGACACTAGGAGAAGATAAGGAACACACCCATTATCAAGAAATCACATTAGGATTCCCTTTTTAACCTGTTCCTTAAAACACTAGTGCTTAGGAAATCTATTGGAGGCAGAAGCAGTCAAGGGTAGCTTAGGGTTAGGGTTAGGGTTAGGGTTAGGGTTAGGGTACGGCTTAGGGTATGGTTTCGGGTACGGGTTCGGGTACGGCGTAGGGTATGGGTTAGGGTTAGGGTTAGGGTTAGTTTGAGGGTTAGGGCTCGGTTTAGGGTACGGTTTAGGATTAGGGTACGTGTTAGGAGTAGGGTAGGGGTTAGGGTTAGGGTACGCATTAGGGTTAGGGTAGTTATTAAACCTATCCCACTCTCTAGATACCCCTTAGCACGTCAAGGAATATTATTTGGGGGTCCAGCCATGGAGAAGAGTTTAGACACTAGGAGAAGATAAGGAACACACCCATTATCAAGAAATCACATTAGGATTCTCTTTTTAACCTGTTCCTTAAAACACTAGTGCTTAGGAAATCTATTGGAGGCAGAAGCAGTCAAGGGTAGCTTAGGGTTAGGGTTAGGGTTAGGGTTAGGGTTAGGGTACGGCTTAGGGTATGGTTTCGGGTACGGGTTCGGGTACGGCGTAGGGTATGGGTTAGGGTTAGGGTTAGGGTTAGTTTGAGGGTTAGGGCTCGGTTTAGGGTACGGTTTAGGATTAGGGTACGTGTTAGGATTAGGGTAGGGGTTAGGGTTAGGGTACGCATTAGGGTTAGGGTAGTTATTAAACCTATCCCACTCTCTAGATACCCCTTAGCACGTCAAGGAATATTATTTGGGGGTCCAGCCATGGAGAAGAGTTTAGACACTAGGAGAAGATAAGGAACACACCCATTATCAAGAAATCACATTAGGATTCTCTTTTTAACCTGTTCCTTAAAACACTAGTGCTTAGGAAATCTATTGGAGGCAGAAGCAGTCAAGGGTAGCTTAGGGTCAGGGTTAGGGTTAGGGTTAGAGTTAGGGTACGGCTTAGGGTACGGGTTCGGGTACGGTGTAGAGTATGGGTTCGGGTTAGGGTTAGGGTTGGTTTGAGGGTTAGGGCTCGGTTTAGGGTACGGGTTAGGATTAGGGTACGTGTTAGTGTTAGGGTAGCCGTTAGGGTTAGGGTACGCGTTAGGGTTAGGGTAGTTATTAAAACTATCCCACTCTCTAGATACCCCTTAGCACGTTAAGGAATATTATTTGGGGGTCCAGCCATGGAGAAGAGTTTAGAAACTAGGGGAAGATAAGGAACACACCCATTATCAAGAAATCACATTAGGATTCTCTTTTTAACCTGTTCCTTAAAACACTAGTGCTTAGGAAATCTATTGGAGCCAGAAGCAGTCAAGGGTAGCTTACGGTTAGGGTTAGGTTTAGGTTACGGCTTAGGGTACGGGTTCGGGTACGGGTTTGCGTACGGCATAGGGTATGGGTTAGGGTTAGGGTTAGGGTTAGTTTGAGGGTTAGGGCCCGGTTTACGGTACGGGTTAGGATTAGGGTACGTGTTAGGGTTAGGGTAGGTGTTAGGGTTAGGGTACGCGTTAGGGTTAGGGTAGTTATTAAACCTATCCCACTCTCTAGATACCCCTTAGCACGTCAAGGAATATTATTTGGGGGTCCAGCCATGGAGAAAAGTTTAGACACTAGGAGAAGATAAGGAACACACCCATTATCAAGAAATCACATTAGGATTCTCTTTTTAACCTGTTCCTTAAAACACTAGTGCTTAGGAAATCTATTGGAGCCAGAAGCAGTCAAGGGTAGCTTACGGTTAGGGTTAGGGTTAGGTTACGGCTTAGGGTACGGGTTCGGGTATGGGTTTGCGTACGGCATAGTGTATGGGTTATGGTTAGGGTTAGGGTTAGGGTACGGCCTAGGGTACGGTTTCGGGTACGGGTTCGGGTACGGCATAGGGTATGGGTTAGGGTTAGGGTTATGGTTAGTTTGAGGGTTAGGGCTCAGTTTAGGGTACGGTTTAGGATTGGGGTACGTGTTAGGATTAGGGTAGGGGTTAGGGTTAGGGTACGCATTAGTGTTAGGGTAGTTATTAAACCTATCCCACTCTCTAGATACCCCTTAGCACGTCAAGGAATATTATTTTGGTTTCCAGCCATGGAGAAGAGTTCAGACACTAGGAGAAGATAAGGAACACACCCATTATCAAGAAATCACATTAGGATTCCCTTTTTAACCTGTTCCTTAAAACACTGGTGCTTAGGAAATCTATTGGAGGCAGAAGCAGTCAAGGGTAGCTTAGGGTTAGGGTTAGGGTTAGGGTTAGGGTTAGGGTTAGGGTACGGCTTAGGGTACGGGTTTGGGTACGGCGTAGGGTAGGGGTTAGGGTTAGGGTACGCATTAGGGTTAGGGTAGTTATTAAACCTATCCCACTCTCTAGATACCCCTTAGCACGTCAAGGAATATTATTTGGGGGTCCAGCCATGGAGAAGAGTTTAGACACTAGGAGAAGATAAGGAACACACCCATTATCAAGAAATCACATTAGGATTCTCTTTTTAACCTGTTCCTTAAAACACTAGTGCTTAGGAAATCTATTGAAGCCAGAAGCAGTCAAGGGTAGCTTACGGTTAGGGTTAGGGTTAGGTTACGGCTTAGGGTACGGGTTCGGGTACGGGTTTGCGTACGGCGTAGGGTATGGGTTAGAGTTAGGGTTAGGGTTAGTTTGAGGGTTAGGGCTCGGTTTAGGGTACGGGTTAGGATTAGGGTACGTGCTAGGGTTAGGGTAGGGGTTAGGTTTAGGGTATGCGTTAGGGTTAGGGTAGTTATTAAACCTATCCCACTCTCTAGATACCCCTTAGCACGTCAAGGACTATTATTTGGGTGTCCAGCCATGGAGAAGAGTTCAGACACTAGGAGAAGATAAGGAACACACCCATTATCAAGAAATCACATTGGGTTCTCTTTTTAACCTGTTCCTTAAAACACTAGTGCTTAGGAAATCTATTGGAGGCAGAAGCAGTCAAGGGTAGCTTAGGGTTAGGGTTAGGTTTAGGGTACGGGTTAGGGTACGGCTTAGGGTACGGGTTCGGTTACGGCGTAGGGTATGGTTTAGGGTTAGGGTTAGGGTTAGTTTGAGGGTTAGGGCTCGGTTTAGGGTACGGGTTAGGATTAGGATACGTGTAAGGGTTAGGGTAGGGGTTAGGGTTAGGGTACGCGTTAGGGTTAGGGTAATTATTTAACCTATCCCACTCTCTAGATACCCCTTAGCAAGTCAAGGAATATTATTTGGGGTTCCAGCCATGGAGAAGAGTTTGGACACTAGGAGAAGATAAGGAACACACCCATTATCAAGAAATCACATTAGGATTCCCTTTTTAACCTGTTCCTTAAAACACTAGTGCTTAGGAAATCTATTGGAGGCAGAAGCAGTCAAGGGTAGCTTAGGGTTAATGTTAGGGTTAGGGTTAGGGTTAGGGTACGGCTTAGGGTACGGTTTCGGGTACGTGTTCGGGTACGGTGTAGGGTATGGGTTAGGGTTAGGGTTAGTTTGAGGGTTAGGGCTCGGTTTAGAGTACGGGTTAGTATTAGGGTACGTGTTAGGGTTAGGGTAGGGGTTAGGGTTAGGGTACGCATTAGGTTTAGGGTAGTTATTAAACCTATCCCACTCTAGATACCCCTTAGCACGTCAAGGAATATTATTTGGGGGTCCAGCCATGGAGAATAGTTTAGACACTAGGAGAAGATAAGGAACACACCCATTATCAAGAAATCACATTGGATTCTCTTTTTAACCTGTTCCTTAAAACACTGGTGCTTAGGAAATCTATTGGAGGCATAAGCAGTCAAGGGTAGCTTAGGGTTAGGGTTAGGGTTAGGGTTAGGGTTAGGGTATGGCTTAGGGTTAGGGTTAGGGTTAGGGTTAGGGTTAGGGTTAGGGTTAGGTTTAGGGTTAGGGTACGGCTTAGGGTACGGGTTTGGGCACGGAATAGGGTAGGGGTTAGGGTTAGGGTTAGGGTTTGTTTGAGGGTTAGGGCTCGGTTTAGGGTACGGGTTAGGATTAGGGTACGTGTTAGTGTTAGGGTAGCCGTTAGGGTTAGGGTATGCGTTAGGGTTAGGGTAGTTATTAAAACTATCCCACTCTCTAGATACCCCTTAGCACGTCAAGGAATATTATTTGGGGGTCCAGCCATGGAGAAGAGTTTGGACACTAGGGGAAGATAAGGAACACACCCATTATCAAGAAATCACATTAGGATTCTCTTTTTAACCTGTTCCTTAAAACACTAGTGCTTAGGAAATCTATTGTAGCCAGAAGCAGTCAAGGGTAGTTTACGGTTAGGGTTAGGGTTAGGTTACGGCTTAGGGTACCGGTTCGGGTACGGGTTCGTGTACGGCGTAGGGTATGAGTTAGGGTTAGGGTTAGGGTTAGTTTGAGGGTTAGGGCTCGGTTTAGGGTACGGGTTAGGATTAGGGTACGTGTTAGGGTTAGGGTAGGGGTTAGGGTTAGGGTACGCGTTAGGGTTAGGGTAGTTATTAAACCTATCCCACTCTCTAGATACCCCTTAGCACGTCAAGGAATATTATTTGGGGGTCCAGCCATGGAGAAGAGTTTAGACACTAGGAGAAGATAAGGAACACACCCATTATCAAGAAATCACATTAGGATTCCCTTTTTAACCTGTTCCTTAAAACACTAGTGCTTAGGAAATCTATTGGAGGCAGAAGCAGTCAAGGGTAGCTTAGGGTTAGGGTTAGGGTTAGGGTTAGGGTTAGGGTACGGCTTAGGGTATGGTTTCGGGTACGGGTTCGGGTACGGCGTAGGGTATGGGTTAGGGTTAGGGTTAGGGTTAGTTTGAGGGTTAGGGCTCGGTTTAGGGTACGGTTTAGGATTAGGGTACGTGTTAGGAGTAGGGTAGGGGTTAGGGTTAGGGTACGCATTAGGGTTAGGGTAGTTATTAAACCTATCCCACTCTCTAGATACCCCTTAGCACGTCAAGGAATATTATTTGGGGGTCCAGCCATGGAGAAGAGTTTAGACACTAGGAGAAGATAAGGAACACACCCATTATCAAGAAATCACATTAGGATTCTCTTTTTAACCTGTTCCTTAAAACACTAGTGCTTAGGAAATCTATTGGAGGCAGAAGCAGTCAAGGGTAGCTTAGGGTTAGGGTTAGGGTTAGGGTTAGAGTTAGGGTACGGCTTAGGGTACGGGTTCGGTTACGGGTTCGGGTACGGTGTAGGGTATGGGTTCGGGTTAGGGTTAGGGTTGGTTTGAGGGTTAGGGCTCGGTTTAGGGTACGGGTTAGGATTAGGGTACGTGTTAGTGTTAGGGTAGCCGTTAGGGTTAGGGTACGCGTTAGGGTTAGGGTAGTTATTAAAACTATCCCACTCTCTAGATACCCCTTAGCACGTCAAGGAATATTATTTGGGGGTCCAACCATGGAGAAGAGTTTAGACACTAGGGGAAGATAAGGAACACACCCATTATCAAGAAATCACATTAGGATTCTCTTTTTAACCTGTTCCTTAAAACACTAGTGCTTAGGAAATCTATTGGAGCCAGAAGCAGTCAAGGGTAGCTTACGGTTAGGGTTAGGGTTAGGTTACGGCTTACGGTACGGGTTCGGGTACGGGTTTGCGTACGGCATAGGGTATGGGTTAGGGTTAGGGTTAGGGTTAGTTTGAGGGTTAGGGCCCGGTTTAGGGTACGGGTTAGGATTAGGGTACGTGTTAGGGTTAGGGTAGGTGTTAGGGTTAGGGTACGCGTTAGGGTTAGGGTAGTTATTAAACCTATCCCACTCTCTATATACCCCTTAGCACGTCAAGGAATATTATTTGGGGGTCGAGCCATGGAGAAGAGTTTAGACACTAGGAGAAGATAAGGAACACACCCATTATCAAGAAATCACATTGGATTCTCTTTTTAACCTGTTCCTTAAAACACTAGTGCTTAGGAAATCTATTGGAGGCAGAAGCAGTCGAGGGTAGCTTAGGGTTAGGGTTAGGTTTAGGGTACGGCTTAGGGTACGGCTTAGGGTACGGGTTCGGTTACGGCGTAGGGTATGGTTTAGGGTTAGGGTTAGGGTTAGTTTGAGGGTTAGGACTCGGTTTAGGGTACGGGTTAGGATTAGGGTACGTGCTAGGGTTAGGGTAGGGGTTAGGGTTAGGGTACGCGTTAGGGTTAGGGTAGTTATTGAACCTATCCCACTCTCTAGATACCCCTTAGCACGTCAAGGAATATTATTTGGGTGTCCAGCCATGGAGAAGAGTTCAGACACTAGGAGAAGATAAGGAACACAGCCATTATGAAGAAATCACAATAGGATTCTCTTTTTAACCTGTTCCTTAAAACACTAGTGCTTAGGAAATGTATTGGAGGCAGAAGCAGTCAAGGGTAGCTTAGGGTTAGGGTTAGGGTTAGGGTTAGGGTTAGGGTACGGCTTAGGGTACGGGTTCGGGTACGGGTTCGGGTACGGCGTAGGGTATGGGTTAGGGTTAGGGTTAGGGTTAGGGTTAGGGTTAGGGTACGGCTTAGGGTACGGGTTCGGTTACGGGTTCGGGTACGGCGTAGGGTATGGGTTAGGGTTAGGGTTAGGGTTAGTTTGAGGGTTAGGGCTCGGTTGAGGTTACGGGTTAGGATTAGGGTACGTGTTAGGGTTAGGGTAGGGGTTAGGGTTAGGGTACGCGTTAGGGTTAGGGTAGTTATTAAACCTATCCCACTCTCTAGATACCCCTTAGCACGTCAAGGAATATTATTTGGGGGTCCAGCCATGGAGAAGAGTTTAGACACTAGGAGAAGATAAGGAACACCCCCATTATCAAGAAATCACATTAGGATTCTCTTTTTAACCTGTTCCTTAAAACACTAGTGCTTAGGAAATCTATTGGAGGCAGAAGCAGTCAAGGGTAGCTTAGGGTTAGGGTTAGGGTTAGGGTTAGGGTTAGGGTACGGCTTAGGGTACGGGTTCGGTTACGGGTTCGGGTACGGCGTAGGGTATGGGTTAGGGTTAGGGTTAGGGTTAGTTTGAGGGTTAGGGCTCGGTTTAGGGTACGGGTTAGGATTAGGGTACGTGTTAGGGTTAGGGTAGGGGTTAGGGTTAGGGTACGCGTTAGGGTTAGGGTAGTTATTAAACCTATCCCACTCTCTAGATACCCCTTAGCACGTCAAGGAATATTATTTGGGGGTCCAGCCATGGAGAAGAGTTTGGACACTAGGGGAAGATAAGGAACACACCCATTATCAAGAAATCACATTAGGATTCTCTTTTTAACCTGTTCCTTAAAACACTAGTGCTTAGGAAATCTATTGTAGCCAGAAGCAGTCAAGGGTAGTTTACGGTTAGGGTTAGGGTTAGGTTACGGCTTAGGGTACCGGTTCGGGTACGGGTTCGTGTACGGCGTAGGGTATGAGTTAGGGTTAGGGTTAGGGTTAGTTTGAGGGTTAGGGCTCGGTTTAGGGTACGGGTTAGGATTAGGGTACGTGTTAGGGTTAGGGTAGGGGTTAGGGTTAGGGTACGCGTTAGGGTTAGGGTAGTTATTAAACCTATCCCACTCTCTAGATACCCCTTAGCACGTCAAGGAATATTATTTGGGGGTCCAGCCATGGAGAAGAGTTTAGACACTAGGAGAAGATAAGGAACACACCCATTATCAAGAAATCACATTAGGATTCCCTTTTTAACCTGTTCCTTAAAACACTAGTGCTTAGGAAATCTATTGGAGGCAGAAGCAGTCAAGGGTAGCTTAGGGTTAGGGTTAGGGTTAGGGTTAGGGTTAGGGTACGGCTTAGGGTATGGTTTCGGGTACGGGTTCGGGTACGGCGTAGGGTATGGGTTAGGGTTAGGGTTAGGGTTAGTTTGAGGGTTAGGGCTCGGTTTAGGGTACGGTTTAGGATTAGGGTACGTGTTAGGAGTAGGGTAGGGGTTAGGGTTAGGGTACGCATTAGGGTTAGGGTAGTTATTAAACCTATCCCACTCTCTAGATACCCCTTAGCACGTCAAGGAATATTATTTGGGGGTCCAGCCATGGAGAAGAGTTTAGACACTAGGAGAAGATAAGGAACACACCCATTATCAAGAAATCACATTAGGATTCTCTTTTTAACCTGTTCCTTAAAACACTAGTGCTTAGGAAATCTATTGGAGGCAGAAGCAGTCAAGGGTAGCTTACGGTTAGGGTTAGGGTTAGGTTACGGCTTACGGTACGGGTTCGGGTACGGGTTTGCGTACGGCATAGGGTATGGGTTAGGGTTAGGGTTAGGGTTAGTTTGAGGGTTAGGGCCCGGTTTAGGGTACGGGTTAGGATTAGGGTACGTGTTAGGGTTAGGGTAGGTGTTAGGGTTAGGGTACGCGTTAGGGTTAGGGTAGTTATTAAACCTATCCCACTCTCTATATACCCCTTAGCACGTCAAGGAATATTATTTGGGGGTCGAGCCATGGAGAAGAGTTTAGACACTAGGAGAAGATAAGGAACACACCCATTATCAAGAAATCACATTGGATTCTCTTTTTAACCTGTTCCTTAAAACACTAGTGCTTAGGAAATCTATTGGAGGCAGAAGCAGTCGAGGGTAGCTTAGGGTTAGGGTTAGGTTTAGGGTACGGCTTAGGGTACGGCTTAGGGTACGGGTTCGGTTACGGCGTAGGGTATGGTTTAGGGTTAGGGTTAGGGTTAGTTTGAGGGTTAGGACTCGGTTTAGGGTACGGGTTAGGATTAGGGTACGTGCTAGGGTTAGGGTAGGGGTTAGGGTTAGGGTACGCGTTAGGGTTAGGGTAGTTATTGAACCTATCCCACTCTCTAGATACCCCTTAGCACGTCAAGGAATATTATTTGGGTGTCCAGCCATGGAGAAGAGTTCAGACACTAGGAGAAGATAAGGAACACAGCCATTATGAAGAAATCACAATAGGATTCTCTTTTTAACCTGTTCCTTAAAACACTAGTGCTTAGGAAATGTATTGGAGGCAGAAGCAGTCAAGGGTAGCTTAGGGTTAGGGTTAGGGTTAGGGTTAGGGTTAGGGTACGGCTTAGGGTACGGGTTCGGGTACGGGTTCGGGTACGGCGTAGGGTATGGGTTAGGGTTAGGGTTAGGGTTAGGGTTAGGGTTAGGGTACGGCTTAGGGTACGGGTTCGGTTACGGGTTCGGGTACGGCGTAGGGTATGGGTTAGGGTTAGGGTTAGGGTTAGTTTGAGGGTTAGGGCTCGGTTGAGGTTACGGGTTAGGATTAGGGTACGTGTTAGGGTTAGGGTAGGGGTTAGGGTTAGGGTACGCGTTAGGGTTAGGGTAGTTATTAAACCTATCCCACTCTCTAGATACCCCTTAGCACGTCAAGGAATATTATTTGGGGGTCCAGCCATGGAGAAGAGTTTAGACACTAGGAGAAGATAAGGAACACCCCCATTATCAAGAAATCACATTAGGATTCTCTTTTTAACCTGTTCCTTAAAACACTAGTGCTTAGGAAATCTATTGGAGGCAGAAGCAGTCAAGGGTAGCTTAGGGTTAGGGTTAGGGTTAGGGTTAGGGTTAGGGTACGGCTTAGGGTACGGGTTCGGTTACGGGTTCGGGTACGGCGTAGGGTATGGGTTAGGGTTAGGGTTAGGGTTAGTTTGAGGGTTAGGGCTCGGTTTAGGGTACGGGTTAGGATTAGGGTACGTGTTAGGGTTAGGGTAGGGGTTAGGGTTAGGGTACGCGTTAGGGTTAGGGTAGTTATTAAACCTATCCCACTCTCTAGATACCCCTTAGCACGTCAAGGAATATTATTTGGGGGTCCAGCCATGGAGAATAGTTTAGACACTAGGAGAAGATAAGGAACACACCCATTATCAAGAAATCACATTGGATTCTCTTTTTAACCTGTTCCTTAAAACACTGGTGCTTAGGAAATCTATTGGAGGCATAAGCAGTCAAGGGTAGCTTAGGGTTAGGGTTAGGGTTAGGGTTAGGGTTAGGGTATGGCTTAGGGTTAGGGTTAGGGTTAGGGTTAGGGTTAGGGTTAGGGTTAGGTTTAGGGTTAGGGTACGGCTTAGGGTACGGGTTTGGGCACGGAATAGGGTAGGGGTTAGGGTTAGGGTTAGGGTTTGTTTGAGGGTTAGGGCTCGGTTTAGGGTACGGGTTAGGATTAGGGTACGTGTTAGTGTTAGGGTAGCCGTTAGGGTTAGGGTATGCGTTAGGGTTAGGGTAGTTATTAAAACTATCCCACTCTCTAGATACCCCTTAGCACGTCAAGGAATATTATTTGGGGGTCCAGCCATGGAGAAGAGTTTGGACACTAGGGGAAGATAAGGAACACACCCATTATCAAGAAATCACATTAGGATTCTCTTTTTAACCTGTTCCTTAAAACACTAGTGCTTAGGAAATCTATTGTAGCCAGAAGCAGTCAAGGGTAGTTTACGGTTAGGGTTAGGGTTAGGTTACGGCTTAGGGTACCGGTTCGGGTACGGGTTCGTGTACGGCGTAGGGTATGAGTTAGGGTTAGGGTTAGGGTTAGTTTGAGGGTTAGGGCTCGGTTTAGGGTACGGGTTAGGATTAGGGTACGTGTTAGGGTTAGGGTAGGGGTTAGGGTTAGGGTACGCGTTAGGGTTAGGGTAGTTATTAAACCTATCCCACTCTCTAGATACCCCTTAGCACGTCAAGGAATATTATTTGGGGGTCCAGCCATGGAGAAGAGTTTAGACACTAGGAGAAGATAAGGAACACACCCATTATCAAGAAATCACATTAGGATTCCCTTTTTAACCTGTTCCTTAAAACACTAGTGCTTAGGAAATCTATTGGAGGCAGAAGCAGTCAAGGGTAGCTTAGGGTTAGGGTTAGGGTTAGGGTTAGGGTTAGGGTACGGCTTAGGGTATGGTTTCGGGTACGGGTTCGGGTACGGCGTAGGGTATGGGTTAGGGTTAGGGTTAGGGTTAGTTTGAGGGTTAGGGCTCGGTTTAGGGTACGGTTTAGGATTAGGGTACGTGTTAGGAGTAGGGTAGGGGTTAGGGTTAGGGTACGCATTAGGGTTAGGGTAGTTATTAAACCTATCCCACTCTCTAGATACCCCTTAGCACGTCAAGGAATATTATTTGGGGGTCCAGCCATGGAGAAGAGTTTAGACACTAGGAGAAGATAAGGAACACACCCATTATCAAGAAATCACATTAGGATTCTCTTTTTAACCTGTTCCTTAAAACACTAGTGCTTAGGAAATCTATTGGAGGCAGAAGCAGTCAAGGGTAGCTTAGGGTTAGGGTTAGGGTTAGGGTTAGAGTTAGGGTACGGCTTAGGGTACGGGTTCGGTTACGGGTTCGGGTACGGTGTAGGGTATGGGTTCGGGTTAGGGTTAGGGTTGGTTTGAGGGTTAGGGCTCGGTTTAGGGTACGGGTTAGGATTAGGGTACGTGTTAGTGTTAGGGTAGCCGTTAGGGTTAGGGTACGCGTTAGGGTTAGGGTAGTTATTAAAACTATCCCACTCTCTAGATACCCCTTAGCACGTCAAGGAATATTATTTGGGGGTCCAACCATGGAGAAGAGTTTAGACACTAGGGGAAGATAAGGAACACACCCATTATCAAGAAATCACATTAGGATTCTCTTTTTAACCTGTTCCTTAAAACACTAGTGCTTAGGAAATCTATTGGAGCCAGAAGCAGTCAAGGGTAGCTTACGGTTAGGGTTAGGGTTAGGTTACGGCTTACGGTACGGGTTCGGGTACGGGTTTGCGTACGGCATAGGGTATGGGTTAGGGTTAGGGTTAGGGTTAGTTTGAGGGTTAGGGCCCGGTTTAGGGTACGGGTTAGGATTAGGGTACGTGTTAGGGTTAGGGTAGGTGTTAGGGTTAGGGTACGCGTTAGGGTTAGGGTAGTTATTAAACCTATCCCACTCTCTATATACCCCTTAGCACGTCAAGGAATATTATTTGGGGGTCGAGCCATGGAGAAGAGTTTAGACACTAGGAGAAGATAAGGAACACACCCATTATCAAGAAATCACATTGGATTCTCTTTTTAACCTGTTCCTTAAAACACTAGTGCTTAGGAAATCTATTGGAGGCAGAAGCAGTCGAGGGTAGCTTAGGGTTAGGGTTAGGTTTAGGGTACGGCTTAGGGTACGGCTTAGGGTACGGGTTCGGTTACGGCGTAGGGTATGGTTTAGGGTTAGGGTTAGGGTTAGTTTGAGGGTTAGGACTCGGTTTAGGGTACGGGTTAGGATTAGGGTACGTGCTAGGGTTAGGGTAGGGGTTAGGGTTAGGGTACGCGTTAGGGTTAGGGTAGTTATTGAACCTATCCCACTCTCTAGATACCCCTTAGCACGTAAAGGAATATTATTTGGGGGTCCAGCCATGGAGAAGAGTTCAGACACTAGGAGAAGATAAGGAACACAGCCATTATGAAGAAATCACAATAGGATTCTCTTTTTAACCTGTTCCTTAAAACACTAGTGCTTAGGAAATGTATTGGAGGCAGAAGCAGTCAAGGGTAGCTTAGGGTTAGGGTTAGGGTTAGGGTTAGGGTTAGGGTACGGCTTAGGGTACGGGTTCGGGTACGGGTTCGGGTACGGCGTAGGGTATGGGTTAGGGTTAGGGTTAGGGTTAGGGTTAGGGTTAGGGTACGGCTTAGGGTACGGGTTCGGTTACGGGTTCGGGTACGGCGTAGGGTATGGGTTAGGGTTAGGGTTAGGGTTAGTTTGAGGGTTAGGGCTCGGTTGAGGTTACGGGTTAGGATTAGGGTACGTGTTAGGGTTAGGGTAGGGGTTAGGGTTAGGGTACGCGTTAGGGTTAGGGTAGTTATTAAACCTATCCCACTCTCTAGATACCCCTTAGCACGTCAAGGAATATTATTTGGGGGTCCAGCCATGGAGAAGAGTTTAGACACTAGGAGAAGATAAGGAACACCCCCATTATCAAGAAATCACATTAGGATTCTCTTTTTAACCTGTTCCTTAAAACACTAGTGCTTAGGAAATCTATTGGAGGCAGAAGCAGTCAAGGGTAGCTTAGGGTTAGGGTTAGGGTTAGGGTTAGGGTTAGGGTACGGCTTAGGGTACGGGTTCGGTTACGGGTTCGGGTACGGCGTAGGGTATGGGTTAGGGTTAGGGTTAGGGTTAGTTTGAGGGTTAGGGCTCGGTTTAGGGTACGGGTTAGGATTAGGGTACGTGTTAGGGTTAGGGTAGGGGTTAGGGTTAGGGTACGCGTTAGGGTTAGGGTAGTTATTAAACCTATCCCACTCTCTAGATACCCCTTAGCACGTCAAGGAATATTATTTGGGGGTCCAGCCATGGAGAAAAGTTTAGACACTAGGAGAAGATAAGGAACACACCCATTATCAAGAAATCACATTAGGATTCTCTTTTTAACCTGTTCCTTAAAACACTAGTGCTTAGGAAATCTATTGGAGGCAGAAGCAGTCAAGGGTAGCTTAGGGTTAGTGTTAGGGTTAGGGTTAGGGTTAGGGTACGGCTTAGGGTACGGTTTCGGTTACGGGTTCGGGTACGGCGTAGGGTATGGGTTAGGCTTAGTGTTAGGGTTAGTTTGAGGGTTAGGGCTCGGTTTAGGGTACGGGTTAGGATTAGGGTACGTGTTAGGGTTAGTATTAGGGTACGCGTTAGGGTTAGGGTAGTTATTAAACCTATCCCACTCTCTAGATACCCCTTAGCACGTCAAGGAATATTATTTGGGGGTCCAGCCATGGAGAAGAGTTTAGACACTAGGAGAAGATAAGGAACACAGCCATTATCAAGAAATCACATTAGGATTCTCTTTTTAACCTGTTCCTTAAAACAGTAGTGCTTAGGAAATGTATTGGAGGCAGAAGCAGTCAAGGGTAGCTTAGGGTTAGGGTTAGGGTTAGGGTACGGCTTAGGGTACGGGTTCGGGTACGGGTTCGGTTACGGCGTAGGGTATGGGTTAGGGTTAGGGTTAGGGTTAGTTTGAGGGTTAGGGCTCGGTTTAGGGTACCGGTTAGGATTAGGGTACGTGCTAGGGTTAGGGTAGGGGTTAGGGTTAGAGTACGCGTTAGGGTTAGGGTAGTTATTGAACCTATCCCACTCTCTAGATACCCCTTAGCACGTAAAGGAATATTATTTGGGGGTCTAGCCATGGAGAAGAGTTCAGACACTAGGAGAAGATAAGGAACACACCCATTATCAAGAAATCACATTAGGATTCTCTTTTTAACCTGTTCCTTAAAACACTAGTGCTTAGGAAATCTATTGGAGGCAGAAGCAGTCAAGGGTAGCTTAGGGTTAGGGTTAGGGTTAGGGTTAGGGTTAGGGTTAGGGTACGGCTTAGGGTACGGTTTCGGTTACGGGTTCGGGTACGGTGTAGGGTATGGGTTAGGGTTAGGGTTAGGGTTAGTTTGAGGGTTAGGGCTCGGTTTAGGGTACGGGTTAGGATTAGGGTACGTGTTAGGGTTAGGGGAGGGGTTAGGGTTAGGTTACGCGTTGGGGTTAGGGTAGTTATTTAACCTATCCCACTCTCTATATACCCCTTAGCACGTCAAGGAATATTATTTGGGGGTCCAGCCATGGAGAAGAGTTTAGACACTAGGAGAAGATAAGGAACACAGCCATTATCAAGAAATCACCTTAGGATTCTCTTTTTAACCTGTTCCTTAAAACACTAGTGCTTAGGAAATCTATTGGAGGCAGAAGCAGTCAAGGGTAGCTTAGGGTTAGGGTTAGGGTTAGGGTACGGCTTAGGGTACGGGTTCGGGTACGGGTTCGGTTACGGCGTAGGGTATGGGTTAGGGTTAGGGTTAGGGTTAGTTTGAGGGTTAGGGCTCGGTTTAGGGTACCGGTTAGGATTAGGGTACATGCTAGGGTTAGGGTAGGGATTAGGGTTAGGGTACGCGTTAGGGTTAGGGTAGTTATTGAACCTATCCCACTCTCTAGATACCCCTTAGCACGTAAAGGAATATTATTTGGGGGTCCAGCCATGGAGAAGAGTTCAGACACTAGGAGAAGATAAGGAACACACGCATTATCAAGAAATCACATTAGGATTCTCTTTTTAAACTGTTCCTTAAAACACTAGTGCTTAGGAAATCTATTGGAGGCAGAAGCAGTCAAGGGTAGCTTAGTGTTAGGGTTAGGGTTAGGGTTAGGGTACGGGTTCGGTTACGGGTTCGGGTACGGCGTAGGGTATGGGTTAGGGTTAGGGTTAGGGTTAGTTTGAGGGTTAGGGCTCGGTTTAGGGTACGGGTTAGGATTAGGGTACGTGTTAGGGTTAGGGTAGGGGTTAGGGTTAGGGTACGCATTAGGGTTAGGGTAGTTATTAAACCTATCCCACTCTCGATACCCCTCAGCACGTCAAGGAATATTATTTGGGTGTCCAGCCATGGAGAAGAGTTTAGACACTAGGAGAAGATAAGGAACACACCCATTATCAAGAAATCACATTAGGATTCTCTTTTTAACCTGTTCCTTAAAACACTAGTGCTTAGGAAATCTATTGGAGGCAGAAGCAGTCAAGGCTAGCTTAGGGTTAGGGTTAGGGTTAGGGTTAGGGTTAGGGTTAGGATACGGCTTAGGGTACGGTTTCGGTTACGGGTTCGGGTACGGTGTAGGGTATGGGTTAAAGTTAGGGTTAGGGTTAGTTTGAGGGTTAGGGCTCGGTTTAGGGTACGGGTTAGGATTAGGGTACGTGTTAGGGTTAGGGTAGGGGTTAGGGTTAGGGTATGCGTTGGGGTTAGGGTAGTTATTTAACCTATCCCACTCTCTAGATACCCCTTAGCACGTCAAGTAATATTATTTGGGGGTCCAGCCATGGAGAAGAGTTTAGACACTAGGAGAAGATAAGGAACACAGCCATTATCAAGAAATCACATTAGGATTCTCTTTTTAACCTGTTCCTTAAAACACTAGTGCTTAGGAAATCTATTGGAGGCAGAAGCAGTCAAGGGTAGCTTAGGGTTAGGGTTAGGGTTAGGGTACGGCTTAGGGTACCTGTTCGGGTACGGGTTCGGTTACGGCGTAGGGTATGGGTTAGGGTTAGGGTTAGTTTGAGGGTTAGGGCTCGGTTTAGGGTACGGGTTAGGATTAGGGTACATGCTAGGGTTAGGGTAGGGGTTAGGGTTAGGGTACGCGTTAGGGTTAGGGTAGTTATTGAACCTATCCCACTCTCTAGATACCCCTTAGCACGTAAAGTAATATTATTTGGGGGTCCAGCCATGGAGAAGAGTTCAGACACTAGGAGAAGATAAGGAACACACGCATTATCAAGAAATCACATTAGGATTCTCTTTTTAAACTGTTCCTTGAAACACTAGTGCTTAGGAAATCTATTGGAGGCAGAAGCAGTCAAGGGTAGCTTAGGGTTAGGGTTAGGGTTAGGGTTAGAGTTAGGGTACGGCTTAGGGTACGGGTTCGGGTACGGTGTAGGGTATGGGTTAGGGTTAGGGTTAGGGTTAGTTTGAGGGTTAGGGCTCGGTTTAGGGTACGGGTTAGGATTAGGGTACGTGTTAGTGTTAGTGTAGCCGTTAGGGTTAGGGTATGCGTTAGGGTTAGGGTAGTTATTAAAACTATCCCACTCTCTAGATACCCCTTAGCACGTCAAGGAATATTATTTGGGGGTCCAGCCATGGAGAAGAGTTTGAACACTAGGGGAAGATAAGGAACACACCCATTATCAAGAAATCACATTAGGATTCTCTTTTTAACTTGTTCCTTAAAACACTAGTGCTTAGGAAATCTATTGGAGGCAGAAGCAGTCAAGGGTAGCTTAGGGTTAGGGTTAGGGTTAGGGTTAGGGTTAGGGTACGGCTTAGGGTATGGTTTCGGGTACGGGTTCGGGTACGGCGTAGGGTATGGGTTAGGGTTAGGGTTAGGGTTAGTTTGAGGGTTAGGGCTCGGTTTAGGGTACGGTTTAGGATTAGGGTACGTGTTAGGATTAGGGTAGGGGTTAGGGTTAGGGTACGCATTAGGGTTAGGGTAGGTATTAAACCTATCCCACTCTCTAGATACCCCTTAGCACGGCAAGGAATATTATTTGGGGGTCCAGCCATGGAGAAGAGTTTAGACACTAGGAGAAGATAAGGAACACACCCATTATCAAGAAATCACATTAGGATTCTCTTTTTAACCTGTTCCTTAAAACACTAGTGCTTAGGAAATCTATTGGAGGCAGAAGCAGTCAAGGGTAGCTTAGGGTTAGGGTTAGGGTTAGGGTTAGAGTTAGGGTACGGCTTAGGGTACGGGTTCGGGTACGGTGTAGAGTATGGGTTCGGGTTAGGGTTAGGGTTGGTTTGAGGGTTAGGGCTCGGTTTAGGGTACGGGTTAGGATTAGGGTACGTGTTAGTGTTAGGGTAGCCGTTAGGGTTAGGGTACGCGTTAGGGTTAGTGTAGTTATTAAAACTATCCCACTCTCTAGATACCCCTTAGCACGTCAAGGAATATTATTTGGGGGTCCAGCCACGGAGAAGAGTTTAGACACTAGGGGAAGATAAGGAACACACCCATTATCAAGAAATCACATTAGGATTCTCTTTTTAACCTGTTCCTTAAAACACTAGTGCTTAGGAAATCTATTGGAGCCAGAAGCAGTCAAGGGTAGCTTACGGTTAGGGTTAGGGTTAGGTTACGGCTTACGGTACGGGTTCGGGTACGGGTTTGCGTACGGCATAGGGTATGGGTTAGGGTTAGGGTTAGGGTTAGTTTGAGGGTTAGGGCCCGGTTTACGGTACGGGTTAGGATTAGGGTACGTGTTAGGGTTAGGGTAGGTGTTAGGGTTAGGGTACGCGTTAGGGTTAGGGTAGTTATTAAACCTATCCCACTCTCTAGATACCCCTTAGCACGTCAAGGAATATTATTTGGGGGTCCAGCCATGGAGAAAAGTTTAGACACTAGGAGAAGATAAGGAACACACCCATTATCAAGAAATCACATTAGGATTCTCTTTTTAACCTGTTCCTTAAAACACTAGTGCTTAGGAATTCTATTGGAGCCAGAAGCAGTCAAGGGTAGCTTACGGTTAGGGTTAGGGTTAGGTTACGGCTTAGGGTACGGGTTCGGGTATGGGTTTGCGTACGGCGTAGTGTATGGGTTAGGGTTAGGGTTAGGGTTAGGGTACGGCCTAGGGTACGGTTTCGGGTACGGGTTCGGGTACGGCATAGGGTATGGGTTAGGGTTAGGGTTAGGGTTAGTTTGAGGGTTAGGGCTCAGTTTAGGGTACGGTTTAGGATTGGGGTACGTGTTAGGATTAGGGTAGGGGTTAGGGTTAGGGTACGCATTAGGGTTAGGGTAGTTATTAAACCTATCCCACTCTCTAGATACCCCTTAGCACGTCAAGGAATATTATTTGGGGGTCCAGCCATGGAGAAGAGTTTAGACACTAGGAGAAGATAAGGAACACACCCATTATCAAGAAATCACATTAGGATTCTCTTTTTAACCTGTTCCTTAAAACACTAGTGCTTAGGAAATCTATTGAAGCCAGAAGCAGTCAAGGGTAGCTTACGGTTAGGGTTAGGGTTAGGTTACGGCTTAGGGTACGGGTTCGGGTACGGGTTTGCGTACGGCGTACGGTATGGGTTAGAGTTAGGGTTAGGGTTAGTTTGAGGGTTAGGGCTCGGTTTAGGGTACGGGTTAGGATTAGGGTACGTGCTAGGGTTAGGGTAGGGGTTAGGTTTAGGGTATGCGTTAGGGTTAGGGTAGTTATTAAACCTATCCCACTCTCTAGATACCCCTTAGCACGTCAAGGAATATTATTTGGGTGTCCAGCCATGGAGAAGAGTTCAGACACTAGGAGAAGATAAGGAACACACCCATTATCAAGAAATCACATTGGGTTCTCTTTTTAACCTGTTCCTTAAAACACTAGTGCTTAGGAAATCTATTGGAGGCAGAAGCAGTCAAGGGTAGCTTAGGGTTAGGGTTAGGTTTAGGGTACGGCTTAGGGTACGGCTTAGGGTACGGGTTCGGTTACGGCGTAGGGTATGGTTTAGGGTTAGGGTTAGGGTTAGTTTGAGGGTTAGGGCTCGGTTTAGGGTACGGGTTAGGATTAGGATACGTGTAAGGGTTAGGGTAGGGGTTAGGGTTAGGGTACGCGTTAGGGTTAGGGTAATTATTTAACCTATCCCACTCTCTAGATACCCCTTAGCAAGTCAAGGAATATTATTTGGGGTTCCAGCCATGGAGAAGAGTTTAGACACTAGGAGAAGATAAGGAACACACCCATTATCAAGAAATCACATTAGGATTCCCTTTTTAACCTGTTCCTTAAAACACTAGTGCTTAGGAAATCTATTGGAGGCAGAAGCAGTCAAGGGTAGCTTAGGGTTAATGTTAGGGTTAGGGTTAGGGTTAGGGTACGGCTTAGGGTACGGTTTCGGTTACGGGTTCGGGTACGGCGTAGGGTATGGGTTAGGGTTAGGGTTAGGGTTAGTTTGAGGGTTAGGGCTCGGTTTAGAGTACGGGTTAGGATTAGGGTACGTGTTAGGGTTAGGGTAGGGGTTAGGGTTAGGGTACGCATTAGGTTTAGGGTAGTTATTAAACCTATCCCACTCTAGATACCCCTTAGCACGTCAAGGAATATTATTTGGGGGTCCAGCCATGGAGAATAGTTTAGACACTAGGAGAAGATAAGGAACACACCCATTATCAAGAAATCACATTGGATTCTCTTTTTAACCTGTTCCTTAAAACACTGGTGCTTAGGAAATCTATTGGAGGCATAAGCAGTCAAGGGTAGCTTAGGGTTAGGGTTAGGGTTAGGGTTAGGGTTAGGGTACGGCTTAGGGTTAGGGTTAGGGTTAGGGTTAGGGTTAGGGTTAGGGTTAGGGTACGGCGTAGGGTAGGGGTTAGGGTTAGGGTACGCATTAGGGTTAGGGTAGTTATTAAACCTATCCCACTCTCTAGATACCCCTTAGCACGTCAAGGAATATTATTTGGGGGTCCAGCCATGGAGAAGAGTTTAGACACTAGGGGAAGATAAGGAACACACCCATTATCAAGAAATCACATTAGGATTCTCTTTTTAACCTGTTCCTTAAAACACTAGTGCTTAGGAAATCTATTGGAGCCAGAAGCAGTCAAGGGTAGCTTACGGTTAGGGTTAGGGTTAGGTTACGGCTTACGGTACGGGTTCGGGTACGGGTTTGCGTACGGCGTAGGGTATGGGTTAGGGTTAGGGTTAGGGTTAGTTTGAGGGTTAGGGCCCGGTTTAGGGTACGGGTTAGGATTAGGGTACGTGTTAGGGTTAGGGTAGGTGTTAGGGTTAGGGTACGCGTTAGGTTTAGGTTAGTTATTAAACCTATCCCACTCTCTAGATACCCCTTAGCACGTCAAGGAATATTATTTGGGGGTCGAGCCATGGAGAAGAGTTTAGACACTAGGAGAAGATAAGGAACACACCCATTATCAAGAAATCACATTAGGATTACCTTTTTAACCTGTTCCTTAAAACACTAGTGCTTAGGAAATCTATTGGAGGCAGAAGCAGTCAAGGGTAGCTTAGGGTTAGGGTTAGGGTTAGGGTTAGGGTTAGGGTACGGCTTAGGGTACGGTTTCGGGTACGGGTTCGGGTACGGCGTAGGGTATGGGTTAGGGTTAGGGTTAGGGTTAGTTTGAGGGTTAGGGCTCGGTTTAGGGTACGGGTTAGGATTTGGGTACGTGTTAGGATTAGGGTAGGGGTTAGGGTTAGGGTACGCATTAGTGTTAGGGTAGTTATTAAACCTATCCCACTCTCTAGATACCCCTTAGCACGTCAAGGAATATTATTTGGGTGTCCAGCCATGGAGAAGAGTTCAGACACTAGGAGAAGATAAGGAACACACCCATTATCAAGAAATCACATTGGATTCTCTTTTTAACCTGTTCCTTAATACACTAGTGCTTAGGAAATCTATTGGAGGCAGAAGCAGTCAAGGGTAGCTTAGGGTTAGGGTTAGGTTTAGGGTACGGCTTAGGGTACGGCTTAGGGTACGGGTTCGGTTACGGCGTAGGGTATGGTTTAGGGTTAGGGTTAGGGTTAGTTTGAGGGTTAGGGCTCGGTTTAGGGTACGGGTTAGGATTAGGATACGTGTAAGGGTTAGGGTAGGTGTTAGGGTTAGGGTATGCGTTAGGGTTAGGGTAATTATTTAACCTATCCCACTCTCTAGATACCCCTTAGCACGTCAAGGAATATTATTTGGGGGTCCAGCCATGGAGAAGAGTTTAGACACTAGGAGAAGATAAGGAACACACCCATTATCAAGAAATCACATTAGGATTCTCTTTTTAACCTGTTCCTTAAAACACTAGTGCTTAGGAAATCTATTGGAGGCAGAAGCAGTCAAGGGTAGCTTAGGGTTAGGGTTAGGGTTAGGGTTAGAGTTAGGGTACGGCTTAGGGTACGGGTTCGGGTACGGTGTAGTGTATGGGTTCGGGTTAGGGTTAGGGTTGGTTTGAGGGTTAGGGCTCGGTTTAGGGTACGGGTTAGGATTAGGGTACGTGTTAGTGTTAGGGTAGCCGTTAGGGTTAGGGTACGCGTTAGGGTTAGGGTAGTTATTAAAACTATCCCACTCTCTAGATACCCCTTAGCACGTCAAGGAATATTATTTGGGGGTCCAGCCATGGAGAAGAGTTTAGAGACTAGGGGAAGATAAGGAACACACCCATTATCAAGAAATCACATTAGGATTCTCTTTTTAACCTGTTCCTTAAAACACTAGTGCTTAGGAAATCTATTGTAGCCAGAAGCAGTCAAGGGTAGTTTACGGTTAGGGTTAGGGTTAGGTTACGGCTTAGGGTACCGGTTCGGGTACGGGTTCGTGTACGGCGCAGGGTATGAGTTAGGGTTAGGGTTAGGGTTAGTTTGAGGGTTAGGGCTCGGTTTAGGGTACGGGTTAGGATTAGGGTACGTGTTAGGGTTAGGGTAGGGGTTAGGGTTAGGGTACGCGTTAGGGTTAGGGTAGTTATTAAACCTATCCCACTCTCTAGATACCCCTTAGCACGTCAAGGAATATTATTTGGGGGTCCAGCCATGGAGAAGAGTTTAGACACTAGGAGAAGATAAGGAACACACCCATTATCAAGAAATCACATTAGGATTCTCTTTTTAACCTGTTCCTTAAAACACTAGTGCTTAGGAAATCTATTGAAGCCAGAAGCAGTCAAGGGTAGCTTACGGTTAGGGTTAGGGTTAGGTTATGGCTTAGGGTACGGGTTCGGGTACGGGTTTGCGTACGGCGTAGGGTATGGGTTAGAGTTAGGGTTAGGGTTAGTTTGAGGGTTAGGGCTCGGTTTAGGGTACGGGTTAGGATTAGGGTACGTGCTAGGGTTAGGGTAGGGGTTAGGGTTAGGGTATGCGTTAGGGTTAGGGTAGTTATTAAACCTATCCCACTCTCTAGATACCCCTTAGCACGTCAAGGAATATTATTTGGGTGTCCAGCCATGGAGAAGAGTTCAGACACTAGGAGAAGATAAGGAACACACCCATTATCAAGAAATCACATTGGGTTCTCTTTTTAACCTGTTCCTTAAAACACTAGTGCTTAGGAAATCTATTGGAGGCAGAAGCAGTCAAGGGTAGCTTAGGGTTAAGGTTAGGGTTAGGGTTAGTGTTAGGGTACGGCTTAGGGTACGGTTTCGGGTACGGGTTCGGGTACGGCGTAGGGTATGGGTTAGGGTTAGGGTTAGGGTTAGTTTGAGGGTTAGGGCTCGGTTTAGAGTAAGGGTTAGGATTAGGGTACGTGTTAGGGTTAGGGTAGGGGTTAGGGTTAGGGTACGCATTAGGTTTAGGGTAGTTATGAAACGTATCCCACTCTAGATACCCCTTAGCACGTCAAGGAATATTATTTGGGGGTCCAGCCATGGAGAAGAGTTTAGACACTAGGAGAAGATAAGGAACACACCCATTATCAAGAAATCACATTGGATTCTCTTTTTAACCTGTTCCTTAAAACACTGGTGCTTAGGAAATCTATTGGAGGCATAAGCAGTCAAGGGTAGCTTAGGGTTAGGGTTAGGGTTAGGGTTAGGGTTAGGGTACGGCTTAGGGTTAGGGTTAGGGTTAGGGTTAGGGTTAGGGTTAGGGTTAGGGTTAGGGTTAGGGTTAGGGTTAGGGTTAGTTTGAGGGTTAGGGCCCGGTTTAGGGTACGGGTTAGGATTAGGGTACGTGTTAGGGTTAGGGTAGGTGTTAGGGTTAGGGTACGCGTTAGGGTTAGGGTAGTTATTAAACCTATCCCACTCTCTAGATACCCCTTAGCACGTCAAGGAATATTATTTGGGGGTCGAGCCATGGAGAAGAGTTTAGACACTAGGAGAAGATAAGGAACACACCCATTATCAAGAAATCACATTAGGATTGCCTTTTTAACCTGTTCCTTAAAACACTAGTGCTTAGGAAATCTATTGGAGGCAGAAGCAGTCAAGGGTAGCTTAGGGTTAGGGTTAGGTTTAGGGTTAGGGTTAGGGTACGGCTTAGGGTACGGTTTCGGGTACGGGTTCGGGTACGGCGTAGGGTATGGGTTAGGGTTAGGGTTAGGGTTAGTTTGAGGGTTAGGGCTCGGTTTAGGGTACGGGTTAGGATTAGGGTACGTGTTAGGATTAGGGTAGTGGTTAGGGTTAGGGTACGCATTAGTGTTAGGGTAGTTATTAAACCTATCCCACTCTCTAGATACCCCTTAGCACGTCAAGGAATATTATTTGGGTGTCCAGCCATGGAGAAGAGTTCAGACACTAGGAGAAGATAAGGAACACACCCATTATCAAGAAATCACATTGGATTCTCTTTTTAACCTGTTCCTTAAAACACTAGTGCTTAGGAAATCTATTGGAGGCAGAAGCAGTCAAGGGTAGCTTAGGGTTAGGGTTAGGTTTAGGGTACGGCTTAGGGTACGGCTTAGGGTACGGGTTCGGTTACGGCGTAGGATATGGTTTAGGGTTAGGGTTAGGGTTAGTTTGAGGGTTAGGGCTCGGTTTAGGGTACGGGTTAGGATTAGGATACGTGTAAGGGTTAGGGTAGGTGTTAGGGTTAGGGTACGCGTTAGGGTTAGGGTAATTATTTAACCTATCCCACTCTCTAGATACCCCTTAGCACGTCAAGGAATATTATTTGGGGGTCCAGCCATGGAGAAGAGTTTAGACACTACGAGAAGATAAGGAACACACCCATTATCAAGAAATCACATTAGGATTCTCTTTTTAACCTGTTCCTTAAAACACTAGTGCTTAGGAAATCTATTGGAGGCAGAAGCAGTCAAGGGTAGCTTAGGGTTAGGGTTAGGGTTAGGGTTAGAGTTAGGGTACGGCTTAGGGTACGGGTTCGGGTACGGTGTAGGGTATGGGTTAGGGTTAGGGTTAGGGTTTGTTTGAGGGTTAGGGCTCGGTTTAGGGTACGGGTTAGGATTAGGGTACGTGTTAGTGTTAGGGTAGCCGTTAGGGTTAGGGTATGCGTTAGGGTTAGGGTAGTTATTAAAACTATCCCACTCTCTAGATACCCCTTAGCACGTCAAGGAATATTATTTGGGGGTCCAGCCATGGAGAAGAGTTTGGACACTAGGGGAAGATAAGGAACACACCCATTATCAAGAAATCACATTAGGATTCTCTTTTTAACCTGTTCCTTAAAACACTAGTGCTTAGGAAATCTATTGTAGCCAGAAGCAGTCAAGTGTAGTTTACGGTTAGGGTTAGGGTTAGGTTACGGCTTAGGGTACCGGTTCGGGTACGGGTTAGTGTACGGCGTAGGGTATGAGTTAGGGTTAGGGTTAGGGTTAGTTTGAGGGTTAGGGATCGGTTTAGGGTACGGGTTAGGATTAGGGTACGTGTTAGGGTTAGGATAGGGGTTAGGGTTAGGGTACGCGTTAGGGTTAGGGTAGTTATTAAACCTATCCCACTCTCTAGATACCCCTTAGCACGTCAAGGAATATTATTTGGGGGTCCAGCCATGGAGAAGAGTTTAGACACTAGGAGAAGATAAGGAACACACCCATTATCAAGAAATCACATTAGGATTCCCTTTTTAACCTGTTCCTTAAAACACTAGTGCTTAGGAAATCTATTGGAGGCAGAAGCAGTCAAGGGTAGCTTAGGGTTAGGGTTAGGGTTAGGGTTAGGGTTAGGGTACGGCTTAGGGTATGGTTTCGGGTACGGGTTCGGGTACGGCGTAGGGTATGGGTTAGGGTTAGGGTTAGGGTTAGTTTGAGGGTTAGGGCTCGGTTTAGGGTACGGTTTAGGATTAGGGTACGTGTTAGGAGTAGGGTAGGGGTTAGGGTTAGGGTACGCATTAGGGTTAGGGTAGTTATTAAACCTATCCCACTCTCTAGATACCCCTTAGCACGTCAAGGAATATTATTTGGGGGTCCAGCCATGGAGAAGAGTTTAGACACTAGGAGAAGATAAGGAACACACCCATTATCAAGAAATCACATTAGGATTCTCTTTTTAACCTGTTCCTTAAAACACTAGTGCTTAGGAAATCTATTGGAGGCAGAAGCAGTCAAGGGTAGCTTAGGGTTAGGGTTAGGGTTAGGGTTAGAGTTAGGGTACGGCTTAGGGTACGGGTTCGGGTACGGTGTAGGGTATGGGTTCGGGTTAGGGTTAGGGTTGGTTTGAGGGTTAGGGCTCGGTTTAGGGTACGGGTTAGGATTAGGGTACGTGTTAGTGTTAGGGTAGCCGTTAGGGTTAGGGTACGCGTTAGGGTTAGGGTAGTTATTAAAACTATCCCACTCTCTAGATACCCCTTAGCACGTCAAGGAATATTATTTGGCGGTCCAACCATGGAGAAGAGTTTAGACACTAGGGGAAGATAAGGAACACACCCATTATCAAGAAATCACATTAGGATTCTCTTTTTAACCTGTTCCTTAAAACACTAGTGCTTAGGAAATCTATTGGAGCCAGAAGCAGTCAAGGGTAGCTTACGGTTAGGGTTAGGGTTAGGTTACGGCTTACGGTACGGGTTCGGGTACGGGTTTGCATACGGCATAGGGTATGGGTTAGGGTTAGGGTTAGGGTTAGTTTGAGGGTTAGGGCCCGGTTTAGGGTACGGGTTAGGATTAGGGTACGTGTTAGGGTTAGGGTAGGTGTTAGGGTTAGGGTACGCGTTAGGGTTAGGGTAGTTATTAAACCTATCCCACTCTCTAGATACCCCTTAGCACGTCAAGGAATATTATTTGGGGGTCGAGCCATGGAGAAGAGTTTAGACACTAGGAGAAGATAAGGAACACACCCATTATCAAGAAATCACATTGGATTCTCTTTTTAACCTGTTCCTTAAAACACTAGTGCTTAGGAAATCTATTGGAGGCAGAAGCAGTCGAGGGTAGCTTAGGGTTAGGGTTAGGTTTAGGGTACGGCTTAGGGTACGGCTTAGGGTACGGGTTCGGTTACGGCGTAGGGTATGGTTTAGGGTTAGGGTTAGGGTTAGTTTGAGGGTTAGGGCTCGGTTTAGGGTACGGGTTAAGATTAGGGTACGTGCTAGGGTTAGGGTACGCGTTAGGGTTAGGGTACGCGTTAGGGTTAGGGTAGTTATTGAACCTATCCCACTCTCTAGATACCCCTTAGCACGTAAAGGAATATTATTTGGGGGTCCAGCCATGGAGAAGAGTTCAGACACTAGGAGAAGATAAGGAACACAGCCATTATGAAGAAATCACAATAGGATTCTCTTTTTAACCTGTTCCTTAAAACACTAGTGCTTAGGAAATGTATTGGAGGCAGAAGCAGTCAAGGGTAGCTTAGGGTTAGGGTTAGGGTTAGGGTTAGGGTTAGGGTACGGCTTAGGGTACGGGTTCGGGTACGGGTTCGGGTACGGCGTAGGGTATGGGTTAGGGTTAGGGTTAGGGTTAGGGTTAGGGTTAGGGTACGGCTTAGGGTACGGGTTCGGTTACGGGTTCGGGTACGGCATAGGGTATGGGTTAGGGTTAGGGTTAGGGTTAGTTTGAGGGTTAGGGCTCGGTTGAGGTTACGGGTTAGGATTAGTGTACGTGTTAGGGTTAGGGTAGGGGTTAGGGTTAGGGTACGCGTTAGGGTTAGGGTAGTTATTAAACCTATCCCACTCTCTAGATAACCCTTAGCACGTCAAGGAATATTATTTGGGGGTCCAGCCATGGAGAAGAGTTTAGACACTAGGAGAAGATAAGGAACACACCCATTATCAAGAAATCACATTAGGATTCTCTTTTTAACCTGTTCCTTAAAACACTAGTGCTTAGGAAATCTATTGGAGGCAGAAGTAGTCAAGGGTAGCTTAGGGTTAGGGTTAGGGTTAGGGTTAGGGTTAGGGTACGGCTTAGGGTACGGGTTCGGTTACGGGTTCGGGTACGGCGTAGGGTATGGGTTAGGGTTAGGGTTAGGGTTAGTTTGAGGGTTAGGGCTCGGTTTAGGGTACGGGTTAGGATTAGGGTACGTGTTAGGGTTAGGGTAGGGGTTAGGGTTAGGGTACGCGTTAGGGTTAGGGTAGTTATTAAACCTATCCCACTCTCTAGATGCCCCTTAGCACGTCAAGGAATATTATTTGGGGGTCCAGCCATGGAGAAAAGTTTAGACACTAGGAGAAGATAAGGAACACACCCATTATCAAGAAATCACATTAGGATTCTCTTTTTAACCTGTTCCTTAAAACACTAGTGCTTAGGAAATCTATTGGAGGCAGAAGCAGTCAAGGGTAGCTTAGGGTTAGGGTTAGGGTTAGGGTTAGGGTTAGGGTACGGCTTAGGGTACGGGTTCGGTTACGGGTTCGGGTACGGCGTAGGGTATGGGTTAGGGTTAGGGTTAGGGTTAGTTTGAGGGTTAGGGCTCGGTTTAGGGTACGGGTTAGGATTAGGGAACGTGTTAGCGTTAGGGTAGGGGTTAGGGTTAGGATACGCGTTAGGGTTAGGGTAGTTATTTTACCTATCCCACTCTCTAGATACCCCTTAGCACGTAAAGGAATATTATTTGGGGGTCCAGCCATGGAGAAGAGTTCAGACACTAGGAGAAGATAAGGAACACACCCATTATCAAGAAATCACATTAGGATTCTCTTTTTAACCTGTTCCTTAAAACACTAGTGCTTAGGAAATCTATTGGAGGCAGAAGCAGTCAAGGGTAGCTTAGGGTTAGGGTTAGGGTTAGGGTTAGGGTTAGGGTTAGGGTACGGCTTAGGGTACGGTTTCGGTTACGGGTTCGGGTACGGTGTAGGGTATGGGTTAGGGTTAGGGTTAGGGTTAGTTTGAGGGTTAGGGCTCGGTTTAGGGTACGGGTTAGGATTAGGGTACGTGTTAGGGTTAGGGTAGGGGTTAGGTTTAGGGTACGCGTTGGGGTTAGGGTAGTTATTTAACCTATCCCACTCTCTAGATACCCCTTACACGTCAAGGAATATTATTTGGGGGTCCAGCCATGGAGAAGAGTTTAGACACTAGGAGAAGATAAGGAACACAGCCATTATCAAGAAATCACCTTAGGATTCTCTTTTTAACCTGTTCCTTAAAACACTAGTGCTTAGGAAATCTATTGGAGGCAGAAGCAGTCAAGGGTAGCTTAGGGTTAGGGTTAGGGTTAGGGTACGGCTTAGGGTACGGGTTCGGGTACGGGTTCGGTTACGGCGTAGGGTATGGGTTAGGGTTAGGGTTAGGGTTAGTTTGAGGGTTAGGGCTCGGTTTAGGGTACGGGTTAGGATTAGGGTACATGCTAGGGTTAGGGTAGGGTTTAGGGTTAGGTTACGCGTTAGGGTTAGGGTAGTTATTGAACCTATCCCACTCTCTAGATACCCCTTAGCACGTAAAGGAATATTATTTGGGGGTCCAGCCATGGAGAAGAGTTCAGACACTAGGAGACGATAAGGAACACACGCATTATCAAGAAATCACATTAGGATTCTCTTTTTAAACTGTTCCTTAAAACACTAGTGCTTAGGAAATCTATTGGAGGCAGAAGCAGTCAAGGGTAGCTTAGGGTTAGGGTTAGGGTTAGGGTTAGAGTTAGGGTACGGCTTAGGGTACGGGTTCGGGTACGGTGTAGGGTATGGGTTAGGGTTAGGGTTAGGGTTAATTTGAGGGTTAGGGCTCGGTTTAGGGTACGGGTTAGGATTAGGGTACGTGTTAGTGTTAGGGTAGCCGTTAGGGTTAGGGTATGCGTTAGGTTTAGGGTAGTTATTAAAACTATCCCACTCTCTAGATACCCCTTAGCACGTCAAGGAATATTATTTGGGGGTCCAGCCATGGAGAAGAGTTTGGACACTAGGGGAAGATAAGGAACACACCCATTATCAAGAAATCACATTAGGATTCTCTTTTTAACCTGTTCCTTAAAACACTAGTGCTTAGGAAATCTATTGGAGCCAGAAGCAGTCAAGGGTAGTTTACGGTTAGGGTTAGGGTTAGGTTACGGCTTAGGGTACCGGTTCGGGTACGGGTTCGTGTACGGCGTAGGGTATGAGTTAGGGTTAGGGTTAGGGTTAGTTTGAGGGTTAGGGCTCGGTTTAGGGTACGGGTTAGGATTAGGGTACGTGTTAGGGTTAGGGTAGGGGTTAGGGTTAAGGTACGCGTTAGGGTTAGGGTAGTTATTAAACCTATCCCACTCTCTAGATACCCCTTAGCACGTCAAGGAATATTATTTGGGGGTCCAGCCATGGAGAAGAGTTTAGACACTAGGAGAAGATAAGGAACACACCCATTATCAAGAAATCACATTAGGATTCCCTTTTTAACCTGTTCCTTAAAACACTAGTGCTTAGGAAATCTATTGGAGGCAGAAGCAGTCAAGGGTAGCTTAGGGTTAGGGTTAGGGTTAGGGTTAGGGTTAGGGTACGGCTTAGGGTATGGTTTCGGGTACGGGTTCGGGTACGGCGTAGGGTATGGGTTAGGGTTAGGGTTAGGGTTAGTTTGAGGGTTAGGGCTCGGTTTAGGGTACGGTTTAGGATTAGGGTACGTGTTAGGATTAGGGTAGGGGTTAGGGTTAGGGTACGCATTAGGGTTAGGGTAGTTATTAAACCTATCCCACTCTCTAGATACCCCTTAGCACGTCAAGGAATATTATTTGGGGGTCGAGCCATGGAGAAGAGTTTAGACACTAGGAGAAGATAAGGAACACACCCATTATCAAGAAATCACATTAGGATTCTCTTTTTAACCTGTTCCTTAAAACACTAGTGCTTAGGAAATCTATTGGAGGCAGAAGCAGTCAAGGGTAGCTTAGGGTTAGGGTTAGGGTTAGGGTTAGAGTTAGGGTACGGCTTAGGGTACGGGTTCGGGTACGGTGTAGGGTATGGGTTCGGGTTAGGGTTAGGGTTGGTTTGAGGGTTAGGGCTCGGTTTAGGGTACGGGTTAGGATTAGGGTACGTGTTAGTGTTAGGGTAGCCGTTAGGGTTAGGGTACGCGTTAGGGTTAGGGTAGTTATTAAAACTATCCCACTCTCTAGATACCCCTTAGCACGTCAAGGAATATTATTTGGGGGTCCAGCCATGGAGAAGAGTTTAGACACTAGGGGAAGATAAGGAAAACACCCATTATCAAGAAATCACATTAGGATTCTCTTTTTAACCTGTTCCTTAAAACACTAGTGCTTAGGATATGTATTGGAGCCAGAAGCAGTCAAGGGTAGCTTACGGTTAGGGTTAGGGTTAGGTTACGGCTTACGGTACGGGTTCGGGTACGGGTTTGCGTACGGCATAGGGTATGGGTTAGGGTTAGGGTTAGGGTTAGTTTGAGGGTTAGGGCCCGGTTTAGGGTACGGGTTAGGATTAGGGTACGTGTTAGGGTTAGGGTAGGTGTTAGGGTTAGGGTACGCGTTAGGGTTAGGGTAGTTATTAAACCTATCCCACTCTCTAGATAACCCTTAGCACGTCAAGGAATATTATTTGGGGGTCCAGCCATGGAGAAGAGTTTAGACACTAGGAGAAGATAAGGAACACAGCCATTATCAAGAAATCACCTTAGGATTCTCTTTTTAACCTGTTCCTTAAAACACTAGTGCTTAGGAAATCTATTGGAGGCAGAAGCAGTCAAGGGTAGCTTAGGGTTAGGGTTAGGGTTAGGGTACGGCTTAGGGTACGGGTTCGGGTACGGGTTCGGTTACGGCGTAGGGTATGGGTTAGGGTTAGGGTTAGGGTTAGTTTGAGGGTTAGGGCTCGGTTTAGGGTACGGGTTAGGATTAGGGTACATGCTAGGGTTAGGGTAGGGTTTAGGGTTAGGTTACGCGTTAGGGTTAGGGTAGTTATTGAACCTATCCCACTCTCTAGATACCCCTTAGCACGTAAAGGAATATTATTTGGGGGTCCAGCCATGGAGAAGAGTTCAGACACTAGGAGACGATAAGGAACACACGCATTATCAAGAAATCACATTAGGATTCTCTTTTTAAACTGTTCCTTAAAACACTAGTGCTTAGGAAATCTATTGGAGGCAGAAGCAGTCAAGGGTAGCTTAGGGTTAGGGTTAGGGTTAGGGTTAGAGTTAGGGTACGGCTTAGGGTACGGGTTCGGGTACGGTGTAGGGTATGGGTTAGGGTTAGGGTTAGGGTTAATTTGAGGGTTAGGGCTCGGTTTAGGGTACGGGTTAGGATTAGGGTACGTGTTAGTGTTAGGGTAGCCGTTAGGGTTAGGGTATGCGTTAGGTTTAGGGTAGTTATTAAAACTATCCCACTCTCTAGATACCCCTTAGCACGTCAAGGAATATTATTTGGGGGTCCAGCCATGGAGAAGAGTTTGGACACTAGGGGAAGATAAGGAACACACCCATTATCAAGAAATCACATTAGGATTCTCTTTTTAACCTGTTCCTTAAAACACTAGTGCTTAGGAAATCTATTGGAGCCAGAAGCAGTCAAGGGTAGTTTACGGTTAGGGTTAGGGTTAGGTTACGGCTTAGGGTACCGGTTCGGGTACGGGTTCGTGTACGGCGTAGGGTATTAGTTAGGGTTAGGGTTAGGGTTAGTTTGAGGGTTAGGGCTCGGTTTAGGGTACGGGTTAGGATTAGGGTACGTGTTAGGGTTAGGGTAGGGGTTAGGGTTAAGGTACGCGTTAGGGTTAGGGTAGTTATTAAACCTATCCCACTCTCTAGATACCCCTTAGCACGTCAAGGAATATTATTTGGGGGTCCAGCCATGGAGAAGAGTTTAGACACTAGGAGAAGATAAGGAACACACCCATTATCAAGAAATCACATTAGGATTCCCTTTTTAACCTGTTCCTTAAAACACTAGTGCTTAGGAAATCTATTGGAGGCAGAAGCAGTCAAGGGTAGCTTAGGGTTAGGGTTAGGGTTAGGGTTAGGGTTAGGGTACGGCTTAGGGTATGGTTTCGGGTACGGGTTCGGGTACGGCGTAGGGTATGGGTTAGGGTTAGGGTTAGGGTTAGTTTGAGGGTTAGGGCTCGGTTTAGGGTACGGTTTAGGATTAGGGTACGTGTTAGGATTAGGGTAGGGGTTAGGGTTAGGGTACGCATTAGGGTTAGGGTAGTTATTAAACCTATCCCACTCTCTAGATACCCCTTAGCACGTCAAGGAATATTATTTGGGGGTCGAGCCATGGAGAAGAGTTTAGACACTAGGAGAAGATAAGGAACACACCCATTATCAAGAAATCACATTAGGATTCTCTTTTTAACCTGTTCCTTAAAACACTAGTGCTTAGGAAATCTATTGGAGGCAGAAGCAGTCAAGGGTAGCTTAGGGTTAGGGTTAGGGTTAGGGTTAGAGTTAGGGTACGGCTTAGGGTACGGGTTCGGGTACGGTGTAGGGTATGGGTTCGGGTTAGGGTTAGGGTTGGTTTGAGGGTTAGGGCTCGGTTTAGGGTACGGGTTAGGATTAGGGTACGTGTTAGTGTTAGGGTAGCCGTTAGGGTTAGGGTACGCGTTAGGGTTAGGGTAGTTATTAAAACTATCCCACTCTCTAGATACCCCTTAGCACGTCAAGGAATATTATTTGGGGGTCCAGCCATGGAGAAGAGTTTAGACACTAGGGGAAGATAAGGAACACACCCATTATCAAGAAATCACATTAGGATTCTCTTTTTAACCTGTTCCTTAAAACACTAGTGCTTAGGATATGTATTGGAGCCAGAAGCAGTCAAGGGTAGCTTACGGTTAGGGTTAGGGTTAGGTTACGGCTTACGGTACGGGTTCGGGTACGGGTTTGCGTACGGCATAGGGTATGGGTTAGGGTTAGGGTTAGGGTTAGTTTGAGGGTTAGGGCCCGGTTTAGGGTACGGGTTAGGATTAGGGTACGTGTTAGGGTTAGGGTAGGTGTTAGGGTTAGGGTACGCGTTAGGGTTAGGGTAGTTATTAAACCTATCCCACTCTCTAGATAACCCTTAGCACGTCAAGGAATATTATTTGGGGGTCCAGCCATGGAGAAGAGTTTAGACACTAGGAGAAGATAAGGAACACACCCATTATCAAGAAATCACATTGGATTCTCTTTTTAACCTGTTCCTTAAAACACTAGTGCTTAGGAAATCTATTGGAGGCAGAAGCAGTCGAGGGTAGCTTAGGGTTAGGGTTAGGTTTAGGGTACGGCTTAGGGTACGGCTTAGGGTACGGGTTCGGTTACGGCGTAGGGTATGGTTTAGGGTTAGGGTTAGGGTTAGTTTGAGGGTTAGGTCTCGGTTTAGGGTACGGGTTAGGATTAGGGTACGTGCTAGGGTTAGGGTAGGGGTTAGGGTTAGGGTACGTGTTAGGGTTAGGGTAGTTATTGAACCTATCCCACTCTCTAGATACCCCTTAGCACGTAAAGGAATATTATTTGGGTGTCCAGCCATGGAGAAGAGTTCAGACACTAGGAGAAGATAAGGAACACAGCCATTATGAAGAAATCACAATAGGATTCTCTTTTTAACCTGTTCCTTAAAACACTAGTGCTTAGGAAATGTATTGGAGGCAGAAGCAGTCAAAGGTAGCTTAGGGTTAGGGTTAGGGTTAGGGTTAGGGTTAGGGTACGGCTTAGGGTACAGGTTCGGGTACGGGTTCGGGTACGGCGTAGGGTATGGGTTAGGGTTAGGGTTAGGGTTAGGGTTAGGGTTAGGGTACGGCTTAGGGTACGGGTTCGGTTACGGGTTCGGGTACGGCGTAGGGTATGGGTTAGGGTTAGGGTTAGGGTTAGTTTGAGGGTTAGGGCTCGGTTTAGGGTACGGGTTAAGATTAGGGTACGTGTTAGGGTTAGGGTAGGGGTTAGGGTTAGGGTACGCGTTAGGGTTAGGGTAGTTATTAAACCTATCCCACTCTCTAGATACCCCTTAGCACGTCAAGGAATATTATTTGGGGGTCCAGCCATGGAGAAAAGTTTAGACACTAGGAGAAGATAAGGAACACCCCCATTATCAAGAAATCACATTAGGATTCTCTTTTTAACCTGTTCCTTAAAACACTAGTGCTTAGGAAATCTATTGGAGGCAGAAGCAGTCAAGGGTAGCTTAGGGTTAGGGTTAGGGTTAGGGTTAGGGTTAGGGTACGGCTTAGGGTACGGTTTCGGTTACGGGTTCGGGTACGGCGTAGGGTATGGGTTAGGCTTAGGGTTAGGGTTAGTTTGAGGGTTAGGGCTCGGTTTAGGGTACGGGTTAGGATTAGGGTACGTGTTAGGGTTAGGGTTAGGGTACGCGTTAGGGTTAGGGTAGTTATTAAACCTATCCCACTCTCTAGATACCCCTTAGCACGTCAAGGAATATTATTTGGGGGTCCAGCCATGGAGAAGAGTTTAGACACTAGGAGAAGATAAGGAACACAGCCATTATCAAGAAATCACATTAGGATTCTCTTTTTAACCTGTTCCTTAAAACACTAGTGCTTAGGAAATCTATTGGAGGCAGAAGCAGTCAAGGGTAGCTTAGGGTTAGGGTTAGGGTTAGGGTAAGGCTTAGGGTATGGGTTCGGGTACGGGTTCGGTTACGGCGTAGGGTATGGGTTAGGGTTAGGGTTAGGGTTAGTTTGAGGGTTAGGGCTCGGTTTAGGGTACGGGTTAGGATTAGGGTACGTGTTAGGGTTAGGGTAGGGGTTAGGGTTAGGGTACGCGTTGGGGTTAGGGTAGTTATTAAACCTATCCCACTCTCTAGATACCCCTTAGCACGTCAAGGAATATTATTTGGGGGTCCAGCCATGGAGAAGAGTTTAGACACTAGGAGAAGATAAGGAACACAGCCATTATCAAGAAATCACCTTAGGATTCTCTTTTTAACCTGTTCCTTAAAACACTAGTGCTTAGGAAATCTATTGGAGGCAGAAGCAGTCAAGGGTAGCTTAGGGTTAGGGTTAGGGTTAGGGTACGGCTTAGGGTACGGGTTCGGGTACGGGTTCGGTTACGGCGTAGGGTATGGGTTAGGGTTAGGGTTAGGGTTAGTTTGAGGGTTAGGGCTCGGTTTAGGGTACGGGTTAGGATTAGGGTACATGCTAGGGTTAGGGTAGGGATTAGGGTTAGGGTACGCGTTAGGGTTAGGGTAGTTATTGAACCTATCCCACTCTCTAGATACCCCTTAGCACGTAAAGGAATATTATTTGGGGGTCCAGCCATGGAGAAGAGTTCAGACACTAGGAGAAGATAAGGAACACACGCATTATCAAGAAATCACATTAGGATTCTCTTTTTAAACTGTTCCTTAAAACACTAGTGCTTAGGAAATCTATTGGAGGCAGAAGCAGTCAAGGGTAGCTTAGGGTTAGGGTTAGGGTTAGGGTTAGGGTACGGGTTCGGTTACGGGTTCGGGTACGGCGTAGGGTATGGGTTAGGGTTAGGGTTAGGGTTAGTTTGAGGGTTAGGGCTCGGTTTAGGGTACGGGTTAGGATTAGGGTACGTGTTAGGGTTAGGGTAGGGGTTAGGGTTAGGATACGCGTTAGGGTTAGGGTAGTTATTTAACCTATCCCACTCTCTAGATACCCCTTAGCACGTCAAGGAATATTATTTGGGGGTCGAGCCATGGAGAAGAGTTTAGACACTAGGAGAAGATAAGGAACACACCCATTATCAAGAAATCACATTAGGATTGCCTTTTTAACCTGTTCCTTAAAACACTAGTGCTTAGGAAATCTATTGGAGGCAGAAGCAGTCAAGGCTAGCTTAGGGTTAGGGTTAGGGTTAGGGTTAGGGTTAGGGTACGGCTTAGGGTACGGTTTCGGTTACGGGTTCGGGTACGGTGTAGGGTATGGGTTAGGGTTAGGGTTAGGGTTAGTTTGAGGGTTAGGGCTCGGTTTAGGGTACGGGTTAGGATTAGGGTACGTGTTAGGGTTAGGGTAGGGGTTAGGGTTAGGGTATGCGTTGGGGTTAGGGTAGTTATTTAACCTATCCCACTCTCTAGATACCCCTTAGCACGTCAAGGAATATTATTTGGGGGTCCAGCCATGGAGAAGAGTTTAGACACTAGGAGAAGATAAGGAACACAGCCATTATCAAGAAATCACTTTAGGATTCTCTTTTTAACCTGTTCCTTAAAACACTAGTGCTTAGGAAATCTATTGGAGGCAGAAGCAGTCAAGGCTAGCTTAGGGTTAGGGTTAGGGTTAGGGTTAGGGTTAGGTTTAGGGTACGGCTTAGGGTACGGTTTCGGTTACGGGTTCGGGTACGGTGTAGGGTATGGGTTAGGGTTAGGGTTAGGGTTAGTTTGAGGGTTAGGGCTCGGTTTAGGGTACGGGTTAGGATTAGGATACGTGTTAGGGTTAGGGTAGGGGTTAGGGTTAGGGTATGCGTTGGGGTTAGGGTAGTTATTTAACCTATCCCACTCTCTAGATACCCCTTAGCACGTCAAGGAATATTATTTGGGGGTCCAGCCATGGAGAAGAGTTTAGACACTAGGAGAAGATAAGGAACACAGCCATTATCAAGAAATCACATTAGGATTCTCTTTTTAACCTGTTCCTTAAAACACTAGTGCTTAGGAAATCTATTGGAGGCAGAAGCAGTCAAGGGTAGCTTAGGGTTAGGGTTAGGGTTAGGGTACGGCTTAGGGTACGGGTTCGGGTACGGGTTCGGTTACGGCGTAGGGTATGGGTTAGGGTTAGGGTTAGTTTGAGGGTTAGGGCTCGGTTTAGGGTACGGGTTAGGATTAGGGTACATGCTAGGGTTAGGGTAGGGGTTAGGGTTAGGGTACGCGTTAGGGTTAGGGTAGTTATTGAACCTATCCCACTCTCTAGATACCCCTTAGCACGTAAAGTAATATTATTTGGGGGTCCAGCCATGGAGAAGAGTTCAGACACTAGGAGAAGATAAGGAACACACGCATTATCAAGAAATCACATTAGGATTCTCTTTTTAAACTGTTCCTTAAAACACTAGTGCTTAGGAAATCTATTGGAGGCAGAAGCAGTCAAGGGTAGCTTAGTGTTAGGGTTAGGGTTAGGGTTAGGGTACGGGTTCGGTTACGGGTTCGGGTACGGCGTAGGGTATGGGTTAGGGTTAGGGTTAGGGTTAGTTTGAGGGTTAGGGCTCGGTTTAGGGTACGGGTTAGGATTAGGTTACGTGTTAGGGTTAGGGTAGGGGTTAGGGTTAGGATACGCGTTAGGGTTAGGGTACTTATTTAACCTATCCCACTCTCTAGATACCCCTTAGCACGTCAAGGAATATTATTTGGGGGTCCAGCCATGGAGAAGAGTTTAGACACTAGGAGAAGATAAGGAACACACCCATTATCAAGAAATCACATTAGGATTCTCTTTTTAACCTGTTCCTTAATACACTAGTGCTTAGGAAATCTATTGGAGGCAGAAGCAGTCAAGGGTAGCTTAGGATTAGGGTTAGGGTTAGGGTTAGGATTAGGGTTAGGGTACGGCTTAGGGTACGGTTTCGGGTACGGGTTCGGGTACGGCGTAGGGTATGGGTTAGGGTTAGGGTTAGGGTTAGTTTGAGGGTTAGGGCTCGGTTTAGGGTACGGGTTAGGATTAGGGTACGTGTTAGGGTTAGGGTAGGGGTTAGGGTTAGGGTACGCATTAGGGTTAGGGTAGTTATTAAACCTATCCCACTCTCTAGATACCCATTAGCACGTCAAGGAATATTATTTGGGGGTCCAGCCATGGAGAAGAGTTTAGACACTAGGAGAAGATAAGGAACACACCCATTATCAAGAAATCACATTAGGATTCTCTTTTTAACCTGTTCCTTAAAACACTAGTGCTTAGGAAATCTATTGGAGGCAGAAGCAGTCAAGGGTAGCTTAGGGTTAGGGTTAGGGTTAGGGTTAGAGTTAGGGTACGGCTTAGGGTACGGGTTCGGGTACGGTGTAGGGTATGGGTTCGGGTTAGGGTTAGGGTTAGTTTGAGGGTTAGGGCTCGGTTTAGGGTACGGGTTAGGATTAGGGTACGTGTTAGTGTTAGGGTAGCCGTTAGGGTTAGGGTACGCGTTAGGGTTAGGGTAGTTATTAAAACTATCCCACTCTCTAGATACCCCTTAGCACGTCAAGGAATATTATTTGGGGGTCCAGCCATGGAGAAGAGTTTAGACACTAGGGGAAGATAAGGAACACACCCATTATCAAGAAATCACATTAGGATTCTCTTTTTAACCTGTTCCTTAAAACACTAGTGCTTAGGAAATCTATTGGAGCCAGAAGCAGTCAAGGGTAGATTACGGTTAGGGTTAGGGTTAGGTTACGGCTTAGGGTACGGGTTCGGGTACGGGTTTGCGTACGGCGTAGGGTATGGGTTAGGGTTAGGGTTAGGGTTAGTGTGAGGGTTAGGGCCCGGTTTAGGGTACGGGTTAGGATTAGGGTACGTGTTAGGGTTAGGGTAGGTGTTAGGGTTAGGGTACGCGTTAGGGTTAGGGTAGTTATTAAACCTATCCCACTCTCTAGATACCCCTTAGCACGTCAAGGAATATTATTTGGGGGTCGAGCCATGGAGAAGAGTTTAGACACTAGGAGAAGATAAGGAACACACCCATTATCAAGAAATCACATTAGGATTGCCTTTTTAACCTGTTCCTTAAAACACTAGTGCTTAGGAAATCTATTGGAGGCAGAAGCAGTCAAGGGTAGCTTAGGGTTAGGGTTAGGGTTAGGGTTAGGGTTAGGGTACGGCTTAGGGTACGGTTTCGGGTACGGGTTCGGGTACGGCGTAGGGTATGGGTTAGGGTTAGGGTTAGGGTTAGTCTGAGGGTTAGGGCTCGGTTTAGGGTACGGTTTAGGATTAGGGTACGTGTTAGGATTAGGGTAGGGGTTAGGGTTAGGGTACGCATTAGGGTTAGGGTAGTTATTAAACCTATCCCACTCTCTAGATACCCCTTAGCACGTCAAGGAATATTATTTGGGGGTCCAGCCATGGAGAAGAGTTTAGACAATAGGAGAAGATAAGGAACACACCCATTATCAAGAAATCACATTAGGATTCTCTTTTTAACCTGTTCCTTAAAACACTAGTGCTTAGGAAATCTATTGGAGGCAGAAGCAGTCAAGGGTAGCTTAGGGTTAGGGTTAGGGTTAGGGTTAGAGTTAGGGTACGGCTTAGGGTACGGGTTCGGGTACGGTGTAGGGTATGGGTTCGGGTTAGGGTTAGGGTTGGTTTGAGGGTTAGGGCTCGGTTTAGGGTACGGGTTAGGATTAGGGTACGTGTTAGTGTTAGGGTAGCCGTTAGGGTTAGGGTACGCGTTAGGGTTAGGGTAGTTATTAAACCTATCCCACTCTCTAGATACCCCTTAGCACGTCAAGGAATATTATTTGGGGGTCCAGCCATGGAGAAGAGTTTAGACACTAGGGGAAGATAAGGAACACACCCATTATCAAGAAATCACATTAGGATTCTCTTTTTAACCTGTTCCTTAAAACACTAGTGCTTAGGAAATCTATTGGAGGCAGAAGCAGTCAAGGGTAGCTTAGGGTTAGGGTTAGGGTTAGTGTTAGGGTTAGGGTACGGCTTAGGGTACGGGTTCGGGTACTGGTTCGGGTACGGCGTAGGGTATGGTTTAGGTTTAGAGTTAGGGTTAGTTTCAGAGTTAGGGCTCGGTTTAGGGTACGGGTTAGAATTAGGGTACGTGTTCGGGTTAGGGTAGGGGTTAGGGTTAGGGTACGCATTAGGGTTAGGGTAGTTATTAAACCTATCCCACTCTCTAGATACCCCTTAGCACGTCAAAGAATATTATTTGGGGGTCCAGCCATGGAGAAGAGTTTAGACACTAGGAGAAGATAAGGAACACACCCATTATCAAGAAATCACATTAGGATTCTCTTTTTAACCTGTTCCTTAAAACACTGGTGCTTAGGAAATCTATTGGAGGCAGAAGCAGTCAAGGGTACCTTAGGGTTAGGGTTAGGGTTAGGGTATGGCTTAGGGTACGGGTTCGGGTACGGGTTCGGGTACGGCGTAGGGTATGGGTTAGGGTTAGGGTTAGGGTTAGTTTGAGGGTTAGGGCTCGGTTTAGGGTACGGGTTAGGATTAGGGTACGTGCTAGGGTTAGGGTAGGGGTTAGGGTTAGGGTACGCGTTAGGGTTAGGGTAGTTATTGAACCTATCCCACTCTCTAGATACCCCTTAGCACGTAAAGGAATATTATTTGGGGGTCCAGCCATGGAGAAGAGTTCAGACACTAGGAGAAGATAAGGAACACACCCATTATCAAGAAATCACATTAGGATTCTCTTTTTAACCTGTTCCTTAAAACACTAGTGCTTAGGAAATGTATTGGAGGCAGAAGCAGTCAAGGGTAGCTTAGGGTTAGGGTTAGGGTTAGGGTTAGGGTTAGGGTTAGGGTACGGCTTAGGGTACGGGTTCGGGTACGGCGTAGGGTATGGGTTAGTCTTAGGGTTAGGGTTAGTTTGAGGGTTAGGGCTCGGTTTAGGGTACGGGTTAGGATTAGGGTACGTGTTAGGGTTAGGGTTAGGGTACGCGTTAGGGTTAGGGTAGTTATTAAACCTATCCCACTCTCTAGATACCCCTTAGCACGTCAAGGAATATTATTTGGGGGTCCAGCCATGGAGAAGAGTTCAGACACTAGGAGAAGATAAGGAACACACCCATTATCAAGAAATCACATTAGGATTCTCTTTTTAACCTGTTCCTTAAAACACTAGTGCTTAGGAAATCTATTGGAGGCAGAAGCAGTCAAGGGTAGCTTAGGGTTAGGGTTAGGGTTAGGGTACGGCTTAGGGTACGGGTTCGGGTACGGGTTCGGGTACGGCATAGGGTACGTGTTAGGGTTAGGGTTAGGGTTAGTTTGAGGGTTAGGGCTCGGTTTAGTGTACGGGTTAGGATTAGGTTACGTGCTAGGGTTAGGGTAGGGGTTAGGGTTAGAGTACGCGTTAGGGTTAGGGTAGTTATTGAATCTATCCCACTCTCTAGATACCCCTTAGCACGTAAAGGAATATTATTTGGGGGTCTAGCCATGGAGAAGAGTTCAGACACTAGGAGAAGATAAGGAACACACCCATTATCAAGAACTCACATTAGGATTCTCTTTTTAACCTGTTCCTTAAAACACTAGTGCTTAGGAAATCTATTGGAGGCATAAGCAGTCAAGGGTAGCTTAGGGTTAGGGTTAGGGTTAGGGTTAGGGTTAGGGTTAGGGTACGGCTTAGGGTACGGTTTCGGTTACGGGTTCGGGTACAGTGTAGGGTATGGGTTCGGGTTCGGGTTAGGGTTAGTTTGAGGGTTAGGGCTCGGTTTAGGGTACGGGTTAGGATTAGGGTACGTGTTAGGGTTAGGGTAGGGGTTAGGTTTAGGGTACGCGTTGGGGTTAGGGTAGTTATTAAACCTATCCCACTCTCTAGATACCCCTTAGCACGTCAAGGAATATTATTTGGGGGTCCAGCCATGGAGAAGAGTTTAGACACTAGGAGAAGATAAGGAACACAGCCATTATCAAGAAATCACATTAGGATTCTCTTTTTAACCTGTTCCTTAAAACACTAGTGCTTAGGAAATCTATTGGAGGCAGAAGCAGTCAAGGGTAGCTTAGGGTTACGGTTAGGGTTAGGGTACGGCTTAGGGTATGGGTTCGGTTACGGGTTCGGGTACGGCGTAGGGTATGGGTTAGGGTTAGGGTTAGGGTTAGTTTGAGGGTTAGGGCTCGGTTTAGGGTACGGGTTAGGACTAGGGTACGTGTTAGGGTTAGGGTAGCGGTTAGGGTTAGGATACGCGTTAGGGTTAGGGTAGTTATTTAACCTATCCCACTCTCTAGATACCCCTTAGCACGTCAAGGAATATTATTTGGGGGTCGAGCCATGGAGAAGAGTTTAGACACTAGGAGAAGATAAGGAACACACCCATTATCAAGAAATCACATTAGGATTGCCTTTTTAACCTGTTCCTTAAAACACTAGTGCTTAGGAAATCTATTGGAGGCAGAAGCAGTCAAGGCTAGCTTAGGGTTAGGGTTAGGGTTAGGGTTAGGGTTAGGGTTAGAGTTAGGGTACGGCTTAGGGTACGGGTTCGGGTACGGTGTAGGGTATGGGTTCGGGTTAGGGTTAGGGTTAGTTTGAGGGTTAGGGCTCGGTTTAGGGTACGGGTTAGGATTAGGGTACGTGTTAGTGTTAGGGTAGCCGTTAGGGTTAGGGTACGCGTTAGGGTTAGGGTAGTTATTAAAACTAACCCACTCTCTAGATACCCCTTAGCACGTCAAGGAATATTATTTGGGGGTCCAGCCATGGAGAAGAGTTTACACACTAGGGGAAGATAAGGAACACACCCATTATCAAGAAATCACATTAGGATTCTCTTTTTAACCTGTTCCTTAAAACACTAGTGCTTAGGAAATCTATTGGAGCCAGAAGCAGTCAAGGGTAGATTACGGTTAGGGTTAGGGTTAGGTTACGGCTTAGGGTACGGGTTCGGGTACGGGTTTGCGTACGGCGTAGGGTATGGGTTAGGGTTAGGGTTAGGGTTAGTTTGAGGGTTAGGGCCCGGTTTAGGGTACGGGTTAGGATTAGGGTACGTGTTAGGGTTAGGGTAGGGGTTAGGGTTAGGGTACGCGTTAGGGTTAGGGTAGTTATTAAACCTATCCCACTCTCTAGATACCCCTTATCACGTCAAGGAATATTATTTGGGGGTCGAGCCATGGAGAAGAGTTTAGACACTAGGAGAAGATAAGGAACACACCCATTATCAAGAAATCACATTAGGATTGCCTTTTTAACCTGTTCCTTAAAACACTAGTGCTTAGGAAATCTATTGGAGGCAGAAGCAGTCAAGGGTAGCTTAGGGTTAGGGTTAGGGTTAGGGTTAGGGTTAGGGTACGGCTTAGGGTACGGTTTCGGGTACGGGTTCGGGTACGGCGTAGGGTATGGGTTAGGGTTAGGGTTAGGGTTAGTCTGAGGGTTAGGGCTCGGTTTAGGGTACGGTTTAGGATTAGGGTACGTGTTAGGATTAGGGTAGGGGTTAGGGTTAGGGTACGCATTAGGGTTAGGGTAGTTATTAAACCTATCCCACTCTCTAGATACCCCTTAGCACGTCAAGGAATATTATTTGGGGGTCCAGCCATGGAGAAGAGTTTAGACACTAGGAGAAGATAAGGAACACAGCCATTATCAAGAAATCACATTAGGATTCTCTTTTAACCTGTTCCTTAAAACACTAGTGCTTAGGAAATCTATTGGAGGCAGAAGCAGTCAAGGGTAGCTTAGGGTTAGGGTTAGGGTTAGGGTACGGCTTAGGGTACGGGTTCGGGTACGGGTTCGGTTACGGCGTAGGGTATGGGTTAGGGTTAGGGTTAGTTTGAGGGTTAGGGCTCGGTTTAGGGTACGGGTTAGGATTAGGGTACATGCTAGGGTTAGGGTAGGGGTTAGGGTTAGGGTACGCGTTAGGGTTAGGGTAGTTATTGAACCTATCCCACTCTCTAGATACCCCTTAGCACGTAAAGTAATATTATTTGGGGGTCCAGCCATGGAGAAGAGTTCAGACACTAGGAGAAGATAAGGAACACACGCATTATCAAGAAATCACATTAGGATTCTCTTTTTAAACTGTTCCTTAAAACACTAGTGCTTAGGAAATCTATTGGAGGCAGAAGCAGTCAAGGGTAGCTTAGTGTTAGGGTTAGGGTTAGGGTTAGGGTACGGGTTCGGTTACGGGTTCGGGTACGGCGTAGGGTATGGGTTAGGGTTAGGGTTAGGGTTAGTTTGAGGGTTAGGGCTCGGTTTAGGGTACGGGTTAGGATTAGGGTACGTGTTAGGGTTAGGGTAGGGGTTAGGGTTAGGATACGCGTTAGGGTTAGGGTACTTATTTAACCTATCCCACTCTCTAGATACCCCTTAGCACGTCAAGGAATATTATTTGGGGGTCCAGCCATGGAGAAGAGTTTAGACACTAGGAGAAGATAAGGAACACACCCATTATCAAGAAATCACATTAGGATTCTCTTTTTAACCTGTTCCTTAATACACTAGTGCTTAGGAAATCTATTGGAGGCAGAAGCAGTCAAGGGTAGCTTAGGATTAGGGTTAGGGTTAGGGTTAGGATTAGGGTTAGGGTACGGCTTAGGGTACGGTTTCGGGTACGGGTTCGGGTACGGCGTAGGGTATGGGTTAGGGTTAGGGTTAGGGTTAGTTTGAGGGTTAGGGCTCGGTTTAGGGTACGGGTTAGGATTAGGGTACGTGTTAGGGTTAGGGTAGGGGTTAGGGTTAGGGTACGCATTAGGGTTAGGGTAGTTATTAAACCTATCCCACTCTCTAGATACCCATTAGCACGTCAAGGAATATTATTTGGGGGTCCAGCCATGGAGAAGAGTTTAGACACTAGGAGAAGATAAGGAACACACCCATTATCAAGAAATCACATTAGGATTCTCTTTTTAACCTGTTCCTTAAAACACTAGTGCTTAGGAAATCTATTGGAGGCAGAAGCAGTCAAGGGTAGCTTAGGGTTAGGGTTAGGGTTAGGGTTAGAGTTAGGGTACGGCTTAGGGTACGGGTTCGGGTACGGTGTAGGGTATGGGTTCGGGTTAGGGTTAGGGTTAGTTTGAGGGTTAGGGCTCGGTTTAGGGTACGGGTTAGGATTAGGGTACGTGTTAGTGTTAGGGTAGCCGTTAGGGTTAGGGTACGCGTTAGGGTTAGGGTAGTTATTAAAACTATCCCACTCTCTAGATACCCCTTAGCACGTCAAGGAATATTATTTGGGGGTCCAGCCATGGAGAAGAGTTTAGACACTAGGGGAAGATAAGGAACACACCCATTATCAAGAAATCACATTAGGATTCTCTTTTTAACCTGTTCCTTAAAACACTAGTGCTTAGGAAATCTATTGGAGCCAGAAGCAGTCAAGGGTAGATTACGGTTAGGGTTAGGGTTAGGTTACGGCTTAGGGTACGGGTTCGGGTACGGGTTTGCGTACGGCGTAGGGTATGGGTTAGGGTTAGGGTTAGGGTTAGTTTGAGGGTTAGGGCCCGGTTTAGGGTACGGGTTAGGATTAGGGTACGTGTTAGGGTTAGGGTAGGTGTTAGGGTTAGGGTACGCGTTAGGGTTAGGGTAGTTATTAAACCTATCCCACTCTCTAGATACCCCTTAGCACGTCAAGGAATATTATTTGGGGGTCGAGCCATGGAGAAGAGTTTAGACACTAGGAGAAGATAAGGAACACACCCATTATCAAGAAATCACATTAGGATTGCCTTTTTAACCTGTTCCTTAAAACACTAGTGCTTAGGAAATCTATTGGAGGCAGAAGCAGTCAAGGGTAGCTTAGGGTTAGGGTTAGGGTTAGGGTTAGGGTTAGGGTACGGCTTAGGGTATGGTTTCGGGTACGGGTTCGGGTACGGCGTAGGGTATGGGTTAGGGTTAGGGTTAGGGTTAGTCTGAGGGTTAGGGCTCGGTTTAGGGTACGGTTTAGGATTAGGGTACGTGTTAGGATTAGGGTAGGGGTTAGGGTTAGGGTACGCATTAGGGTTAGGGTAGTTATTAAACCTATCCCACTCTCTAGATACCCCTTAGCACGTCAAGGAATATTATTTGGGGGTCCAGCCATGGAGAAGAGTTTAGACAATAGGAGAAGATAAGGAACACACCCATTATCAAGAAATCACATTAGGATTCTCTTTTTAACCTGTTCCTTAAAACACTAGTGCTTAGGAAATCTATTGGAGGCAGAAGCAGTCAAGGGTAGCTTAGGGTTAGGGTTAGGGTTAGGGTTAGAGTTAGGATACGGCTTAGGGTACGGGTTCGGGTACGGTGTAGGGTATGGGTTCGGGTTAGGGTTAGGGTTGGTTTGAGGGTTAGGGCTCGGTTTAGGGTACGGGTTAGGATTAGGGTACGTGTTAGTGTTAGGGTAGCCGTTAGGGTTAGGGTACGCGTTAGGGTTAGGGTAGTTATTAAACCTATCCCACTCTCTAGATACCCCTTAGCACGTCAAGGAATATTATTTGGGGGTCCAGCCATGGAGAAGAGTTTAGACACTAGGGGAAGATAAGGAACACACCCATTATCAAGAAATCACATTAGGATTCTCTTTTTAACCTGTTCCTTAAAACACTAGTGCTTAGGAAATCTATTGGAGGCAGAAGCAGTCAAGGGTAGCTTAGGGTTAGGGTTAGGGTTAGTGTTAGGGTTAGGGTACGGCTTAGGGTACGGGTTCGGGTACTGGTTCGGGTACGGCGTAGGGTATGGTTTAGGTTTAGAGTTAGGGTTAGTTTCAGAGTTAGGGCTCGGTTTAGGGTACGGGTTAGAATTAGGGTACGTGTTCGGGTTAGGGTAGGGGTTAGGGTTAGGGTACGCATTAGGGTTAGGGTAGTTATTAAACCTATCCCACTCTCTAGATACCCCTTAGCACGTCAAAGAATATTATTTGGGGGTCCAGCCATGGAGAAGAGTTTAGACACTAGGAGAAGATAAGGAACACACCCATTATCAAGAAATCACATTAGGATTCTCTTTTTAACCTGTTCCTTAAAACACTGGTGCTTAGGAAATCTATTGGAGGCAGAAGCAGTCAAGGGTACCTAGGGTTAGGGTTAGGGTTAGGGTTAGGGTATGGCTTAGGGTACGGGTTCGGGTACGGGTTCGGGTACGGCGTAGGGTATGGGTTAGGGTTAGGGTTAGGGTTAGTTTGAGGGTTAGGGCTCGGTTTAGGGTACGGGTTAGGATTAGGGTACGTGCTAGGGTTAGGGTAGGGGTTAGGGTTAGGGTACGCGTTAGGGTTAGGGTAGTTATTGAACCTATCCCACTCTCTAGATACCCCTTAGCACGTAAAGGAATATTATTTGGGGGTCCAGCCATGGAGAAGAGTTCAGACACTAGGAGAAGATAAGGAACACACCCATTATCAAGAAATCACATTAGGATTCTCTTTTTAACCTGTTCCTTAAAACACTAGTGCTTAGGAAATGTATTGGAGGCAGAAGCAGTCAAGGGTAGCTTAGGGTTAGGGTTAGGGTTAGGGTTAGGGTTAGGGTTAGGGTACGGCTTAGGGTACGGGTTCGGGTACGGCGTAGGGTATGGGTTAGTCTTAGGGTTAGGGTTAGTTTGAGGGTTAGGGCTCGGTTTAGGGTACGGGTTAGGATTAGGGTACGTGTTAGGGTTAGGGTTAGGGTACGCGTTAGGGTTAGGGTAGTTATTAAACCTATCCCACTCTCTAGATACCCCTTAGCACGTCAAGGAATATTATTTGGGGGTCCAGCCATGGAGAAGAGTTCAGACACTAGGAGAAGATAAGGAACACACCCATTATCAAGAAATCACATTAGGATTCTCTTTTTAACCTGTTCCTTAAAACACTAGTGCTTAGGAAATCTATTGGAGGCAGAAGCAGTCAAGGGTAGCTTAGGGTTAGGGTTAGGGTTAGGGTACGGCTTAGGGTACGGGTTCGGGTACGGGTTCGGGTACGGCATAGGGTACGTGTTAGGGTTAGGGTTAGGGTTAGTTTGAGGGTTAGGGCTCGGTTTAGTGTACGGGTTAGGATTAGGTTACGTGCTAGGGTTAGGGTAGGGGTTAGGGTTAGAGTACGCGTTAGGGTTAGGGTAGTTATTGAATCTATCCCACTCTCTAGATACCCCTTAGCACGTAAAGGAATATTATTTGGGGGTCTAGCCATGGAGAAGAGTTCAGACACTAGGAGAAGATAAGGAACACACCCATTATCAAGAACTCACATTAGGATTCTCTTTTTAACCTGTTCCTTAAAACACTAGTGCTTAGGAAATCTATTGGAGGCATAAGCAGTCAAGGGTAGCTTAGGGTTAGGGTTAGGGTTAGGGTTAGGGTTAGGGTTAGGGTACGGCTTAGGGTACGGTTTCGGTTACGGGTTCGGGTACAGTGTAGGGTATGGGTTCGGGTTAGGGTTAGGGTTAGTTTGAGGGTTAGGGCTCGGTTTAGGGTACGGGTTAGGATTAGGGTACGTGTTAGGGTTAGGGTAGGGGTTAGGGTTAGGGTACGCGTTGGGGTTAGGGTAGTTATTAAACCTATCCCACTCTCTAGATACCCCTTAGCACGTCAAGGAATATTATTTGGGGGTCCAGCCATGGAGAAGAGTTTAGACACTAGGAGAAGATAAGGAACACAGCCATTATCAAGAAATCACATTAGGTATTCTCTTTTTAACCTGTTCCTTAAAACACTAGTGCTTAGGAAATCTATTGGAGGCAGAAGCAGTCAAGGTTGGGTAGCTTAGGGTTACGGTTAGGGTTAGGGTACGGCTTAGGGTATGGGTTCGGTTACGGGTTCGGGTACGGCGTAGGGTATGGGTTAGGGTTAGGGTTAGGGTTAGTTTGAGGGTTAGGGCTCGGTTTAGGGTACGGGTTAGGACTAGGGTACGTGTTAGGGTTAGGGTAGCGGTTAGGGTTAGGATACGCGTTAGGGTTAGGGTAGTTATTTAACCTATCCCACTCTCTAGATACCCCTTAGCACGTCAAGGAATATTATTTGGGGGTCGAGCCATGGAGAAGAGTTTAGACACTAGGAGAAGATAAGGAACACACCCATTATCAAGAAATCACATTAGGATTGCCTTTTTAACCTGTTCCTTAAAACACTAGTGCTTAGGAAATCTATTGGAGGCAGAAGCAGTCAAGGCTAGCTTAGGGTTAGGGTTAGGGTTAGGGTTAGGGTTAGGGTTAGAGTTAGGGTACGGCTTAGGGTACGGGTTCGGGTACGGTGTAGGGTATGGGTTCGGGTTAGGGTTAGGGTTAGTTTGAGGGTTAGGGCTCGGTTTAGGGTACGGGTTAGGATTAGGGTACGTGTTAGTGTTAGGGTAGCCGTTAGGGTTAGGGTACGCGTTAGGGTTAGGGTAGTTATTAAAACTAACCCACTCTCTAGATACCCCTTAGCACGTCAAGGAATATTATTTGGGGGTCCAGCCATGGAGAAGAGTTTACACACTAGGGGAAGATAAGGAACACACCCATTATCAAGAAATCACATTAGGATTCTCTTTTTAACCTGTTCCTTAAAACACTAGTGCTTAGGAAATCTATTGGAGCCAGAAGCAGTCAAGGGTAGATTACGGTTAGGGTTAGGGTAGGTTACGGCTTAGGGTACGGGTTCGGGTACGGGTTTGCGTACGGCGTAGGGTATGGGTTAGGGTTAGGGTTAGGGTTAGTTTGAGGGTTAGGGCCCGGTTTAGGGTACGGGTTAGGATTAGGGTACGTGTTAGGGTTAGGGTAGGGGTTAGGGTTAGGGTACGCGTTAGGGTTAGGGTAGTTATTAAACCTATCCCACTCTCTAGATACCCCTTATCACGTCAAGGAATATTATTTGGGGTCGAGCCATGGAGAAGAGTTTAGACACTAGGAGAAGATAAGGAACACACCCATTATCAAGAAATCACATTAGGATTGCCTTTTTAACCTGTTCCTTAAAACACTAGTGCTTAGGAAATCTATTGGAGGCAGAAGCAGTCAAGGGTAGCTTAGGGTTAGGGTTAGGGTTAGGGTTAGGTTAGGGTACGGCTTAGGGTACGGTTTCGGGTACGGGTTCGGGTACGGCGTAGGGTATGGGTTAGGGTTAGGGTTAGGGTTAGTCTGAGGGTTAGGGCTCGGTTTAGGGTACGGTTTAGGATTAGGGTACGTGTTAGGATTAGGGTAGGGGTTAGGGTTAGGGTACGCATTAGGGTTAGGGTAGTTATTAAACCTATCCCACTCTCTAGATACCCCTTAGCACGTCAAGGAATATATTTGGGGGTCCAGCCATGGAGAAGAGTTTAGACAATAGGAGAAGATAAGGAACACACCCATTATCAAGAAATCACATTAGGATTCTCTTTTTAACCTGTTCCTTAAAACACTAGTGCTTAGGAAATCTATTGGAGGCAGAAGCAGTCAAGGGTAGCTTAGGGTTAGGGTTAGGGTTAGGGTTAGAGTTAGGGTACGGCTTAGGGTACGGGTTCGGGTACGGTGTAGGGTATGGGTTCGGGTTAGGGTTAGGTTGGTTTGAGGGTTAGGGCTCGGTTTAGGGTACGGGTTAGGATTAGGGTACGTGTTAGTGTTAGGGTAGCCGTTAGGGTTAGGGTACGCGTTAGGGTTAGGGTAGTTATTAAACCTATCCCACTCTCTAGATACCCCTTAGCACGTCAAGGAATATTATTTGGGGGTCCAGCCATGGAGAAGAGTTTAGACACTAGGGGAAGATAAGGAACACACCCATTATCAAGAAATCACATTAGGATTCTCTTTTTAACCTGTTCCTTAAAACACTAGTGCTTAGGAAATCTATTGGAGGCAGAAGCAGTCAAGGGTAGCTTAGGGTTAGGGTTAGGGTTAGTGTTAGGGTTAGGGTACGGCTTAGGGTACGGGTTCGGGTACTGGTTCGGGTACGGCGTAGGGTATGGTTTAGGTTTAGAGTTAGGGTTAGTTTCAGAGTTAGGGCTCGGTTTAGGGTACGGGTTAGAATTAGGGTACGTGTTCGGGTTAGGGTAGGGGTTAGGGTTAGGGTACGCATTAGGGTTAGGGTAGTTATTAAACCTATCCCACTCTCTAGATACCCCTTAGCACGTCAAAGAATATTATTTGGGGGTCCAGCCATGGAGAAGAGTTTAGACACTAGGAGAAGATAAGGAAGACACCCATTATCAAGAAATCACATTAGGATTCTCTTTTTAACCTGTTCCTTAAAACACTGGTGCTTAGGAAATCTATTGGAGGCAGAAGCAGTCAAGGGTACCTTAGGGTTAGGGTTAGGGTTAGGGTATGGCTTAGGGTACGGGTTCGGGTACGGGTTCGGGTACGGCGTAGGGTATGGGTTAGGGTTAGGGTTAGGGTTAGTTTGAGGGTTAGGGCTCGGTTTAGGGTACGGGTTAGGATTAGGGTACGTGCTAGGGTTAGGGTAGGGGTTAGGGTTAGGGTACGCGTTAGGGTTAGGGTAGTTATTGAACCTATCCCACTCTCTAGATACCCCTTAGCACGTAAAGGAATATTATTTGGGGGTCCAGCCATGGAGAAGAGTTCAGACACTAGGAGAAGATAAGGAACACACCCATTATCAAGAAATCACATTAGGATTCTCTTTTTAACCTGTTCCTTAAAACACTATTGCTTAGGAAATCTATTGGAGGCAGAAGCAGTCAAGGGTAGCTTAGGGTTAGGGTTAGGGTTAGGGTTAGGGTTAGGGTTAGGGTACGGCTTAGGGTACGGGTTCGGGTACGGCGTAGGGTATGGGTTAGTCTTAGGGTTAGGGTTAGTTTGAGGGTTAGGGCTCGGTTTAGGGTACGGGTTAGGATTAGGGTACGTGTTAGGGTTAGGGTTAGGGTACGCGTTAGGGTTAGGGTAGTTATTAAACCTATCCCACTCTCTAGATACCCCTTAGCACGTCAAGGAATATTATTTGGGGGTCCAGCCATGGAGAAGAGTTCAGACACTAGGAGAAGATAAGGAACACACCCATTATCAAGAAATCACATTAGGATTCTCTTTTTAACCTGTTCCTTAAAACACTAGTGCTTAGGAAATCTATTGGAGGCAGAAGCAGTCAAGGGTAGCTTAGGGTTAGGGTTAGGGTTAGGGTACGGCTTAGGGTACGGGTTCGGGTACGGGTTCGGGTACGGCATAGGGTACGGGTTAGGGTTAGGGTTAGGGTTAGTTTGAGGGTTAGGGCTCGGTTTAGTGTACGGGTTAGGATTAGGTTACGTGCTAGGGTTAGGGTAGGGGTTAGGGTTAGAGTACGCGTTAGGGTTAGGGTAGTTATTGAATCTATCCCACTCTCTAGATACCCCTTAGCACGTAAAGGAATATTATTTGGGGGTCTAGCCATGGAGAAGAGTTCAGACACTAGGAGAAGATAAGGAACACACCCATTATCAAGAACTCACATTAGGATTCTCTTTTTAACCTGTTCCTTAAAACACTAGTGCTTAGGAAATCTATTGGAGGCATAAGCAGTCAAGGGTAGCTTAGGGTTAGGGTTAGGGTTAGGGTTAGGGTTAGGGTTAGGGTACGGCTTAGGGTACGGTTTCGGTTACGGGTTCGGGTACGGTGTAGGGTATGGGTTCGGGTTAGGGTTAGGGTTAGTTTGAGTGTTAGGGCTCGGTTTAGGGTACGGGTTAGGAATAGGGTACGTGTTAGGGTTAGGGTAGGGGTTAGGGTTAGGGTACGCGTTGGGGTTAGGGTAGTTATTAAACCTATCCCACTCTCTAGATACCCCTTAGCACGTCAAGGAATATTATTTGGGGGTCCAGCCATGGAGAAGAGTTTAGACACTAGGAGAAGATAAGGAACACAGCCATTATCAAGAAATCACATTAGGATTCTCTTTTTAACCTGTTCCTTAAAACACTAGTGCTTAGGAAATCTATTGGAGGCAGAAGCAGTCAAGGGTAGCTTAGGGTTACGGTTAGGGTTAGGGTACGGCTTAGGGTACGGGTTCGGTTACGGGTTCGGGTACGGCGTAGGGTATGGGTTAGGGTTAGGGTTAGGGTTAGTTTGAGGGTTAGGGCTCGGTTTAGGGTACGGGTTAGGACTAGGGTACGTGTTAGGGTTAGGGTAGGGGTTAGGGTTAGGATACGCGTTAGGGTTAGGGTAGTTATTTAACCTGTCCCACTCTCTAGATACCCCTTAGCACGTCAAGGAATATTATTTGGGGGTCGAGCCATGGAGAAGAGTTTAGACACTAGGAGAAGATAAGGAACACACCCATTATCAAGAAATCACATTAGGATTGCCTTTTTAACCTGTTCCTTAAAACACTAGTGCTTAGGAAATCTATTGGAGGCAGAAGCAGTCAAGGCTAGCTTAGGGTTAGGGTTAGGGTTAGGGTTAGGGTTAGGGTTAGGGTACGGCTTAGGGTACGGTTTCGGTTACGGGTTCGGGTACGGTGTAGGGTATGGGTTAGGGTTAGGGTTAGGGTTAGTTTGAGGCTTAGGGCTCGGTTTAGGTTACGGGTTAGGATTAGGGTACGTGTTAGGGTTAGGGTAGGGGTTAGGGTTAGGGTATGCGTTGGGGTTAGGGTAGTTATTTAACCTATCCCACTCTCTAGATACCCCTTAGCACGTCAAGGAATATTATTTGGGGGTCCAGCCATGGAGAAGAGTTTAGACACTAGGAGAAGATAAGGAACACAGCCATTATCAAGAAATCACTTTAGGATTCTCTTTTTAACCTGTTCCTTAAAACACTAGTGCTTAGGAAATCTATTGGAGGCAGAAGCAGTCAAGGCTAGCTTAGGGTTAGGGTTAGGGTTAGGGTTAGGGTTAGGGTTAGGGTACGGCTTAGGGTACGGTTTCGGTTACGGGTTCGGGTACGGTGTAGGGTATGGGTTAGGGTTAGGGTTAGGGTTAGTTTGAGGGTTAGGGCTCGGTTTAGGGTACGGGTTAGGATTAGGGTACGTGTTAGGGTTAGGGTAGGGGTTAGGGTTAGGGTATGCGTTGGGGTTAGGGTAGTTATTTAACCTATCCCACTCTCTAGATACCCCTTAGCACGTCAAGGAATATTATTTGGGGGTCCAGCCATGGAGAAGAGTTTAGACACTAGGAGAAGATAAGGAACACAGCCATTATCAAGAAATCACATTAGGATTCTCTTTTTAACCTGTTCCTTAAAACACTAGTGCTTAGGAAATCTATTGGAGGCAGAAGCAGTCAAGGGTAGCTTAGGGTTAGGGTTAGGGTTAGGGTACGGCTTAGGGTACGGGTTCGGGTACGGGTTCGGTTACAGCGTAGGGTATGGGTTAGGGTTAGGGTTAGTTTGAGGGTTAGGGCTCGGTTTAGGGTACGGGTTAGGATTAGGGTACATGCTAGGGTTAGGGTAGGGGTTAGGGTTAGGGTACGCGTTAGGGTTAGGGTAGTTATTGAACCTATCCCACTCTCTAGATACCCCTTAGCACGTAAAGTAATATTATTTGGGGGTCCAGCCATGGAGAAGAGTTCAGACACTAGGAGAAGTTAAGGAACACACGCATTATCAAGAAATCACATTAGGATTCTCTTTTTAAACTGTTCCTTAAAACACTAGTGCTTAGGAAATCTATTGGAGGCAGAAGCAGTCAAGGGTAGCTTAGGGTTAGGGTTAGGGTACGGGTTCGGTTACGGGTTCGGGTACGGCGTAGGGTATGGGTTAGGGTTAGGGTTAGGGTTAGTTTGAGGGTTAGGGCTCGGTTTAGGGTACGGGTTAGGATTAGGGTACGTGTTAGGGTTAGGGTAGGGGTTAGGGTTAGGGTACGCATTAGGGTTAGGGTAGTTATTAAACTTATCCCACTCTCGATACCCCTTAGCACGTCAAGGAATATTATTTGGGGGTCCAGCCATGGAGAAGAGTTTAGACACTAGGAGAAGATAAGGAACACACCCATTATCAAGAAATCACATTAGGATTCTCTTTTTAACCTGTTCCTTAATACACTAGTGCTTAGGAAATCTATTGGAGGCAGAAGCAGTCAAGGGTAGCTTAGGGTTAGGGTTAGGGTTAGGGTTAGGATTAGGGTTAGGGTACGGCTTAGGGTACGGTTTCGGGTACGGGTTCGGGTACGGCGTAGGGTATGGGTTAGGGTTAGGGTTAGGGTTAGTTTGAGGGTTAGGGCTCGGTTTAGGGTACGGGTTAGGATTAGGGTACGTGTTAGGGTTATGGTAGGGGTTAGGGTTAGGGTACGCATTAGGGTTAGGGTAGTTATTAAACCTATCCCACTCTCTAGATACCCATTAGCACGTCAAGAAATATTATTTGGGGGTCCAGCCATGGAGAAGAGTTTAGACACTAGGAGAAGATAAGGAACACACCCATTATCAAGAAATCACATTAGGATTCTCTTTTTAACCTGTTCCTTAAAACACTAGTGCTTAGGAAATCTATTGGAGGCAGAAGCAGTCAAGGGTAGCTTAGGGTTAGGGTTAGGGTTAGGGTTAGAGTTAGGGTACGGCTTAGGGTACGGGTTCGGGTACGGTGTAGGGTATGGGTTCGGGTTAGGGTTAGGGTTAGTTTGAGGGTTAGGGCTCGGTTTAGGGTACGGGTTAGGATTAGGGTACGTGTTAGTGTTAGGGTACGCGTTAGGGTTAGGGTAGTTATTAAAACTATCCCACTCTCTAGATACCCCTTAGCACGTCAAGGAATATTATTTGGGGGTCCAGCCATGGAGAAGAATTTAGACACTAGGGGAAGATAAGGAACACACCCATTATCAAGAAATCACATTAGGATTCTCTTTTTAACCTGTTCCTTAAAACACTAGTGCTTAGGAAATCTATTGGAGCCAGAAGCAGTCAAGGGTAGCTTACGGTTAGGGTTAGGGTTAGGTTACGGCTTAGGGTACGGGTTCGGGTACGGGTTTGCGTACGGCGTAGGGTATGGGTTAGGGTTAGGTTTAGGGTTAGTTTGAGGGTTAGGGCCCGGTTTAGGGTACGGGTTAGGATTAGGGTACGTGTTAGGGTTAGGGTAGGTGCTAGGGTTAGGGTACGCGTTAGGGTTAGGGTAGTTATTAAACCTATCCCACTCTCTAGATACCCCTTAGCACGTCAAGGAATATTATTTGGGGGTCGAGCCATGGAGAAGAGTTTAGACACTAGGAGAAGATAATGAACACACCCATTATCAAGAAATCAGATTAGGATTGCCTTTTTAACCTGTTCCTTAAAACACTAGTGCTTAGGAAATCTATTGGAGGCAGAAGCAGTCAAGGGTAGCTTAGGGTTAGGGTTAGGGTTAGGGTTAGGGTTAGGGTACGGCTTAGGGTACGGTTTCGGGTACGGGTTCGGGTACGGCGTAGGGTATGGGTTAGGGTTAGGGTTAGGGTTAGTCTGAGGGTTAGGGCTCGGTTTAGGGTACGGTTTAGGATTAGGGTACGTGTTAGGATTAGGGTAGGGGTTAGGGTTAGGGTACGCATTAGGGTTAGGGTAGTTATTAAACCTATCCCACTCTCTAGATACCCCTTAGCACGTCAAGGAATATTATTTGGGGGTCCAGCCATGGAGAAGAGTTTAGACACTAGGGGAAGATAAGGAACACACCCATTATCAAGAAATCACATTAGGATTCTCTTTTTAACCTGTTCCTTAAAACACTAGTGCTTAGGAAATCTATTGGAGGCAGAAGCAGTCAAGGGTAGCTTAGGGTTAGGGTTAGGGTTAGTGTTAGGGTTAGGGTACGGCTTAGAGTACGGGTTCGGGTACTGGTTCGGGTACGGCGTAGGGTATGGTTTAGGTTTAGAGTTAGGGTTAGTTTCAGAGTTAGGGCTCGGTTTAGGGTACGGGTTAGAATTAGGGTACGTGTTCGGGTTAGGGTAGGGGTTAGGGTTAGGGTACGCATTAGGGTTAGGGTAGTTATTAAACCTATCCCACTCTCTAGATACCCCTTAGCACGTCAAAGAATATTATTTGGGGGTCCAGCCATGGAGAAGAGTTTAGACACTAGGAGAAGATAAGGAACACACCCATTATCAAGAAATCACATTAGGATTCTCTTTTTAACCTGTTCCTTAAAACACTGGTGCTTAGGAAATCTATTGGAGGCAGAAGCAGTCAAGGGTACCTTAGGGTTAGGGTTAGGGTTAGGGTATGGCTTAGGGTACGGGTTCGGGTACGGGTTCGGGTACGGCGTAGGGTATGGGTTAGGGTTAGGGTTAGGGTTAGTTTGAGGGTTAGGGCTCGGTTTAGGGTACGGGTTAGGATTAGGGTACGTGCTAGGGTTAGGGTAGGGGTTAGGGTTAGGGTACGCGTTAGGGTTAGGGTAGTTATTGAACCTATCCCACTCTCTAGATACCCCTTAGCACGTAAAGGAATATTATTTGGGGGTCCAGCCATGGAGAAGAGTTCAGACACTAGGAGAAGATAAGGAACACACCCATTATCAAGAAATCACATTAGGATTCTCTTTTTAACCTGTTCCTTAAAACACTATTGCTTAGGAAATCTATTGGAGGCAGAAGCAGTCAAGGGTAGCTTAGGGTTAGGGTTAGGGTTAGGGTTAGGGTTAGGGTTAGGGTACGGCTTAGGGTACGGGTTCGGGTACGGCGTAGGGTATGGGTTAGTCTTAGGGTTAGGGTTAGTTTGAGGGTTAGGGCTCGGTTTAGGGTACGGGTTAGGATTAGGGTACGTGTTAGGGTTAGGGTTAGGGTACGCGTTAGGGTTAGGGTAGTTATTAAACCTATCCCACTCTCTAGATACCCCTTAGCACGTCAAGGAATATTATTTGGGGGTCCAGCCATGGAGAAGAGTTCAGACACTAGGAGAAGATAAGGAACACACCCATTATCAAGAAATCACATTAGGATTCTCTTTTTAACCTGTTCCTTAAAACACTAGTGCTTAGGAAATCTATTGGAGGCAGAAGCAGTCAAGGGTAGCTTAGGGTTAGGGTTAGGGTTAGGGTACGGCTTAGGGTACGGGTTCGGGTACGGGTTCGGGTACGGCATAGGGTACGGGTTAGGGTTAGGGTTAGGGTTAGTTTGAGGGTTAGGGCTCGGTTTAGTGTACGGGTTAGGATTAGGTTACGTGCTAGGGTTAGGGTAGGGGTTAGGGTTAGAGTACGCGTTAGGGTTAGGGTAGTTATTGAATCTATCCCACTCTCTAGATACCCCTTAGCACGTAAAGGAATATTATTTGGGGGTCTAGCCATGGAGAAGAGTTCAGACACTAGGAGAAGATAAGGAACACACCCATTATCAAGAACTCACATTAGGATTCTCTTTTTAACCTGTTCCTTAAAACACTAGTGCTTAGGAAATCTATTGGAGGCATAAGCAGTCAAGGGTAGCTTAGGGTTAGGGTTAGGGTTAGGGTTAGGGTTAGGGTTAGGGTACGGCTTAGGGTACGGTTTCGGTTACGGGTTCGGGTACGGTGTAGGGTATGGGTTCGGGTTAGGGTTAGGGTTAGTTTGAGTGTTAGGGCTCGGTTTAGGGTACGGGTTAGGAATAGGGTACGTGTTAGGGTTAGGGTAGGGGTTAGGGTTAGGGTACGCGTTGGGGTTAGGGTAGTTATTAAACCTATCCCACTCTCTAGATACCCCTTAGCACGTCAAGGAATATTATTTGGGGGTCCAGCCATGGAGAAGAGTTTAGACACTAGGAGAAGATAAGGAACACAGCCATTATCAAGAAATCACATTAGGATTCTCTTTTTAACCTGTTCCTTAAAACACTAGTGCTTAGGAAATCTATTGGAGGCAGAAGCAGTCAAGGGTAGCTTAGGGTTACGGTTAGGGTTAGGGTACGGCTTAGGGTACGGGTTCGGTTACGGGTTCGGGTACGGCGTAGGGTATGGGTTAGGGTTAGGGTTAGGGTTAGTTTGAGGGTTAGGGCTCGGTTTAGGGTACGGGTTAGGACTAGGGTACGTGTTAGGGTTAGGGTAGGGGTTAGGGTTAGGATACGCGTTAGGGTTAGGGTAGTTATTTAACCTGTCCCACTCTCTAGATACCCCTTAGCACGTCAAGGAATATTATTTGGGGGTCGAGCCATGGAGAAGAGTTTAGACACTAGGAGAAGATAAGGAACACACCCATTATCAAGAAATCACATTAGGATTGCCTTTTTAACCTGTTCCTTAAAACACTAGTGCTTAGGAAATCTATTGGAGGCAGAAGCAGTCAAGGCTAGCTTAGGGTTAGGGTTAGGGTTAGGGTTAGGGTTAGGGTTAGGGTACGGCTTAGGGTACGGTTTCGGTTACGGGTTCGGGTACGGTGTAGGGTATGGGTTAGGGTTAGGGTTAGGGTTAGTTTGAGGCTTAGGGCTCGGTTTAGGTTACGGGTTAGGATTAGGGTACGTGTTAGGGTTAGGGTAGGGGTTAGGGTTAGGGTATGCGTTGGGGTTAGGGTAGTTATTTAACCTATCCCACTCTCTAGATACCCCTTAGCACGTCAAGGAATATTATTTGGGGGTCCAGCCATGGAGAAGAGTTTAGACACTAGGAGAAGATAAGGAACACAGCCATTATCAAGAAATCACTTTAGGATTCTCTTTTTAACCTGTTCCTTAAAACACTAGTGCTTAGGAAATCTATTGGAGGCAGAAGCAGTCAAGGCTAGCTTAGGGTTAGGGTTAGGGTTAGGGTTAGGGTTAGGGTTAGGGTACGGCTTAGGGTACGGTTTCGGTTACGGGTTCGGGTACGGTGTAGGGTATGGGTTAGGGTTAGGGTTAGGGTTAGTTTGAGGGTTAGGGCTCGGTTTAGGGTACGGGTTAGGATTAGGGTACGTGTTAGGGTTAGGGTAGGGGTTAGGGTTAGGGTATGCGTTGGGGTTAGGGTAGTTATTTAACCTATCCCACTCTCTAGATACCCCTTAGCACGTCAAGGAATATTATTTGGGGGTCCAGCCATGGAGAAGAGTTTAGACACTAGGAGAAGATAAGGAACACAGCCATTATCAAGAAATCACATTAGGATTCTCTTTTTAACCTGTTCCTTAAAACACTAGTGCTTAGGAAATCTATTGGAGGCAGAAGCAGTCAAGGGTAGCTTAGGGTTAGGGTTAGGGTTAGGGTACGGCTTAGGGTACGGGTTCGGGTACGGGTTCGGTTACAGCGTAGGGTATGGGTTAGGGTTAGGGTTAGTTTGAGGGTTAGGGCTCGGTTTAGGGTACGGGTTAGGATTAGGGTACATGCTAGGGTTAGGGTAGGGGTTAGGGTTAGGGTACGCGTTAGGGTTAGGGTAGTTATTGAACCTATCCCACTCTCTAGATACCCCTTAGCACGTAAAGTAATATTATTTGGGGGTCCAGCCATGGAGAAGAGTTCAGACACTAGGAGAAGTTAAGGAACACACGCATTATCAAGAAATCACATTAGGATTCTCTTTTTAAACTGTTCCTTAAAACACTAGTGCTTAGGAAATCTATTGGAGGCAGAAGCAGTCAAGGGTAGCTTAGGGTTAGGGTTAGGGTACGGGTTCGGTTACGGGTTCGGGTACGGCGTAGGGTATGGGTTAGGGTTAGGGTTAGGGTTAGTTTGAGGGTTAGGGCTCGGTTTAGGGTACGGGTTAGGATTAGGGTACGTGTTAGGGTTAGGGTAGGGGTTAGGGTTAGGGTACGCATTAGGGTTAGGGTAGTTATTAAACTTATCCCACTCTCGATACCCCTTAGCACGTCAAGGAATATTATTTGGGGGTCCAGCCATGGAGAAGAGTTTAGACACTAGGAGAAGATAAGGAACACACCCATTATCAAGAAATCACATTAGGATTCTCTTTTTAACCTGTTCCTTAATACACTAGTGCTTAGGAAATCTATTGGAGGCAGAAGCAGTCAAGGGTAGCTTAGGGTTAGGGTTAGGGTTAGGGTTAGGATTAGGGTTAGGGTACGGCTTAGGGTACGGTTTCGGGTACGGGTTCGGGTACGGCGTAGGGTATGGGTTAGGGTTAGGGTTAGGGTTAGTTTGAGGGTTAGGGCTCGGTTTAGGGTACGGGTTAGGATTAGGGTACGTGTTAGGGTTATGGTAGGGGTTAGGGTTAGGGTACGCATTAGGGTTAGGGTAGTTATTAAACCTATCCCACTCTCTAGATACCCATTAGCACGTCAAGAAATATTATTTGGGGGTCCAGCCATGGAGAAGAGTTTAGACACTAGGAGAAGATAAGGAACACACCCATTATCAAGAAATCACATTAGGATTCTCTTTTTAACCTGTTCCTTAAAACACTAGTGCTTAGGAAATCTATTGGAGGCAGAAGCAGTCAAGGGTAGCTTAGGGTTAGGGTTAGGGTTAGGGTTAGAGTTAGGGTACGGCTTAGGGTACGGGTTCGGGTACGGTGTAGGGTATGGGTTCGGGTTAGGGTTAGGGTTAGTTTGAGGGTTAGGGCTCGGTTTAGGGTACGGGTTAGGATTAGGGTACGTGTTAGTGTTAGGGTACGCGTTAGGGTTAGGGTAGTTATTAAAACTATCCCACTCTCTAGATACCCCTTAGCACGTCAAGGAATATTATTTGGGGGTCCAGCCATGGAGAAGAATTTAGACACTAGGGGAAGATAAGGAACACACCCATTATCAAGAAATCACATTAGGATTCTCTTTTTAACCTGTTCCTTAAAACACTAGTGCTTAGGAAATCTATTGGAGCCAGAAGCAGTCAAGGGTAGCTTACGGTTAGGGTTAGGGTTAGGTTACGGCTTAGGGTACGGGTTCGGGTACGGGTTTGCGTACGGCGTAGGGTATGGGTTAGGGTTAGGTTTAGGGTTAGTTTGAGGGTTAGGGCCCGGTTTAGGGTACGGGTTAGGATTAGGGTACGTGTTAGGGTTAGGGTAGGTGCTAGGGTTAGGGTACGCGTTAGGGTTAGGGTAGTTATTAAACCTATCCCACTCTCTAGATACCCCTTAGCACGTCAAGGAATATTATTTGGGGGTCGAGCCATGGAGAAGAGTTTAGACACTAGGAGAAGATAATGAACACACCCATTATCAAGAAATCAGATTAGGATTGCCTTTTTAACCTGTTCCTTAAAACACTAGTGCTTAGGAAATCTATTGGAGGCAGAAGCAGTCAAGGGTAGCTTAGGGTTAGGGTTAGGGTTAGGGTTAGGGTTAGGGTACGGCTTAGGGTACGGTTTCGGGTACGGGTTCGGGTACGGCGTAGGGTATGGGTTAGGGTTAGGGTTAGGGTTAGTCTGAGGGTTAGGGCTCGGTTTAGGGTACGGTTTAGGATTAGGGTACGTGTTAGGATTAGGGTAGGGGTTAGGGTTAGGGTACGCATTAGGGTTAGGGTAGTTATTAAACCTATCCCACTCTCTAGATACCCCTTAGCACGTCAAGGAATATTATTTGGGGGTCCAGCCATGGAGAAGAGTTTAGACACTAGGGGAAGATAAGGAACACACCCATTATCAAGAAATCACATTAGGATTCTCTTTTTAACCTGTTCCTTAAAACACTAGTGCTTAGGAAATCTATTGGAGGCAGAAGCAGTCAAGGGTAGCTTAGGGTTAGGGTTAGGGTTAGTGTTAGGGTTAGGGTACGGCTTAGAGTACGGGTTCGGGTACTGGTTCGGGTACGGCGTAGGGTATGGTTTAGGTTTAGAGTTAGGGTTAGTTTCAGAGTTAGGGCTCGGTTTAGGGTACGGGTTAGAATTAGGGTACGTGTTCGGGTTAGGGTAGGGGTTAGGGTTAGGGTACGCATTAGGGTTAGGGTAGTTATTAAACCTATCCCACTCTCTAGATACCCCTTAGCACGTCAAAGAATATTATTTGGGGGTCCAGCCATGGAGAAGAGTTTAGACACTAGGAGAAGATAAGGAACACACCCATTATCAAGAAATCACATTAGGATTCTCTTTTTAACCTGTTCCTTAAAACACTGGTGCTTAGGAAATCTATTGGAGGCAGAAGCAGTCAAGGGTACCTTAGGGTTAGGGTTAGGGTTAGGGTATGGCTTAGGGTACGGGTTCGGGTACGGGTTCGGGTACGGCGTAGGGTATGGGTTAGGGTTAGGGTTAGGGTTAGTTTGAGGGTTAGGGCTCGGTTTAGGGTACGGGTTAGGATTAGGGTACGTGCTAGGGTTAGGGTAGGGGTTAGGGTTAGGGTACGCGTTAGGGTTAGGGTAGTTATTGAACCTATCCCACTCTCTAGATACCCCTTAGCACGTAAAGGAATATTATTTGGGGGTCCAGCCATGGAGAAGAGTTCAGACACTAGGAGAAGATAAGGAACACACCCATTATCAAGAAATCACATTAGGATTCTCTTTTTAACCTGTTCCTTAAAACACTACTGCTTAGGAAATGTATTGGAGGCAGAAGCAGTCAAGGGTAGCTTAGGGTTAGGGTTAGGGTTAGGGTTAGGGTTAGGGTTAGGGTACGGCTTAGGGTACGGGTTCGGGTACGGCGTAGGGTATGGGTTAGTCTTAGGGTTAGGGTTAGTTTGAGGGTTAGGGCTCGGTTTAGGGTACGGGTTAGGATTAGGGTACGTGTTAGGGTTAGGGTTAGGGTACGCGTTAGGGTTAGGGTAGTTATTAAACCTATCCCACTCTCTAGATACCCCTTAGCACGTCAAGGAATATTATTTGGGGGTCCAGCCATGGAGAAGAGTTCAGACACTAGGAGAAGATAAGGAACACACCCATTATCAAGAAATCACATTAGGATTCTCTTTTTAACCTGTTCCTTAAAACACTAGTGCTTAGGAAATCTATTGGAGGCAGAAGCAGTCAAGGGTAGCTTAGGGTTAGGGTTAGGGTTAGGGTACGGCTTAGGGTACGGGTTCGGGTACGGGTTCGGGTACGGCATAGGGTACGGGTTAGGGTTAGGGTTAGGGTTAGTTTGAGGGTTAGGGCTCGGTTTAGGGTACGGGTTAGGATTAGGTTACGTGCTAGGGTTAGGGTAGGGGTTAGGGGTAGAGTACGCGTTAGGGTTAGGGTAGTTATTGAATCTATCCCACTCTCTAGATACCCCTTAGCACGTAAAGGAATATTATTTGGGGGTCTAGCCATGGAGAAGAGTTCAGACACTAGGAGAAGATAAGGAACACACCCATTATCAAGAACTCACATTAGGATTCTCTTTTTAACCTGTTCCTTAAAACACTAGTGCTTAGGAAATCTATTGGAGGCAGAAGCAGTCAAGGGTAGCTTAGGGTTAGGGTTAGGGTTAGGGTTAGGGTTAGGGTTAGGGTACGGCTTAGGGTACGGTTTCGGTTACGGGTTCGGGTACGGTGTAGGGTATGGGTTCGGGTTAGGGTTAGGGTTAGTTTGAGGGTTAGGGCTCGGTTTAGGGTACGGGTTAGGAATAGGGTACGTGTTAGGGTTAGGGTAGGGGTTAGGGTTAGGGTACGCGTTGGGGTTAGGGTAGTTATTTAACCTATCCCACTCTCTAGATACCCCTTAGCACGTCAAGGAATATTATTTGGGGGTCCAGCCATGGAGAAGAGTTTAGACACTAGGAGAAGATAAGGAACACAGCCATTATCAAGAAATCACATTAGGATTCTCTTTTTAACCTGTTCCTTAAAACATTAGTGCTTCGGAAATCTATTGGAGGCAGAAGCAGTCAAGGGTAGCTTAGGGTTAGGGTTAGGGTTAGGGTACGGCTTAGGGTACGGGTTCGGGTACGGGTTCGGTTACGGCGTAGGGTATGGGTTAGGGTTAGGGTTAGGGTTAGTTTGAGGGTTAGGGCTCGGTTTAGGGTACGGGTTAGTATTAGGGTACGTGCTAGGGTTAGGGTAGGGGTTAGGGTTAGGGTATGCGTTAGGGTTAGGGTAGTTATTAAACCTATCCCACTCTCTAGATACCCCTTAGCACGTCAAGGAATATTATTTGGGGGTCCAGCCATGGAGAAGAGTTTAGACACTAGGAGAAGATAAGAAACACAGCCATTATCAAGAAATCACATTAGGATTCTCTTTTTAACCTGTTCCTTAAAACACTAGTGCTTAGGAAATCTATTGGAGGCAGAAGCAGTCAAGGGTACCTTAGGGTTAGGGTTAGGGTTAGGGTACGGCTTAGGGTACGGGTTCGGGTACGGGTTCGGTTACGGTGTAGGGTATGGGTTAGGGTTAGGGTTATGGTTAGTTTGAGGGTTAGGGCTCGGTTTAGGGTACGGGTTAGGATTAGGGTACGTGTTAGTGTTAGGGTAGCCGTTAGGGTTAGGGTACGCGTTAGGTTTCGGGTAGTTATTAAAACTATCCCACTCTCTAGATACCCCTTAGCACGTCAAGGAATATTATTTGGGGGTCCAGCCATGGAGAAGAGTTTAGACACTAGGGGAAGATAAGGAACACACCCATTATCAAGAAATCACATTAGGATTCTCTTTTTAACCTGTTCCTTAAAACACTAGAGCTTAGGAAATCTATTGGAGCCAGAAGCAGTCAAGGGTAGCTTACGGTTAGGGTTAGGGTTAGGTTACGGCTTAGGGTACGGGTTCCGGTACGGGTTCGGGTACGGCGTAGGGTATGGGTTAGGGTTAGGGTTAGGGTTAGGGTTAGGGTTAGGGTACGGCTTAGGGTAAGGGTTCGGGTACGGGTTCGGTTACGGCGTAGGGTATGGGTTAGGTTTAGGGTTAGGGTTAGTTTGAGGGTTAGGGCTCGGTTTAGGGTACGGGTTAGGATTAGGGTACGTGCTAGGGTTAGGGTAGGGGATAGGGTTATGGTACGCGTTAGGGTTAGGGTAGTTATTGAACCTATCCCACTCTCTAGATACCCCTTAGCACGTAAAGGAAAATTATTTGGGGGTCCAGCCATGGAGAAGAGTTCAGACACTAGGAGAAGATAAGGAACACAGCCATTATGAAGAAATCACAATAGGATTCTCTTTTTAACCTGTTCCTTAAAACACTAGTGCTTTGGAAATCTATTGGAGGCAGAAGCAGTCAAGGGTAGCTTAGGGTTAGGGTTAGGGTTAGGATTAGGGTACGGCTTAGGGTACGGGTTCGGTTACGGGTTCGGGTACGGCGTAGGATATGGGTTAGGGTTAGGGTTAGGGTTAGTTTGAGGGTTAGGGCTAGGTTTAGGGTACGGGTTAGGATTAGGGTACGTGTTAGGGTTAGGGTAGGGGTTAGGGTTAGGGTACGCGTTAGGGTTAGGGTAGTTATTAAACCTATCCCACTCTCTAGATACCCCTTAGCACGTCAAGGAATATTATTTGGGGGTCCAGCCATGGAGAAGAGTTTAGACACTAGGAGAAGATAAGGAACACAGCCATTATCAAGATATCACATTAGGATTCTCTTTTTAACCTGTTCCTTAAAACACTAGTGCTTAGGAAATCTATTGGAGGCAGAAGCAGTCAAGGGAAGCTTAGGGTTAGGGTTAGGTTTAGGGTACAGCTTAGGGTACGGCTTAGGGTACGGGTTCGGTTACGGCGTAGGGTATGGTTTAGGGTTAGGGTTAGGGTTAGTTTGAGGGTTAGGGCTCGGTTTAGGGTACGGGTTAGGATTAGGATACGTGTTAGGGTTAGGGTAGGTGTTAGGGTTAGGGTACGCATTAGGGTTAGGGTAGTTATTAAACCTATCCCGCTCTCTAGATACCCCTTAGCACGTCAAGGAATATTATTTGGGGGTCCAGCCATGGAGAAGAGTTTAGACACTAGGAGAAGATAAGGAACACACCCATTATCAAGAAATCACATTAGGATTCTCTTTTTAACCTGTTCCTTAAAACACTAGTGCTTAGGAAATCTATTGGAGCCAGAAGCAGTCAAGGGTAGCTTACGGTTAGGGTTAGGGTTAGGTTACGGCTTAGGGTACGGGTTCGGGTACGGGTTCGGGTACGGCGTAGGGTATGGGTTAGGCTTAGGGTTAGGGTTAGTTTGAGGGTTAGGGCTCGGTTTAGGGTACGGGTTAGGATTAGGGTACGTGTTAGGGTTAGGGTTAGGGTACGCGTTAGGGTTAGGGTAGTTATTAAACCTATCCCACTCTCTAGATACCCCTTAGCACGTCAAGGAATATTATTTGGGGGTCCAGCCATGGAGAAGAGTTTAGACACTAGGAGAAGATAAGGAACACAGCCATTATCAAGAAATCACATTAGGATTCTCTTTTTAACCTGTTCCTTAAAACACTAGTGCTTAGGAAATCTATTGGAGGCAGAAGCAGTCAAGGGTAGCTTAGGGTTAGGGTTAGGGTTAGGGTACGGCTTAGGGTACGGGTTTGGGTACGGGTTCGGTTACGTCGTAGGGTATGGGTTAGGGTTAGGGTTAGGGTTAGTTTGAGGGTTAGGGCTCGGTTTAGGGTACGGGTTAGGATTAGGGTACGTGTTAGGGTTAGGGTAGGGGTTAGGGTTAGGGTACGCGTTGGGGTTAGGGTAGTTATTAAACCTATCCCACTCTCTAGATACCCCTTAGCACGTCAAGGAATATTATTTGGGGGTCCAGCCATGGAGAAGAGTTTAGACACTAGGAGAAGATAAGGAACACAGCCATTATCAAGAAATCACCTTAGGATTCTCTTTTTAACCTGTTCCTTAAAACACTAGTGCTTAGGAAATCTATTGGAGGCAGAAGCAGTCAAGGGTAGCTTAGGGTTAGGGTTAGGGTTAGGGTACGGCTTAGGGTACGGGTTCGGGTACGGGTTCGGTTACGGCGTAGGGTATGGGTTAGGGTTAGGGTTAGGGTTAGTTTGAGGGTTAGGGCTCGGTTTAGGGTACGGGTTAGGATTAGGGTACATGCTAGGGTTAGGGTAGGGATTAGGGTTAGGGTACGCGTTAGGGTTAGGGTAGTTATTGAACCTATCCCACTCTCTAGATACCCCTTAGCACGTAAAGGAATATTATTTGGGGGTCCAGCCATGGAGAAGAGTTCAGACACTAGGAGAAGATAAGGAACACACGCATTATCAAGAAATCACATTAGGATTCTCTTTTTAAACTGTTCCTTAAAACACTAGTGCTTAGGAAATCTATTGGAGGCAGAAGCAGTCAAGGGTAGCTTACGGTTAGGGTTAGGGTTAGGGTTAGGGTACGGGTTCGGTTACGGGTTCGGGTACGGCGTAGGGTATGGGTTAGGGTTAGGGTTAGGGTTAGTTTGAGGGTTAGGGCTCGGTTTAGGGTACGGGTTAGGATTAGGGTACGTGTTAGGGTTAGGGTAGGGGTTAGGGTTAGGATACGCGTTAGGGTTAGGGTAGTTATTTAACCTATCCCACTCTCTAGATACCCCTTAGCACGTCAAGGAATATTATTTGGGGGTCGAGCCATGGAGAAGAGTTTAGACACTAAGAGAAGATAAGGAACACACCCATTATCAAGAAATCACATTAGGATTGCCTTTTTAACCTGTTCCTTAAAACACTAGTGCTTAGGAAATCTATTGGAGGCAGAAGCAGTCAAGGCTAGCTTAGGGTTAGGGTTAGGGTTAGGGTTAGGGTTAGGGTTAGGGTACGGCTTAGGGTACGGTTTCGGTTACGGGTTCGGGTACGGTGTAGGGTATGGGTTAGGGTTAGGGTTAGGGTTAGTTTGAGGGTTAGGGCTCGGTTTAGGGTACGGGTTAGGATTAGGGTACGTGTTAGGGTTAGGGTAGGGGTTAGGGTTAGGGTATGCGTTGGGGTTAGGGTAGTTATTTAACCTATCCCACTCTCTAGATACCCCTTAGCACGTCAAGGAATATTATTTGGGGGTCCAGCCATGGAGAAGAGTTTAGACACTAGGAGAAGATAAGGAACACACCCATTATCAAGAAATCACATTAGGATTCTCTTTTTAACCTGTTCCTTAAAACACTAGTGCTTAGGAAATCTATTGGAGGCAGAAGCAGTCAAGGGTAGCTTAGGGTTAGGGTTAGGGTTAGGGTACGGCTTAGGGTACGGGTTCGGGTACGGGTTCGGTTACGGCGTAGGGTATGGGTTAGGGTTAGGGTTAGTTTGAGGGTTAGGGCTCGGTTTAGGGTACGGGTTAGGATTAGGGTACATGCTAGGGTTAGGGTAGGGGTTAGGGTTAGGGTACGCGTTAGGGTTAGGGTAGTTATTGAACCTATCCCACTCTCTAGATACCCCTTAGCACGTAATTTTATTTGGGGTTCCAGCCATGGAGAAGAGTTCAGACACTAGGAGAAGATAAGGAACACACGCATTATCAAGAAATCACATTAGGATTCTCTTTTTAAACTGTTCCTTAAAACACTAGTGCTTAGGAAATCTATTGGAGGCAGAAGCAGTCAAGGGTAGCTTAGGGTTAGGGTTAGGGTTAGGGTTAGGGTACGGGTTCGGTTACGGGTTCGGGTACGGCGTAGGGTATGGGTTAGGGTTAGGGTTAGGGTTAGTTTGAGGGTTAGGGCTCGGTTTAGGGTACGGGTTAGGATTAGGGTACGTGTTAGGGTTAGGTTAGGGGTTAGGGTTAGGATACGCGTTAGGGTTAGGGTACTTACTTAACCTATCCCACTCTCTAGATACCCCTTAGCACGTCAAGGAATATTATTTGGGGGTCCAGCCATGGAGAAGAGTTTAGACACTAGGAGAAGATAAGGAACACACCCATTATCAAGAAATCACATTAGGATTCTCTTTTTAACCTGTTCCTTAAAACACTAGTGCTTAGGAAATCAATTGGTGGCAGAAGCAGTCAAGGGTAGCTTAGGGTTAGGGTTAGGGTTAAGGTTAGAGTTAGGGTACGGGTTCGGGTACAGCGTAGGGTATGGGTTAGGTTTAGGGTTAGGGTTAGTTTGAGGGTTAGGGCTCGGTTTAGGGTACGGGTTAGGATTAGGGTACGTGTTAGGGTTAGGGTAGGGGTTAGGGTTAGGGTACGCATTAGGGTTAGGGTAGTTATTAAACTTATCCCACTCTCGATACCCCTTAGCACGTCAAGGAATATTATTTGGGGGTCCAGCCATGGAGAAGAGTTTAGACACTAGGAGAAGATAAGGAACACACCCATTATCAAGAAATCACATTAGGATTCTCTTTTTAACCTGTTCCTTAATACACTAGTGCTTAGGAAATCTATTGGAGGCAGAAGCAGTCAAGGGTAGCTTAGGATTAGGGTTAGGGTTAGGGTTAGGATTAGGGTTAGGGTACGGCTTAGGGTACGGTTTCGGGTACGGGTTCGGGTACGGCGTAGGGTATGGGTTAGGGTTAGGGTTAGGGTTAGTTTGAGGGTTAGGGCTCGGTTTAGGGTACGGGTTAGGATTAGGGTACGTGTTAGGGTTAGGGTAGGGGTTAGGGTTAGGGTACGCATTAGGGTTAGGGTAGTTATTAAACCTATCCCACTCTCTAGATACCCATTAGCACGTCAAGGAATATTATTTGGGGGTCCAGCCATGGAGAAGAGTTTAGACACTAGGAGAAGATAAGGAACACACCCATTATCAAGAAATCACATTAGGATTCTCTTTTTAACCTGTTGCTTAAAGCACTAGTGCTTAGGAAATCTATTGGAGGCAGAAGCAGTCAAGGGTAGCTTAGGGTTAGGGTTAGGGTTAGGGTTAGAGTTAGGGTACGGCTTAGGGTACGGGTTCGGGTACGGTGTAGGGTATGGGTTCGGGTTAGGGTTAGGGTTAGTTTGAGGGTTAGGGCTCGGTTTCGGGTACGGGTTATTATTAGGGTACGTGTTAGTGTTAGGGTAGCCGTTAGGGTTAGGGTACGCGTTAGGGTTAGGGTAGTTATTAAAACTATCCCACTCTCTAGATACCCCTTAGCACGTCAAGGAATATTATTTGGGGGTCCAGCCATGGAGAAGAGTTTAGACACTAGGGGAAGATAAGGAACACACCCATTATCAAGAAATCACATTAGGATTCTCTTTTTAACCTGTTCCTTAAAACACTAGTGCTTAGGAAATCTATTGGAGGCAGAAGCAGTCAAGGGTAGCTTAGGGTTAGGGTTAGGGTTAGGGTTAGAGTTAGGGTACGGCTTAGGGTACGGGTTCGGGTACGGTGTAGGGGATGGGTTCGGGTTAGGGTTAGGGTTGGTTTGAGGGTTAGGGCTCGGTTTAGGGTACGGGTTAGGATTAGGGTACGTGTTAGTGTTAGGGTAGCCGTTAGGATTAGGGTACGCGTTAGGGTTAGGGTAGTTATTAAACCTATCCCACTCTCTAGATACCCCTTAGCACGTCAAGGAATATTATTTGGGGGTCCAGCCATGGAGAAGAGTTTAGACACTAGGGGAAGATAAGGAACACACCCATTATCAAGAAATCACATTAGGATTCTCTTTTTAACCTGTTCCTTAAAACACTAGTGCTTAGGAAATCTATTGGAGGCAGAAGCAGTCAAGGGTAGCTTAGGGTTAGGGTTAGGGTTAGTGTTAGGGTTAGGGTACGGCTTAGGGTACGGGTTCGGGTACTGGTTCGGGTACGGCGTAGGGTATGGTTTAGGTTTAGAGTTAGGGTTAGTTTCAGAGTTAGGGCTCGGTTTAGGGTACGGGTTAGAATTAGGGTACGTGTTCGGGTTAGGGTAGGGGTTAGGGTTAGGGTACGCATTAGGGTTAGGGTAGTTATTAAACCTATCCCACTCTCTAGATACCCCTTAGCACGTCAAAGAATATTATTTGGGGGTCCAGCCATGGAGAAGAGTTTAGACACTAGGAGAAGATAAGGAACACACCCATTATCAAGAAATCACATTAGGATTCTCTTTTTAACCTGTTCCTTAAAACACTGGTGCTTAGGAAATCTATTGGAGGCAGAAGCAGTCAAGGGTACCTTAGGGTTAGGGTTAGGGTTAGGGTATGGCTTAGGGTACGGGTTCGGGTACGGGTTCGGGTACGGCGTAGGGTATGGGTTAGGGTTAGGGTTAGGGTTAGTTTGAGGGTTAGGGCTCGGTTTAGGGTACGGGTTAGGATTAGGGTACGTGCTAGGGTTAGGGTAGGGGTTAGGGTTAGGGTACGCGTTAGGGTTAGGGTAGTTATTGAACCTATCCCACTCTCTAGATACCCCTTAGCACGTAAAGGAATATTATTTGGGGGTCCAGCCATGGAGAAGAGTTCAGACACTAGGAGAAGATAAGGAACACACCCATTATCAAGAAATCACATTAGGATTCTCTTTTTAACCTGTTCCTTAAAACACTAGTGCTTAGGAAATGTATTGGAGGCAGAAGCAGTCAAGGGTAGCTTAGGGTTAGGGTTAGGGTTAGGGTTAGGGTTAGGGTTAGGGTTAGGGTACGGCTTAGGGTACGGGTTCGGGTACGGCGTAGGGTATGGGTTAGTCTTAGGGTTAGGGTTAGTTTGAGGGTTAGGGCTCGGTTTAGGGTACGGGTTAGGATTAGGGTACGTGTTAGGGTTAGGGTTAGGGTACGCGTTAGGGTTAGGGTAGTTATTAAACCTATCCCACTCTCTAGATACCCCTTAGCACGTCAAGGAATATTATTTGGGGGTCCAGCCATGGAGAAGAGTTCAGACACTAGGAGAAGATAAGGAACACACCCATTATCAAGAAATCACATTAGGATTCTCTTTTTAACCTGTTCCTTAAAACACTACTGCTTAGGAAATCTATTGGAGGCAGAAGCAGTCAAGGGTAGCTTAGGGTTAGGGTTAGGGTTAGGGTACGGCTTAGGGTACGGGTTCGGGTACGGGTTCGGGTACGGCATAGGGTACGGGTTAGGGTTAGGGTTAGGGTTAGTTTGAGGGTTAGGGCTCGGTTTAGTGTACGGGTTAGGATTAGGTTACGTGCTAGGGTTAGGGTAGGGGTTAGGGTTAGAGTACGCGTTAGGGTTAGGGTAGTTATTGAATCTATCCCACTCTCTAGATACCCCTTAGCACGTAAAGGAATATTATTTGGGGGTCTAGCCATGGAGAAGAGTTCAGACACTAGGAGAAGATAAGGAACACACCCATTATCAAGAACTCACATTAGGATTCTCTTTTTAACCTGTTCCTTAAAACACTAGTGCTTAGGAAATCTATTGGAGGCATAAGCAGTCAAGGGTAGCTTAGGGTTAGGGTTAGGGTTAGGGTTAGGGTTAGGGTTAGGGTACGGCTTAGGGTACGGTTTCGGTTACGGGTTCGGGTACGGTGTAGGGTATGGGTTCGGGTTAGGGTTAGGGTTAGTTTGAGGGTTAGGGCTCGGTTTAGGGTACGGGTTAGGAATAGGGTACGTGTTAGGGTTAGGGTAGGGGTTAGGGTTAGGGTACGCGTTGGGGTTAGGGTAGTTATTAAACCTATCCCACTCTCTAGATACCCCTTAGCACGTCAAGGAATATTATTTGGGGGTCCAGCCATGGAGAAGAGTTTAGACACTAGGAGAAGATAAGGAACACAGCCATTATCAAGAAATCACATTAGGATTCTCTTTTTAACCTGTTCCTTAAAACACTAGTGCTTAGGAAATCTATTGGAGGCAGAAGCAGTCAAGGGTAGCTTAGGGTTACGGTTAGGGTTAGGGTACGGCTTAGGGTACGGGTTCGGTTACGGGTTCGGGTACGGCGTAGGGTATGGGTTAGGGTTAGGGTTAGGGTTAGTTTGAGGGTTAGGGCTCGGTTTAGGGTACGGGTTAGGACTAGGGTACGTGTTAGGGTTAGGGTAGGGGTTAGGGTTAGGATACGCGTTAGGGTTAGGGTAGTTATTTAACCTATCCCACTCTCTAGATACCCCTTAGCACGTCAAGGAATATTATTTGGGGGTCGAGCCATGGAGAAGAGTTTAGACACTAGGAGAAAATAAGGAACACACCCATTATCAAGAAATCACATTAGGATTGCCTTTTTAACCTGTTCCTTAAAACACTAGTGCTTAGGAAATCTATTGGAGGCAGAAGCAGTCAAGGCTAGCTTAGGGTTAGGGTTAGGGTTAGGGTTAGGGTTAGGGTTAGGGTACGGCTTAGGGTACGGTTTCGGTTACGGGTTCGGGTACGGTGTAGGGTATGGGTTAGGGTTAGGGTTAGGGTTAGTTTGAGGGTTATGGCTCAGTTTAGGGTACGGGTTAGGATTAGGGTACGTGTTAGGGTTAGGGTAGGGGTTAGGGTTAGGGTATGCGTTGGTGTTAGGGTAGTTATTTAACCTATCCCACTCTCTAGATACCCCTTAGCACGTCAAGGAATATTATTTGGGGGTCCAGCCATGGAGAAGAGTTTAGACACTAGGAGAAGATAAGGAACACAGCCATTATCAAGAAATCACTTTAGGATTCTCTTTTTAACCTGTTCCTTAAAACACTAGTGCTTAGGAAATCTATTGGAGGCAGAACCAGTCAAGGCTAGCTTAGGGTTAGGGTTAGGGTTAGGGTTAGGGTTAGGGTTAGGGTACGGCTTAGGGTACGGTTTCGGTTACGGGTTCGGGTACGGTGTAGGGTATGGGTTAGGGTTAGGGTTAGGGTTAGTTTGAGGGTTAGGGCTCGGTTTAGGGTACGGGTTAGGATTAGGGTACGTGTTAGGGTTAGGGTAGGGGTTAGGGTTAGGGTATGCGTTGGGGTTAGGGTAGTTATTTAACCTATCCCACTCTCTAGATACCCCTTAGCACGTCAAGGAATATTATTTGGGGGTCCAGCCATGGAGAAGAGTTTAGACACTAGGAGAAGATAAGGAACACAGCCATTATCAAGAAATCACATTAGGATTCTCTTTTTAACCTGTTCCTTAAAACACTAGTGCTTAGGAAATCTATTGGAGGCAGAAGCAGTCAAGGGTAGCTTAGGGTTAGGGTTAGGGTTAGGGTACGGCTTAGGGTACGGGTTCGGGTACGGGTTCGGTTACGGCGTAGGGTATGGGTTAGGGTTAGGGTTAGTTTGAGGGTTAGGGCTCGGTTTAGGGTACGGGTTAGGATTAGGGTACATGCTAGGGTTAGGGTAGGGGTTAGGGTTAGGGTACGCGTTAGGGTTAGGGTAGTTATTGAACCTATCCCACTCTCTAGATACCCCTTAGCACGTAAAGTAATATTATTTGGGGGTCCAGCCATGGAGAAGAGTTCAGACACTAGGAGAAGATAAGGAACACACGCATTATCAAGAAATCACATTAGGATTCTCTTTTTAACCTGTTCCTTAAAACACTAGTGCTTAGGAAATCTATTGGAGGCAGAAGCAGTCAAGGGTAGCTTAGGGTTAGGGTTAGGGTTAGGGTTAGGGTACGGGTTCGGTTACGGGTTCGGGTACGGCGTAGGGTATGGGTTAGGGTTAGGGTTAGGGTTAGTTTGAGGGTTAGGGCTCGGTTTAGGGTACGGGTTAGGATTAGGGTACGTGTTAGGGTTAGGGTAGGGGTTAGGGTTAGGGTACGCATTAGGGTTAGGGTAGTTATTAAACTTATCCCACTCTCGATACCCCTTAGCACGTCAAGGAATATTATTTGGGGGTCCAGCCATGGAGAAGAGTTTAGACACTAGGAGAAGATAAGGAACACACCCATTATCAAGAAATCACATTAGGATTCTCTTTTTAACCTGTTCCTTAAAACACTAGTGCTTAGGAAATCTATTGGAGGCAGAAGCAGTCAAGGGTAGCTTAGGGTTAGGGTTAGGGTTAGGGTTAGAGTTAGGGTACGGCTTAGGGTACGGGTTCGGGTACGGTGTAGGGTATGGGTTCGGGTTAGGGTTAGGGTTAGTTTGAGGGTTAGGGCTCGGTTTAGGGTACGGGTTAGGATTAGGGTACGTGTTAGTGTTAGGGTAGCCGTTAGGGTTAGGGTACGCGTTAGGGTTAGGGTAGTTATTAAAACTATCCCACTCTCTAGATACCCCTTAGCACGTCAAGGAATATTATTTGGGGGTCCAGCCATGGAGAAGAGTTTAGACACTAGGAGAAGATAAGGAACACAGCCATTATCAAGAAATCACATTAGGATTCTCTTTTTAACCTGTTCCTTAAAACACTAGTGCTTAGGAAATCTATTGGAGGCAGAAGCAGTCAAGGGTAGCTTAGGGTTACGGTTAGGGTTAGGGTACGGCTTAGGGTACGGGTTCGGTTACGGGTTCGGGTACGGCGTAGGGTATGGGTTAGGGTTAGGGTTAGGGTTAGTTTGAGGGTTAGGGCTCGGTTTAGGGTACGGGTTAGGACTAGGGTACGTGTTAGGGTTAGGGTAGGGGTTAGGGTTAGGATACGCGTTAGGGTTAGGGTAGTTATTTAACCTATCCCACTCTCTAGATACCCCTTAGCACGTCAAGGAATATTATTTGGGGGTCGAGCCATGGAGAAGAGTTTAGACACTAGGAGAAAATAAGGAACACACCCATTATCAAGAAATCACATTAGGATTGCCTTTTTAACCTGTTCCTTAAAACACTAGTGCTTAGGAAATCTATTGGAGGCAGAAGCAGTCAAGGCTAGCTTAGGGTTAGGGTTAGGGTTAGGGTTAGGGTTAGGGTTAGGGTACGGCTTAGGGTACGGTTTCGGTTACGGGTTCGGGTACGGTGTAGGGTATGGGTTAGGGTTAGGGTTAGGGTTAGTTTGAGGGTTATGGCTCGGTTTAGGGTACGGGTTAGGATTAGGGTACGTGTTAGGGTTAGGGTAGGGGTTAGGGTTAGGGTATGCGTTGGTGTTAGGGTAGTTATTTAACCTATCCCACTCTCTAGATACCCCTTAGCACGTCAAGGAATATTATTTGGGGGTCCAGCCATGGAGAAGAGTTTAGACACTAGGAGAAGATAAGGAACACAGCCATTATCAAGAAATCACTTTAGGATTCTCTTTTTAACCTGTTCCTTAAAACACTAGTGCTTAGGAAATCTATTGGAGGCAGAACCAGTCAAGGCTAGCTTAGGGTTAGGGTTAGGGTTAGGGTTAGGGTTAGGGTTAGGGTACGGCTTAGGGTACGGTTTCGGTTACGGGTTCGGGTACGGTGTAGGGTATGGGTTAGGGTTAGGGTTAGGGTTAGTTTGAGGGTTAGGGCTCGGTTTAGGGTACGGGTTAGGATTAGGGTACGTGTTAGGGTTAGGGTAGGGGTTAGGGTTAGGGTATGCGTTGGGGTTAGGGTAGTTATTTAACCTATCCCACTCTCTAGATACCCCTTAGCACGTCAAGGAATATTATTTGGGGGTCCAGCCATGGAGAAGAGTTTAGACACTAGGAGAAGATAAGGAACACAGCCATTATCAAGAAATCACATTAGGATTCTCTTTTTAACCTGTTCCTTAAAACACTAGTGCTTAGGAAATCTATTGGAGGCAGAAGCAGTCAAGGGTAGCTTAGGGTTAGGGTTAGGGTTAGGGTACGGCTTAGGGTACGGGTTCGGGTACGGGTTCGGTTACGGCGTAGGGTATGGGTTAGGGTTAGGGTTAGTTTGAGGGTTAGGGCTCGGTTTAGGGTACGGGTTAGGATTAGGGTACATGCTAGGGTTAGGGTAGGGGTTAGGGTTAGGGTACGCGTTAGGGTTAGGGTAGTTATTGAACCTATCCCACTCTCTAGATACCCCTTAGCACGTAAAGTAATATTATTTGGGGGTCCAGCCATGGAGAAGAGTTCAGACACTAGGAGAAGATAAGGAACACACGCATTATCAAGAAATCACATTAGGATTCTCTTTTTAACCTGTTCCTTAAAACACTAGTGCTTAGGAAATCTATTGGAGGCAGAAGCAGTCAAGGGTAGCTTAGGGTTAGGGTTAGGGTTAGGGTTAGGGTACGGGTTCGGTTACGGGTTCGGGTACGGCGTAGGGTATGGGTTAGGGTTAGGGTTAGGGTTAGTTTGAGGGTTAGGGCTCGGTTTAGGGTACGGGTTAGGATTAGGGTACGTGTTAGGGTTAGGGTAGGGGTTAGGGTTAGGGTACGCATTAGGGTTAGGGTAGTTATTAAACTTATCCCACTCTCGATACCCCTTAGCACGTCAAGGAATATTATTTGGGGGTCCAGCCATGGAGAAGAGTTTAGACACTAGGAGAAGATAAGGAACACACCCATTATCAAGAAATCACATTAGGATTCTCTTTTTAACCTGTTCCTTAATACACTAGTGCTTAGGAAATCTATTGGAGGCAGAAGCAGTCAAGGGTAGCTTAGGGTTAGGGTTAGGGTTAGGGTTAGGATTAGGGTTAGGGTACGGCTTAGGGTACGGTTTCGGGTACGGGTTCGGGTACGGCGTAGGGTATGGGTTAGGGTTAGGGTTAGGGTTAGTTTGAGGGTTAGGGCTCGGTTTAGGGTACGGGTTAGGATTAGGGTACGTGTTAGGGTTAGGGTAGGGGTTAGGGTTAGGGTACGCATTAGGGTTAGGGTAGTTATTAAACCTATCCCACTCTCTAGATACCCATTAGCACGTCAAGGAATATTATTTGGGGGTCCAGCCATGGAGAAGAGTTTAGACACTAGGAGAAGATAAGGAACACACCCATTATCAAGAAATCACATTAGGATTCTCTTTTTAACCTGTTCCTTAAAACACTAGTGCTTAGGAAATCTATTGGAGGCAGAAGCAGTCAAGGGTAGCTTAGGGTTAGGGTTAGGGTTAGGGTTAGAGTTAGGGTACGGCTTAGGGTACGGGTTCGGGTACGGTGTAGGGTATGGGTTCGGGTTAGGGTTAGGGTTAGTTTGAGGGTTAGGGCTCGGTTTAGGGTACGGGTTAGGATTAGGGTACGTGTTAGTGTTAGGGTAGCCGTTAGGGTTAGGGTACGCGTTAGGGTTAGGGTAGTTATTAAAACTATCCCACTCTCTAGATACCCCTTAGCACGTCAAGGAATATTATTTGGGGGTCCAGCCATGGAGAAGAGTTTAGACACTAGGGGAAGATAAGGAACACACCCATTATCAAGAAATCACATTAGGATTCTCTTTTTAACCTGTTCCTTAAAACACTAGTGCTTAGGAAATCTATTGGAGCCAGAAGCAGTCAAGGGTAGCTTACGGTTAGGGTTAGGGTTAGGTTACGGCTTAGGGTACGGGTTCGGGTACGGGTTTGCGTACGGCGTAGGGTATGGGTTAGGGTTAGGTTTAGGGTTAGTTTGAGGGTTAGGGCCCGGTTTAGGGTACGGGTTAGGATTAGGGTACGTGTTAGGGTTAGGGTAGGTGTTAGGGTTAGGGTACGCGTTAGGGTTAGGGTAGTTATTAAACCTATCCCACTCTCCAGATACCCCTTAGCACGTCAAGGAATATTATTTGGGGGTCGAGCCATGGAGAAGAGTTTAGACACTAGGAGAAGATAAGGAACACACCCATTATCAAGAAATCACATTAGGATTGCCTTTTTAACCTGTTCCTTAAAACACTAGTGCTTAGGAAATCTATTGGAGGCAGAAGCAGTCAAGGGCAGCTTAGGGTTAGGGTTAGGGTTAGGGTTAGGGTTAGGGTACGGCTTAGGGTACGGTTTCGGGTACGGGTTCGGGTACGGCGTAGGGTATGGGTTAGGGTTAGGGTTAGGGTTAGTCTGAGGGTTAGGGCTCGGTTTAGGGTACGGTTTAGGATTAGGGTACGTGTTAGGATTAGGGTAGGGGTTAGGGTTAGGGTACGCATTAGGGTTAGGGTAGTTATTAAACCTATCCCACTCTCTAGATACCCCTTAGCACGTCAAGGAATATTATTTGGGGGTCCAGCCATGGAGAAGAGTTTAGACAATAGGAGAAGATAAGGAACACACCCATTATCAAGAAATCACATTAGGATTCTCTTTTTAACCTGTTCCTTAAAACACTAGTGCTTAGGAAATCTATTGGAGGCAGAAGCAGTCAAGGGTAGCTTAGGGTTAGGGTTAGGGTTAGGGTTAGAGTTAGGGTACGGCTTAGGGTACGGGTTCGGGTACGGTGTAGGGTATGGGTTCGGGTTAGGGTTAGGGTTGGTTTGAGGGTTAGGGCTCGGTTTAGGGTACGGGTTAGGATTAGGGTACGTGTTAGTGTTAGGGTAGCCGTTAGGGTTAGGGTACGCGTTAGGGTTAGGGTAGTTATTAAACCTATCCCACTCTCTAGATACCCCTTAGCACGTCAAGGAATATTATTTGGGGGTCCAGCCATGGAGAAGAGTTTAGACACTAGGGGAAGATAAGGAACACACCCATTATCAAGAAATCACATTAGGATTCTCTTTTTAACCTGTTCCTTAAAACACTAGTGCTTAGGAAATCTATTGGAGGCAGAAGCAGTCAAGGGTAGCTTAGGGTTAGGGTTAGGGTTAGTGTTAGGGTTAGTGTACGGCTTAGGGTACGGGTTCGGGTACTGGTTCGGGTACGGCGTAGGGTATGGTTTAGGTTTAGAGTTAGGGTTAGTTTCAGAGTTAGGGCTCGGTTTAGGGTACGGGTTAGAATTAGGGTACGTGTTCGGGTTAGGGTAGGGGTTAGGGTTAGGGTACGCATTAGGGTTAGGGTAGTTATTAAACCTATCCCACTCTCTAGATACCCCTTAGCACGTCAAAGAATATTATTTGGGGGTCCAGCCATGGAGAAGAGTTTAGACACTAGGAGAAGATAAGGAACACACCCATTATCAAGAAATCACATTAGGATTCTCTTTTTAACCTGTTCCTTAAAACACTGGTGCTTAGGAAATCTATTGGAGGCAGAAGCAGTCAAGGGTACCTTAGGGTTAGGGTTAGGGTTAGGGTATGGCTTAGGGTACGGGTTCGGGTACGGGTTCGGGTACGGCGTAGGGTATGGGTTAGGGTTAGGGTTAGGGTTAGTTTGAGGGTTAGGGCTCGGTTTAGGGTACGGGTTAGGATTAGGGTACGTGCTAGGGTTAGGGTAGGGGTTAGGGTTAGGGTACGCGTTAGGGTTAGGGTAGTTATTGAACCTATCCCACTCTCTAGATACCCCTTAGCACGTAAAGGAATATTATTTGGGGGTCCAGCCATGGAGAAGAGTTCAGACACTAGGAGAAGATAAGGAACACACCCATTATCAAGAAATCACATTAGGATTCTCTTTTTAACCTGTTCCTTAAAACACTACTGCTTAGGAAATGTATTGGAGGCAGAAGCAGTCAAGGGTAGCTTAGGGTTAGGGTTAGGGTTAGGGTTAGGGTTAGGGTTAGGGTACGGCTTAGGGTACGGGTTCGGGTACGGCGTAGGGTATGGGTTAGTCTTAGGGTTAGGGTTAGTTTGAGGGTTAGGGCTCGGTTTAGGGTACGGGTTAGGATTAGGGTACGTGTTAGGGTTAGGGTTAGGGTACGCGTTAGGGTTAGGGTAGTTATTAAACCTATCCCACTCTCTAGATACCCCTTAGCAAGTCAAGGAATATTATTTGGGGGTCCAGCCATGGAGAAGAGTTCAGACACTAGGAGAAGATAAGGAACACACCCATTATCAAGAAATCACTTTAGGATTCTCTTTTTAACCTGTTCCTTAAAACACTAGTGCTTAGGAAATCTATTGGAGGCAGAAGCAGTCAAGGGTAGCTTAGGGTTAGGGTTAGGGTTAGGGTACGGCTTAGGGTACGGGTTCGGGTACGGGTTCGGGTACGGCATAGGGTACGGGTTAGGGTTAGGGTTAGGGTTAGTTTGAGGGTTAGGGCTCGGTTTAGGGTACGGGTTAGGATTAGGTTACGTGCTAGGGTTAGGGTAGGGGTTAGGGTTAGAGTACGCGTTAGGGTTAGGGTAGTTATTGAATCTATCCCACTCTCTAGATACCCCTTAGCACGTAAAGGAATATTATTTGGGGGTCTAGCCATGGAGAAGAGTTCAGACACTAGGAGAAGATAAGGAACACACCCATTATCAAGAACTCACATTAGGATTCTCTTTTTAACCTGTTCCTTAAAACACTAGTGCTTAGGAAATCTATTGGAGGCAGAAGCAGTCAAGGGTAGCTTAGGGTTAGGGTTAGGGTTAGGGTTAGGGTTAGGGTTAGGGTACGGCTTAGGGTACGGTTTCGGTTACGGGTTCGGGTACGGTGTAGGGTATGGGTTCGGGTTAGGGTTAGGGTTAGTTTGAGGGTTAGGGCTCGGTTTAGGGTACGGGTTAGGAATAGGGTACGTGTTAGGGTTAGGGTAGGGGTTAGGGTTAGGGTACGCGTTGGGGTTAGGGTAGTTATTTAACCTATCCCACTCTCTAGATACCCCTTAGCACGTCAAGGAATATTATTTGGGGGTCCAGCCATGGAGAAGAGTTTAGACACTAGGGGAAGATAAGGAACACACACATTATCAAGAAATCACATTAGGATTCTCTTTTTAACCTGTTCCTTAAAACATTAGTGCTTAGGAAATCTATTGGAGGCAGAAGCAGTCAAGGGTAGCTTAGGGTTAGGGTTAGGGTTAGGGTACGGCTTAGGGTACGGGTTCGGGTACGGGTTCGGTTACGGCGTAGGGTATGGGTTAGGGTTAGGGTTAGGGTTTGTTTGAGGGTTAGGGCTCGGTTTAGGGTACGGGTTAGTATTAGGGTACGTGCTAGGGTTAGGGTAGGGGTTAGGGTTAGGGTATGCGTTAGGGTTAGGGTAGTTATTAAACCTATCCCACTCTCTAGATACCCCTTAGCACGTCAAGGAATATTATTTGGGGGTCCAGCCATGGAGAAGAGTTTAGACATTAGGAGAAGATAAGAAACACAGCCATTATCAAGAAATCACATTAGGATTCTCTTTTTAACCTGTTCCTTAAAACACTAGTGCTTAGGAAATCTATTGGAGGCAGAAGCAGTCAAGGGTAGCTTAGGGTTAGGGTTAGGGTTAGGGTTAGGGTTAGGGTTAGGGTACGGCTTAGGGTACGGGTTCGGGTACGGGTTCGGGTACGGCGTAGGGTATGGTTTAGGGTTAGAGATAGGGTTAGTTTGAGGGTTAGGGCTCGGTTTAGGGTACGGGTTAGGATTAGGGTACGTGTTAGGGTTAGGGTAGGGGTTAGGGTTAGGGTACGCATTAGGGTTAGGGTAGTTATTAAACCTATCCCACTCTCTAGATACCCCTTAGCACGTCAAAGAATATTATTTGGGGGTCCAGCCATGGAGAAGAGTTTAGACACTAGGAGAAGATAAGGAACACACCCATTATCAAGAAATCACATTAGGATTCTCTTTTTAACCTGTTCCTTAAAACACTAGTGCTTAGGAAATCTATTGGAGGCAGAAGCAGTCAAGGGTACCTTAGGGTTAGGGTTAGGGTTAGGGTACGGCTTAGGGTACGGGTTCGGGTACGGGTTCGGTTACGGTGTAGGGTATGGGTTAGGGTTAGGGTTATGGTTAGTTTGAGGGTTAGGGCTCGGTTTAGGGTACGGGTTAGGATTAGGGTACGTGTTAGTGTTAGGGTAGCCGTTAGGGTTAGGGTACGCGTTAGGGTTCGGGTAGTTATTAAAACTATCCCACTCTCTAGATACCCCTTAGCACGTCAAGGAATATTATTTGGGGGTCCAGCCATGGAGAAGAGTTTAGACACTAGGGGAAGATAAGGAACACACCCATTATCAAGAAATCACATTAGGATTCTCTTTTTAACCTGTTCCTTAAAACACTAGAGCTTAGGAAATCTATTGGAGCCAGAAGCAGTCAAGGGTAGCTTACGGTTAGGGTTAGGGTTAGGTTACGGCTTAGGGTACGGGTTCCGGTACGGGTTCGGGTACGGCGTAGGGTATGGGTTAGGGTTAGGGTTAGGGTTAGGGTTATGGTTAGGGTACGGCTTAGGGTAAGGGTTCGGGTACGGGTTCGGTTACGGCGTAGGGTATGGGTTAGGTTTAGGGTTAGGGTTAGTTTGAGGTTTAGGGCTCGGTTTAGGGTACGGGTTAGGATTAGGGTACGTGCTAGGGTTAGGGTAGGGGATAGGGTTATGGTACGCGTTAGGGTTAGGGTAGTTATTGAACCTATCCCACTCTCTAGATACCCCTTAGCACGTAAAGGAATATTATTTGGGGGTCCAGCCATGGAGAATAGTTCAGACACTAGGAGAAGATAAGGAACACAGCCATTATGAAGAAATCACAATAGGATTCTCTTTTTAACCTGTTCCTTAAAACACTAGTGCTTAGGAAATCTATTGGAGGCAGAAGCAGTCAAGGGAAGCTTAGGGTTAGGGTTAGGTTTAGGGTACAGCTTAGGGTACGGCTTAGGGTACGGGTTCGGTTACGGCGTAGGGTATGGTTTAGGGTTAGGGTTAGGGTTAGTTTGAGGGTTAGGGCTCGGTTTAGGGTACGGGTTAGGATTAGGATACGTGTTAGGGTTAGGGTAGGGGTTAGGGTTAGGGTACGCATTAGGGTTAGGGTAGTTATTAAACCTATCCCGCTCTCTAGATACCCCTTAGCACGTCAAGGAATATTATTTGGGGGTCCAGCCATGGAGAAGAGTTTAGACACTAGGAGAAGATAAGGAACACACCCATTATCAAGAAATCACATTAGGATTCTCTTTTTAACCTGTTCCTTAAAACACTAGTGCTTAGGAAATCTATTGGAGCCAGAAGCAGTCAAGGGTAGCTTACGGTTAGGGTTAGGGTTAGGTTACGGCTTAGGGTACGGGTTCGGGTACGGGTTTGCGTACGGCGTAGGGTATGAGTTAGGGTTAGGGTTAGGGTTAGTTTGAGGGTTAGGGCCAGGTTTAGGGTACGGGTTAGGATTAGGGTACGTGTTAGGGTTAGGGTAGGTGTTAGGGTTAGGGTACGCGTTAGGGTTAGGGTAGTTATTAAACCTATCCCACTCTCTAGATACCCCTTAGCACGTCAAGGAATATTATTTGGGGGTCGAGCCATGGAGAAGAGTTTAGACACTAGGAGAATATAAGGAACACACCCATTATCAAGAAATCACATTAGGATTGCCTTTTTAACCTGTTCCTTAAAACACTAGTGCTTAGGAAATCTATTGGAGGCAGAAGCAGTCAAGGGTAGCTTAGGGTTAGGGTTAGGGTTAGGGTTAGGGTTAGGGTACGGCTTAGGGTACGGTTTCGGGTACGGGTTCGGGTACGGCGTAGGGTATGGGTTAGGGTTAGGGTTAGGGTTAGTCTGAGGGTTAGGGCTCGGTTTAGGGTACGGTTTAGGATTAGGGTACGTGTTAGGATTAGGGTAGGGGTTAGGGTTAGGGTACGCATTAGGGTTAGGGTAGTTATTAAACCTATCCCACTCTCTAGATACCCCTTAGAACGTCAAGGAATATTATTTGGGGGTCCAGACATGGAGAAGAGTTTAGACACTAGGAGAAGATAAGGAACACACCCATTATCAAGAAATCACATTAGGATTCTCTTTTTAACCTGTTCCTTAAAACACTAGTGCTTAGGAAATCTATTGGAGGCAGAAGCAGTCAAGGGTAGCTTAGGGTTAGGGTTAGGGTTAGGGTTAGAGTTAGGGTACGGCTTAGGGTACGGGTTCGGGTACGGTGTAGGGTATGGGTTCGGGTTAGGGTTAGGGTTGATTTGAGGGTTAGGGCTCGGTTTAGGGTACGGGTTAGGATTAGGGTACGTGTTAGTGTTAGGGTAGCCGTTAGGGTTAGGGTACGCGTTAGGGTTAGGGTAGTTATTAAACCTATCCCACTCTCTAGATACCCCTTAGCACGTCAAGGAATATTATTTGGGGGTCCAGCCATGGAGAAGAGTTTAGACACTAGGCGAAGATCAGGAACACACCCATTATCAAGAAATCACATTAGGATTCTCTTTTTAACCTGTTCCTTAAAACACTAGTGCTTAGGAAATCTATTGGAGGCAGAAGCAGTCAAGGGTAGCTTAGGGTTAGGGTTAGGGTTAGGGTTAGTGTTAGGGTTAGGGTACGGCTTAGGGTACGGGTTCGGGTACGGGTTCGGGTACGGCGTAGGGTATGGTTTAGGTTTAGAGTTAGGGTTAGTTTGAGAGTTAGGGCTCGGTTTAGGGTACGGGTTAGTATTAGGGTACGTGTTAGGGTTAGGGTAGGGGTTAGGGTTAGGGTACGCGTTAGCATTAGGGTAGTTATTAAACCTATCCCACTCTCTAGATACCCCTTAGCACGTCAAGGAATATTATTTGGGGGTCGAGCCATGGAGAAGAGTTTAGACACTAGGAGAAGATAAGGAACACACCCATTATCAAGAAATCACATTAGGATTGCCTTTTTAACCTGTTCCTTAAAACACTAGTGCTTAGGAAATCTATTGGAGGCAGAAGCATTCAAGGGTAGCTTAGGGTTAGGGTTAGGGTTAGGGTTAGGGTTAGGGTATGGCTTAGGGTACGGGTTCGGGTACGGGTTCGGGTACGGCGTAGGGTATGGGTTAGGGTTAGGGTTAGGGTTAGTTTGAGGGTTAGGGCTCGGTTTAGGGTACGGGTTAGGATTAGGGTACGTGCTAGGGTTAGGGTAGGGGTTAGGGTTAGGGTACGCGTTAGGGTTAGGGTAGTTATTGAACTTATCCCACTCTCTAGATACCCCTTAGCACGTAAAGGAATATTATTTGGGGGTCCAGCCATGGAGAAGAGTTCAGACACTAGGAGAAGATAAGGAACACACCCATTATCAAGAAATCACATTAGGATTCTCTTTTTAACCTGTTCCTTAAAACACTAGTGCTTAGGAAATGTATTGGAGGCAGAAGCAGTCAAGGGTAGCTTAGGGTTAGCGTTAGGGTTAGGGTTAGGGTTAGGGTACGGCTTAGGGTACGGGTTCGGGTACAGCGTAGGGTATGGGTTAGTCTTAGGGTTAGGGTTAGTTTGAGGGTTAGGGCTCGGTTTAGGGTACGGGTTAGGATTAGGGTACGTGTTAGGGTTAGGGTTAGGGTACGCGTTAGGGTTAGGGTAGTTATTAAACCTATCCCACTCTCTAGATACCCCTTAGCACGTCAAGGAATATTATTTGGGGGTCCAGCCATGGAGAAGAGTTTAGACACTAGGAGAAGATAAGGAACACAGCCATTATCAAGAAATCACATTAGGATTCTCTTTTTAACCTGTTCCTTAAAACACTAGTGCTTAGGAAATCTATTGGAGGCAGAAGCAGTCAAGGGTAGCTTAGGGTTAGGGTTAGGGTTAGGGTACGGCTTAGGGTACGGGTTCGGGTACGGGTTCGGGTACGGCATACGGTACGGGTTAGGGTTAGGGTTAGGGTTAGTTTGAGGGTTAGGGCTCGGTTTAGGGTACGGGTTAGGATTAGGTTACGTGCTAGGGTTAGGGTAGGGGTTAGGGTTAGAGTACGCGTTAGGGTTAGGGTAGTTATTGAATCTATCCCACTCTCTAGATACCCCTTAGCACGTAAAGGAATATTATTTGGGGGTCTAGCCATGGAGAAGAGTTCAGACACTAGGAGAAGATAAGGAACACACCCATTATCAAGAACTCACATTAGGATTCTCTTTTTAACCTGTTCCTTAAAACACTAGTGCTTAGGAAATCTATTGGAGGCAGAAGCAGTCAAGGGTAGCTTAGGGTTAGGGTTAGGGTTAGGGTTAGGGTTAGGGTTAGGGTACGGCTTAGGGTACGGTTTCGGTTACGGGTTCGGGTACGGTGTAGGGTATGGGTTCGGGTTAGGGTTAGGGTTAGTTTGAGGGTTAGGGCTCGGTTTAGGGTACGGGTTAGGAATAGGGTACGTGTTAGGGTTAGGGTAGGGGTTAGGGTTAGGTTACGCGTTGGGGTTAGGGTAGTTATTTAAACTATCCCACTCTCTAGATACCCCTTAGCACGTCAAGGAATATTATTTGGGGGTCCAGCCATGGAGAAGAGTTTAGACACCAGGAGAAGATAAGGAACACACCCATTATCAAGAAATCACATTAGGATTCTCTTTTTAACCTGTTCCTTAAAACACTAGTGCTTAGGAAATCTATTGGAGGCAGAAGCAGTCAAGGGTAGCTTATGGTTAGGGTTAGGGTTAGGGTTAGGGTTAGGGTACGGCTTAGGGTACGGTTTTGGGTACGGGTTCGGGTACGGCGTAGGGTATGGTTTAGGGTTAGAGTTAGGGTTAGTTTGAGGGTTAGGGCTCGGTTTAGGGTACGGGTTAGGATTAGGGTACGTGTTAGGGTTAGGGTAGGGGTTAGGGTTAGGGTACGCATTAGGGTTAGGGTAGTTATTAAACCTATCCCACTCTCTAGATACCCCTTAGCATGTCAAAGAATATTATTTGGGGGTCCAGCCATGGAGAAGAGTTTAGACACTAGGAGAAGATAAGGAACACACCCATTATCAAGAAATCACATTAGGATTCTCTTTTTAACCTGTTCCTTAAAACACTAGTGCTTAGGAAATCTATTGGAGGCAGAAGCAGTCAAGGGTAGCTTAGGGTTAGGGTTAGGGTTAGGGTTAGTGTTAGGGTACGGCTTAGGGTACTGGTTCGGGTACGGTGTAGGGTATGGGTTCGGGTTAGGGTTAGGGTTAGTTTCAGGGTTAGGGCTCGGTTTAGGGTACGGGTTAGGATTAGGGTACGTGTTAGTGTTAGGGTAGCCGTTAGGGTTAGGGTACGCGTTAGGGTTAGGGTAGTTATTAAAACTATCCCACTCTCTAGATACCCCTTAGCACGTCAAGGAATATTATTTGGGGGTCCAGCCATGGAGAAGAGTTTAGACACTAGGGGAAGATAAGGAACACACCCATTATCAAGAAATCACATTAGGATTCTCTTTTTAACCTGTTCCTTAAAACACTAGTGCTTAGGAAATCTATTGGAGCCAGAAGCAGTCAAGGGTAGCTTACGGTTAGGGTTAGGGTTAGGTTACGGCTTAGGGTACGGGTTCGGGTACTGGTTTGCGTAAGGCGTAGGGTATGGGTTAGGGTTAGGGTTAGGGTTAGTTTGAGGGTTAGGGCCCGGTTTAGGGTACGGGTTAGGATCAGGGTACGTGTTAGGGTTAGGGTAGGTGTTAGGGTTAGGGTACGCGTTAGGGTTAGGGTAGTTATTAAACCTATCCCACTCTCTAGATACCCCTTAGCACGTCAAGGAATATTATTTGGGGGTCGAGCCATGGAGAAGAGTTTAGACACTAGGAGAAGATAAGGAACACACCCATTATCAAGAAATCACATTAGGATTGCCTTTTTAACCTGTTCCTTAAAACACTAGTGCTTAGGAAATCTATTGGAGGCAGAAGCAGTCAAGGGTAGCTTAGGGTTAGGGTTAGGGTTAGGGTTAGGGTTAGGGTACGGCTTAGGGTACGGTTTTGGGTACAGGTTCGGGTACGGCGTAGGGTATGGGTTAGGGTTAGGGTTAGGGTTAGTTTGAGGGTTAGGGCTCGGTTTAGGGTACGGGTTAGGATTAGGGTACGTGTTAGGATTAGGGTAGGGGTTAGGGTTAGGGTACGCATTAGTGTTAGGTTAGTTATTAAACCTATCCCACTCTCTAGATACCCCTTAGCACGTCAAGGAATATTATTTGGGTGTCCAGCCATGGAGAAGAGTTCAGACACTAGGAGAAGATAAGGAACACACCCATTATCAAGAAATCACATTGGATTCTCTTTTTAACCTGTTCCTTAAAACACTAGTGCTTAGGAAATCTATTGGAGGCAGAAGCAGTCAAGGGTTGCTTAGGGTTAGGGTTCGGTTTAGGGTACGGCTTAGGGTACGGCTTAGGGTACGGGTTCGGTTACGGCGTAGGGTATGCTTTAGGGTTAGGGTTAGGGTTAGTTTGAGGGTTAGGGCTCGGTTTAGGGTACGGGTTAGGATTAGGATACGTGTAAGGGTTAGGGTAGGTGTTAGGGTTAGGGTACGCGTTAGGGTTAGGTTAATTATTTAACCTATCCCACTCTCTAGATACCCGTTAGCACGTCAAGGAATATTATTTGGGGGTCCAGCTATGGAGAAGAGTTTAGACACTACGAGAAGATAAGGAACACACCCATTATCAAGAAATCACATTAGGATTCTCTTTTTAACCTGTTCCTTAAAACACTAGTGCTTAGGAAATCTATTGGAGGCAGAAGCAGTCAAGGGTAGCTTAGGGTTAGGGTTAGGGTTAGGGTTAGAGTTAGGGTACGGCTTAGGGTACGGGTTCGGGTACGGTGTAGGGTATGGGTTAGGGTTAGGGTTAGGGTTTGATTGAGGGTTAGGGCTCGGTTTAGGGTACGGGTTAGGATTAGGGTACGTGTTAGTGTTAGGGTAGCCGTTAGGGTTAGGGTATGCGTTAGGGTTAGGATAGTTATTAAAACTATCCCACTCTCTAGTTACCCCTTAGCACGTCAAGGAATATTATTTGGGGCTCCAGCCATGGAGAAGAGTTTGGACACTAGGGGAAGATAAGGAACACACCCATTATCAAGAAATCACATTAGGATTCTCTTTTTAACCTGTTGCTTAAAACACTAGTGCTTAGGAAATGTATTGTAGCCAGAAGCAGTCAAGGGTAGTTTACGGTTACGGTTAGGGTTAGGTTACGGCTTAGGGTACCGGTTCGGGTACGGGTTCGTGTACGGCGTAGGGTATGAGTTAGGGTTAGGGTTAGGGTTAGTTTGAGGGTTAGGGCTCGGTTTAGGGTACGGGTTAGGATTAGGGTACGTGTTAGGGTTAGGGTAGGGGTTAGGGTTAGGGTACGCGTTAGGGTTAGGGTAGTTATTAAACCTATCCCACTCTCTAGATACCCCTTAGCACGTCAAGGAATATTATTTGGGGGTCCAGCCATGGAGAAGAGTTTAGACACTAGGAGAAGATAAGGAACACACCCATTATCAAGAAATCACATTAGGATTCCCTTTTTAACCTGTTCCTTAAAACACTAGTGCTTAGGAAATCTATTGGAGGCAGAAGCAGTCAAGGGTAGCTTAGGGTTAGGGTTAGGGTTAGGGTTAGGGTTAGGGTACGGCTTAGGGTACGGGTTCGGGTACGGGTTCGGGTACGGCGTAGGGTATGGTTTAGGGTTAGAGATAGGGTTAGTTTGAGGGTTAGGGCTCGGTTTAGGGTACGGGTTAGGATTAGGGTACGTGTTAGGGTTAGGGTAGGGGTTAGGGTTAGGGTACGCATTAGGGTTAGGGTAGTTATTAAACCTATCCCACTCTCTAGATACCCCTTAGCACGTCAAAGAATATTATTTGGGGGTCCAGCCATGGAGAAGAGTTTAGACACTAGGAGAAGATAAGGAACACACCCATTATCAAGAAATCACATTAGGATTCTCTTTTTAACCTGTTCCTTAAAACACTAGTGCTTAGGAAATCTATTGGAGGCAGAAGCAGTCAAGGGTACCTTAGGGTTAGGGTTAGGGTTAGGGTACGGCTTAGGGTACGGGTTCGGATACGGGTTCGGGTACGGTGTAGGGTATGGGTTAGGGTTAGGGTTAGGGTTAGTTTGAGGGTTAGGGCTCGGTTTAGGGTACGGGTTAGGATTAGGGTACGTGTTAGTGTTAGGGTAGCCGTTAGGGTTAGGGTACGCGTTAGGGTTCGGGTAGTTATTAAAACTATCCCACTCTCTAGATACCCCTTAGCACGTCAAGGAATATTATTTGGGGGTCCAGCCATGGAGAAGAGTTTAGACACTAGGGGAAGATAAGGAACACACCCATTATCAAGAAATCACATTAGGATTCTCTTTTTAACCTGTTCCTTAAAACACTAGAGCTTAGGAAATCTATTGGAGCCAGAAGCAGTCAAGGGTAGCTTACGGTTAGGGTTAGGGTTAGGTTACGGCTTAGGGTACGGGTTCCGGTACGGGTTCGGGTACGGCGTAGGTTATGGGTTAGGGTTAGGGTTAGGGTTAGGGTTAGGGTTAGGGTACGGCTTAGGGTAAGGGTTCGGGTACGGGTTCGCTTACGGCGTAGGGTATGGGTTAGGGTTAGGGTTAGGTTTAGTTTGAGGGTTAGGGCTCGGTTTAGGGTACGGGTTAGGATTAGGGTACGTGCTAGCGTTAGGGTAGGGGATAGGGTTATGGTACGCGTTAGGGTTAGGGTAGTTATTGAACCTATCCCACTCTCTAGATACCCCTTAGCACGTAAAGGAATATTATTTGGGGGTCAAGGCATGGAGAAGAGTTCAGACACTAGGAGAAGATAAGGAACACAGCCATTATGAAGAAATCACAATAGGATTCTCTTTTTAACCTGTTCCTTAAAACACTAGTGCTTAGGAAATCTATTGGAGGCAGAAGCAGTCAAGGGTAGCTTAGGGTTAGGGTTAGGGTTAGGGTTAGGGTACGGCTTAGGGTACGGATTCGGTTACGGGTTCGGGTACGGCGTAGGATATGGGTTAGGGTTAGGGTTAGGGTTAGTTTGAGGGTTAGGGCTAGGTTTAGGGTACGGGTTAGGATTAGGGTATGTGTTAGGGTTAGGGTAGGGGTTAGGGTTAGGGTACGCGTTAGGGTTAGGGTAGTTATTAAACCTATCCCACTCTCTAGATACCCCTTAGCACGTCAAGGAATATTATTTGGGGGTCCAGCCATGGAGAAGAGTTTAGACACTAGGAGAAGATAAGGAACACAGCCATTATCAAGAAATCACATTAGGATTCTCTTTTTAACCTGTTCCTTAAAACACTAGTGCTTAGGAAATCTATTGGAGGCAGAAGCAGTCAAGGGAAGCTTAGGGTTAGGGTTAGGTTTAGGGTACAGCTTAGGGTACGGCTTAGGGTACGGGTTCGGTTACGGCGTAGGGTATGGTTTAGGGTTAGGGTTAGGGTTAGTTTGAGGGTTAGGGCTCGGTTTAGGGTACGGGTTAGGATTAGGATACGTGTTAGGGTTAGGGTAGGCGTTAGGGTTAGGGTACGCATTAGGGTTAGGGTAGTTATTAAACCTATCCCGCTCTCTAGATACCCCTTAGCACGTCAAGGAATATTATTTGGGGGTCCAGCCATGGAGAAGAGTTTAGACACTAGGAGAAGATAAGGAACACACCCATTATCAAGAAATCACATTAGGATTCTCTTTTTAACCTGTTCCTTAAAACACTAGTGCTTAGGAAATCTATTGGAGGCAGAAGCAGTCAAGGGTAGCTTAGGGTTAGGGTTAGGGTTAGGGTTAGGGTTAGGGTACGGCTTAGGGTACGGTTTCGGGTACGGGTTCGGGTACGGCGTAGGGTATGGGTTAGGGTTAGGGTTAGGGTTAGTCTGAGGGTTAGGGCTCGGTTTAGGGTACGGTTTAGGATTAGGGTACGTGTTAGGATTAGGGTAGGGGTTAGGGTTAGGGTACGCATTAGGGTTAGGGTAGTTATTAAACCTATCCCACTCTCTAGATACCCCTTAGAACGTCAAGGAATATTATTTGGGGGTCCAGCCATGGAGAAGAGTTTAGACACTAGGAGAAGATAAGGAACACACCCATTATCAAGAAATCACATTAGGATTCTCTTTTTAACCTGTTCCTTAAAACACTAGTGCTTAGGAAATCTATTGGAGGCAGAAGCAGACAAGGGTAGCTTAGGGTTAGGGTTAGGGTTAGGGTTAGAGTTAGGGTACGGCTTAGGGTACAGGTTCGGGTACGGTGTAGGGTATGGGTTCGGGTTAGGGTTAGGGTTGGTTTGAGGGTTAGGGCTCGGTTTAGGGTACGGGTTAGGATTAGGGTACGTGTTAGTGTTAGGGTAGCCGTTAGGGTTAGGGTACGCGTTAGGGTTAGGGTAGTTATTAAACCTATCCCACTCTCTAGATACCCCTTAGCACGTCAAGGAATATTATTTGGGGGTCCAGCCATGGAGAAGAGTTTAGACACTAGGCGAAGATAAGGAACACACCCATTATCAAGAAATCACATTAGGATTCTCTTTTTAACCTGTTCCTTAAAACACTAGTGCTTAGGAAATCTATTGGAGGCAGAAGCAGTCAAGGGTAGCTTAGGGTTAGGGTTAGGGTTAGTGTTAGGGTTAGGGTACGGCTTAGGGTACGGGTTCGGGTACGGGTTCGGGTACGGCGTAGGGTATGGTTTAGGTTTAGACTTAGGGTTAGTTTGAGAGTTAGGGCTCGGTTTAGGGTACGGGTTAGTATTAGGGTACGTGTTAGGGTTAGGGTAGGGGTTAGGGTTAGGGTACGCGTTAGCATTAGGGTAGTTATTAAACCTATCCCACTCTCTAGATACCCCTTAGCACGTCAAGGAATATTATTTGGGGGTCCAGCCATGGAGAAGAGTTTAGACACTAGGAGAAGATAAGGAACACACCCATTATCAAGAAATCACATTAGGATTCTCTTTTTAACCTGTTCCTTAAAACACTAGTGCTTAGGAAATGTATTGGAGGCAGAAGCAGTCAAGGGTATCTTAGGGTTAGGGTTAGGGTTATGGTTAGGGTTAGGGTACGGCTTAGGGTACGGGTTCGGGTACGGCGTAGGGTATGGGTTAGTCTTAGGGTTAGGGTTAGTTTGAGGGTTAGGGCTCGGTTTAGGGTACGGGTTAGGATTAGGGTACGTGTTAGGGTTAGGGTTAGGGTACGCGTTAGGGTTAGGGTAGTTATTAAACCTATCCCACTCTCTAGATACCCCTTAGCACGTCAAGGAATATTATTTGGGGGTCCAGCCATGGAGAAGAGTTTAGACACTAGGAGAAGATAAGGAACACAGCCATTATCAAGAAATCACATTAGGATTCTCTTTTTAACCTGTTCCTTAAAACACTAGTGCTTAGGAAATCTATTGGAGGCAGAAGCAGTCAAGGGTAGCTTAGGGTTAGGGTTAGGGTTAGGGTACGGCTTAGGGTACGGGTTCGGGTACGGGTTCGGGTACGGCATAGGGTACGGGTTAGGGTTAGGGTTAGGGTTAGTTTGAGGGTTAGGGCTCGGTTTAGGGTACGGGTTAGGATTAGGTTACGTGCTAGGGTTAGGGTAGGGGTTAGGGTTAGAGTACGCGTTAGGGTTAGGGTAGTTATTGAATCTATCCCACTCTCTAGATACCCCTTAGCACGTAAAGGAATATTATTTGGGGGTCTAGCCATGGAGAAGAGTTCAGACACTAGGAGAAGATAAGGAACACACCCATTATCAAGAACTCACATTAGGATTCTCTTTTTAACCTGTTCCTTAAAACACTAGTGCTTAGGAAATCTATTGGAGGCAGAAGCAGTCAAGGGTAGCTTAGGGTTAGGGTTAGGGTTAGGGTTAGGGTTAGGGTTAGGGTACGGCTTAGGGTACGGTTTCGGTTACGGGTTCGGGTACGGTGTAGGGTATGGGTTCGGGTTAGGGTTAGGGTTAGTTTGAGGGTTAGGGCTCGGTTTAGGGTACGGGTTAGGAATAGGGTACGTGTTAGGGTTAGGGTAGGGGTTAGGGTTAGGTTACGCGTTGGGGTTAGGGTAGTTATTTAAACTATCCCACTCTCTAGATACCCCTTAGCACGTCAAGGAATATTATTTGGGGGTCCAGCCATGGAGAAGAGTTTAGACACCAGGAGAAGATAAGGAACACACCCATTATCAAGAAATCACATTAGGATTCTCTTTTTAACCTGTTCCTTAAAACACTAGTGCTTAGGAAATCTATTGGAGGCAGAAGCAGTCAAGGGTAGCTTATGGTTAGGGTTAGGGTTAGGGTTAGGGTTAGGGTACGGCTTAGGGTACGGTTTTGGGTACGGGTTCGGGTACGGCGTAGGGTATGGGTTAGGGTTAGGGTTAGGGTTAGTTTGAGGGTTAGGGCTCGGTTTAGGGTACGGGTTAGGATTAGGGTACGTGCTAGGGTTAGGGTAGGGGTTAGGGTTAGGTTATGCATTAGGGTTAGGGTAGTTATTAAACCTATCCCACTCTCTAGATACCCCTTAGAACGTCAAGGAATATTATTTGGGGGTCCAGCCATGGAGAAGAGTTTAGACACTAGGAGAAGATAAGGAACACAGCCATTATCAAGAAATCACATTAGGATTCTCTTTTTAACCTGTTCCTTAAAACACTAGTGCTTAGGAAATCTATTGGAGGCAGAAGCAGTCAAGGGTAGCTTAGGGTTAGGGTTAGGGTTAGGGTTAGGGTTAGGGTACGGCTTAGGGTACGGATTCGGATACGGGTTCGGGTACGGCGTAGGGTATGGTTTAGGGTTAGGGTTAGGGTTAGTTTGAGGGTTAGGGCTCGGTTTAGGGTACGGGTTAGGATTAGGGTACGTGTTAGGGTTAGGGTAGGGGTTAGGGTTAGGGTACGCATTAGGGTTAGGGTAGTTATTAAACCTATCCCACTCTCTAGATACCCCTTAGCATGTCAAAGAATATTATTTGGGGGTCCAGCCATGGAGAAGAGTTTAGACACTAGGAGAAGATAAGGAACACACCCATTATCAAGAAATCACATTAGGATTCTCTTTTTAACCTGTTCCTTAAAACACTAGTGCTTAGGAAATCTATTGGAGGCAGAAGCAGTCAAGGGTAGCTTAGGGTTAGGGTTAGGGTTAGGGTTAGTGTTAGGGTACGGCTTAGGGTACGGGTTCGGGTACGGTGTAGGTTATGGGTTCGGGTTAGGGTTAGGGTTAGTTTGAGGGTTAGGGCTCGGTTTAGGGTACGGGTTAGGATTAGGGTACGTGTTAGTGTTAGGGTAGCCGTTAGGGTTAGGGTACGCGTTAGGGTTAGGGTAGTTATTAAAACTATCCCACTCTCTAGATACCCCTTAGCACGTCAAGGAATATTATTTGGGGGTCCAGCCATGGAGAAGAGTTTAGACACTAGGGGAAGAAAAGGAACACACCCATTATCAAGAAATCACATTAGGATTCTCTTTTAAACCTGTTCCTTAAAACACTAGTGCTTAGGAAATCTATTGGAGCCAGAAGCAGTCAAGGGTAGCTTACGGTTAGGGTTAGGGTTAGGTTACGGCTTAGGGTACGGGTTCGGGTACTGGTTTGCGTAAGGCGTAGGGTATGGGTTAGGGTTAGGGTTAGGGTTAGTTTGAGGGTTAGGGCCCGGTTTAGGGTACGGGTTAGGATTAGGGTACGTGTTAGGGTTAGGGTAGGTGTTAGGGTTAGGGTACGCGTTAGGGTTAGGGTAGTTATTAAACCTATCCCACTCTCTAGATACCCCTTAGCACGTCAAGGAATATTATTTGGGGGTCGAGCCATGGAGAAGAGTTTAGACACTAGGAGAAGATAAGGAACACCCATTATCAAGAAATCACATTAGGATTGCCTTTTTAACCTGTTCCTTAAAACACTAGTGCTTAGGAAATCTATTGGAGGCAGAAGCAGTCAAGGGTAGCTTAGGGTTAGGGTTCGGTTTAGGGTACGGCTTAGGGTACGGCTTAGGGTACGGGTTCGGTTACGGCGTAGGGTATGCTTTAGGGTTAGGGTTAGGGTTAGTTTGAGGGTTAGGGCTCGGTTTAGGGTACGGGTTAGGATTAGGATACGTGTAAGGGTTAGGGTAGGTGTTAGGGTTAGGGTACGCGTTAGGGTTAGGTTAATTATTTAACCTATCCCACTCTCTAGATACCCGTTAGCACGTCAAGGAATATTATTTGGGGGTCCAGCTATGGAGAAGAGTTTAGACACTACGAGAAGATAAGGAACACACCCATTATCAAGAAATCACATTAGGATTCTCTTTTTAACCTGTTCCTTAAAACACTAGTGCTTAGGAAATCTATTGGAGGCAGAAGCAGTCAAGGGTAGCTTAGGGTTAGGGTTAGGGTTAGGGTTAGAGTTAGGGTACGGCTTAGGGTACGGGTTCGGGTACGGTGTAGGGTATGGGTTAGGGTTAGGGTTAGGGTTTGTTTGAGGGTTAGGGCTCGGTTTAGGGTACGGGTTAGGATTAGGGTACGTGTTAGTGTTAGGGTAGCCGTTAGGGTTAGGGTATGCGTTAGGGTTAGGATAGTTATTAAAACTATCCCACTCTCTAGTTACCCCTTAGCACATCAAGGAATATTATTTGGGGCTCCAGCCATGGAGAAGAGTTTGGACACTAGGGCAAGATAAGGAACACACCCATTATCAAGAAATCACATTAGGATTCTCTTTTTAACCTGTTCCTTAAAACACTAGTGCTTAGGAAATGTATTGTAGCCAGAAGCAGTCAAGGGTAGTTTACGGTTAGGGTTAGGGTTAGGTTACGGCTTAGGGTACCGGTTCGGGTACGGGTTCGTGTACGGCGTAGGGTATGAGTTAGGGTTAGGGTTAGGGTTAGTTTGAGGGTTAGGGCTCGGTTTAGGGTACGGGTTAGGATTAGGGTACGTGTTAGGGTTAGGGTAGGGGTTAGGGTTAGGGTACGCGTTAGGGTTAGGGTAGTTATTAAACCTATCCCACTCTCTAGATACCCCTTAGCACGTCAAGGAATATTATTTGGGGGTCCAGCCATGGAGAAGAGTTTAGACACTAGGAGAAGATAAGGAACACACCCATTATCAAGAAATCACATTAGGATTCCCTTTTTAACCTGTTCCTTAAAACACTAGTGCTTAGGAAATCTATTGGAGGCAGAAGCAGTCAAGGGTAGCTTAGGGTTAGGGTTAGGGTTAGGGTTAGGGTTAGGGTACGGCTTAGGGTACGGGTTCGGGTACGGGTTCGGGTACGGCGTAGGGTATGGTTTAGGGTTAGAGATAGGGTTAGTTTGAGGGTTAGGGCTCGGTTTAGGGTACGGGTTAGGATTAGGGTACGTGTTAGGGTTAGGGTAGGGGTTAGGGTTAGGGTACGCATTAGGGTTAGGGTAGTTATTAAACCTATCCCACTCTCTAGATACCCCTTAGCACGTCAAAGAATATTATTTGGGGGTCCAGCCATGGAGAAGAGTTTAGACACTAGGAGAAGATAAGGAACACACCCATTATCAAGAAATCACATTAGGATTCTCTTTTTAACCTGTTCCTTAAAACACTAGTGCTTAGGAAATCTATTGGAGGCAGAAGCAGTCAAGGGTACCTTAGGGTTAGGGTTAGGGTTAGGGTACGGCTTAGGGTACGGGTTCGGATACGGGTTCGGGTACGGTGTAGGGTATGGGTTAGGGTTAGGGTTAGGGTTAGTTTGAGGGTTAGGGCTCGGTTTAGGGTACGGGTTAGGATTAGGGTACGTGTTAGTGTTAGGGTAGCCGTTAGGGTTAGGGTACGCGTTAGGGTTCGGGTAGTTATTAAAACTATCCCACTCTCTAGATACCCCTTAGCACGTCAAGGAATATTATTTGGGGGTCCAGCCATGGAGAAGAGTTTAGACACTAGGGGAAGATAAGGAACACACCCATTATCAAGAAATCACATTAGGATTCTCTTTTTAACCTGTTCCTTAAAACACTAGAGCTTAGGAAATCTATTGGAGCCAGAAGCAGTCAAGGGTAGCTTACGGTTAGGGTTAGGGTTAGGTTACGGCTTAGGGTACGGGTTCCGGTACGGGTTCGGGTACGGCGTAGGGTATGGGTTAGGGTTAGGGTTAGGGTTAGGGTTAGGGTTAGGGTTAGGGTACGGCTTAGGGTAAGGGTTCGGGTACGGGTTCGCTTACGGCGTAGGGTATGGGTTAGGGTTAGGGTTAGGGTTAGTTTGAGGGTTAGGGCTCGGTTTAGGGTACGGTTTAGGATTAGGGTACGTGCTAGGGTTAGGGTAGGGGATAGGGTTATGGTACGCGTTAGGGTTAGGGTAGTTATTGAACCTATCCCACTCTCTAGATACCCCTTAGCACGTAAAGGAATATTATTTGGGGGTCCAGCCATGGAGAAGAGTTCAGACACTAGGAGAAGATAAGGAACACAGCCATTATGAAGAAATCACAATAGGATTCTCTTTTTAACCTGTTCCTTAAAACACTAGTGCTTAGGAAATCTATTGGAGGCAGAAGCAGTCAAGGGTAGCTTAGGGTTAGGGTTAGGGTTAGGGTTAGGGTACGGCTTAGGGTACGGATTCGGTTACGGGTTCGGGTACGGCGTAGGATATGGGTTAGGGTTAGGGTTAGGGTTAGTTTGAGGGTTAGGGCTAGGTTTAGGGTACGGGTTAGGATTAGGGTACGTGTTAGGGTTAGGGTAGGGGTTAGGGTTAGGGTACGCGTTAGGGTTAGGGTAGTTACTAAACCTATCCCACTCTCTAGATACCCCTTAGCACGTCAAGGAATATTATTTGGGGGTCCAGCCATGGAGAAGAGTTTAGACACTAGGAGAAGATAAGGAACACAGCCATTATCAAGAAATCACATTAGGATTCTCTTTTTAACCTGTTCCTTAAAACACTAGTGCTTAGGAAATCTATTGGAGGCAGAAGCAGTCAAGGGAAGCTTAGGGTTAGGGTTAGGTTTAGGGTACAGCTTAGGGTACGGCTTAGGGTACGGGTTCGGTTACGGCGTAGGGTATGGTTTAGGGTTAGGGTTAGGGTTAGTTTGAGGGTTAGGGCTCGGTTTAGGGTACGGGTTAGGATTAGGATACGTGTTAGGGTTAGGGTAGGTGTTAGGGTTAGGGTACGCGTTAGGGTTAGGGTAGTTATTAAACCTATCCCACTCTCTAGATACCCCTTAGCACGTCAAGGAATATTATTTGGGGGTCGAGCCATGGAGAAGAGTTTAGACACGAGGAGAAGATAAGGAACACACCCATTATCAAGAAATCACATTAGGATTGCCTTTTTAACCTGTTCCTTAAAACACTAGTGCTTAGGAAATCTATTGGAGGCAGAAGCAGTCAAGGGTAGCTTAGGGTTAGGTTTAGGGTTAGGGTTAGGGTTAGGGTACGGCTTAGGGTACGGTTTTGGGTACAGGTTCGGATACGGCGTAGGGTATGGGTTAGGGTTAGGGTTAGGGTTTGTTTGAGGGTTAGGGCTCGGTTTAGGGTACGGGTTAGGATTAGGGTACGTGTTAGTGTTAGGGTAGCCGTTAGGGTTAGGGTATGCGTTAGGGTTAGGGTAGTTATTAAAACTATCCCACTCTCTAGATACCCCTTAGCACGTCAAGGAATATTATTTGGGGGTCCAGCCATGGAGAAGAGTTTAGACACTAGGAGAAGATAAGGAACACACCCATTATCAAGAAATCACATTAGGATTCCCTTTTTAACCTGTTCCTTAAAACACTAGTGCTTAGGAAATCTATTGGAGGCAGAAGCAGTCAAGGGTAGCTTAGGGTTAGGGTTAGGGTTAGGGTTAGGGTTAGGGTACGGCTTAGGGTACGGGTTCGGGTACGGGTTCGGGTACGGCGTAGGGTATGGTTTAGGGTTAGAGATAGGGTTAGTTTGAGGGTTAGGGCTCGGTTTAGGGTACGGGTTAGGATTAGGGTACGTGTTAGGGTTAGGGTAGGGGTTAGGGTTAGGGTACGCATTAGGGTTAGGGTAGTTATTAAACCTATCCCACTCTCTAGATACCCCTTAGCACGTCAAAGAATATTATTTGGGGGTCCAGCCATGGAGAAGAGTTTAGACACTAGGAGAAGATAAGGAACACACCCATTATCAAGAAATCACATTAGGATTCTCTTTTTAACCTGTTCCTTAAAACACTAGTGCTTAGGAAATCTATTGGAGGCAGAAGCAGTCAAGGGTACCTTAGGGTTATGGTTAGGGTTAGGGTACGGCTTAGGGTACGGGTTCGGATACGGGTTCGGGTACGGTGTAGGGTATGGGTTAGGGTTAGGGTTAGGGTTAGTTTGAGGGTTAGGGCTCGGTTTAGGGTACGGGTTAGGATTAGGGTACGTGTTAGTGTTAGGGTAGCCGTTAGGGTTAGGGTACGCGTTAGGGTTCGGGTAGTTATTAAAACTATCCCACTCTCTAGATACCCCTTAGCACGTCAAGGAATATTATTTGGGGGTCCAGCCATGGAGAAGAGTTTAGACACTAGGGGAAGATAAGGAACACACCCATTATCAAGAAATCACATTAGGATTCTCTTTTTAACCTGTTCCTTAAAACACTAGAGCTTAGGAAATCTATTGGAGCCAGAAGCAGTCAAGGGTAGCTTACGGTTAGGGTTAGGGTTAGGTTACGGCTTAGGGTACGGGTTCCGGTACGGGTTCGGGTACGGCGTAGGTTATGGGTTAGGGTTAGGGTTAGGGTTAGGGTTAGGGTTAGGGTACGGCTTAGGGTAAGGGTTCGGGTACGGGTTCGGTTACGGCGTAGGGTATGGGTTAGGGTTAGGGTTAGGTTTAGTTTGAGGGTTAGGGCTCGGTTTATGGTACGGGTTAGGATTAGGGTACGTGCTAGCGTTAGGGTAGGGGATAGGGTTATGGTACGCGTTAGGGTTAGGGTAGTTATTGAACCTATGCCACTCTCTAGATACCCCTTAGCACGTAAAGGAATATTATTTGGGGGTCAAGGCATGGAGAAGAGTTCAGACACTAGGAGAAGATAAGGAACACAGCCATTATGAAGAAATCACAATAGGATTCTCTTTTTAACCTGTTCCTTAAAACACTAGTGCTTAGGAAATCTATTGGAGGCAGAAGCAGTCAAGGGTAGCTTAGGGTTAGGGTTAGGGTTAGGGTTAGGGTACGGCTTAGGGTACGGATTCGGTTACGGGTTCGGGTACGGCGTAGGATATGGGTTAGGGTTAGGGTTAGGGTTAGGGTTAGGGTTAGTTTGAGGGTTAGGGCTAGGTTTAGGGTACGGGTTAGGATTAGGGTATGTGTTAGGGTTAGGGTAGGGGTTAGGGTTAGGGTACGCGTTAGGGTTAGGGTAGTTATTAAACCTATCCCACTCTCTAGATACCCCTTAGCACGTCAAGGAATATTATTTGGGGGTCCAGCCATGGAGAAGAGTTTAGACACTAGGAGAAGATAAGGAACACACCCATTATCAAGAAATCACATTAGGATTCTCTTTTTAACCTGTTCCTTAAAACACTAGTGCTTAGGAAATCTATTGGAGGCAGAAGCAGTCAAGGGTAGCTTAGGGTTAGGGTTAGGGTTAGGGTTAGGGTTAGGGTACGGCTTAGGGTACGGTTTCGGGTACGGGTTCGGGTACGGCGTAGGGTATGGGTTAGGGTTAGGGTTAGGGTTAGTCTGAGGGTTAGGGCTCGGTTTAGGGTACGGTTTAGGATTAGGGTACGTGTTAGGATTAGGGTAGGGGTTAGGGTTAGGGTACGCATTAGGGTTAGGGTAGTTATTAAACCTATCCCACTCTCTAGATACCCCTTAGAACGTCAAGGAATATTATTTGGGGGTCCAGCCATGGAGAAGAGTTTAGACACTAGGAGAAGATAAGGAACACACCCATTATCAAGAAATCACATTAGGATTCTCTTTTTAACCTGTTCCTTAAAACACTAGTGCTTAGGAAATCTATTGGAGGCAGAAGCAGACAAGGGTAGCTTAGGGTTAGGGTTAGGGTTAGGGTTAGAGTTAGGGTACGGCTTAGGGTACAGGTTCGGGTACGGTGTAGGGTATGGGTTCGGGTTAGGGTTAGGGTTGGTTTGAGGGTTAGGGCTCGGTTTAGGGTACGGGTTAGGATTAGGGTACGTGTTAGTGTTAGGGTAGCCGTTAGGGTTAGGGTACGCGTTAGGGTTAGGGTAGTTATTAAACCTATCCCACTCTCTAGATACCCCTTAGCACGTCAAGGAATATTATTTGGGGGTCCAGCCATGGAGAAGAGTTTAGACACTAGGCGAAGATAAGGAACACACCCATTATCAAGAAATCACATTAGGATTCTCTTTTTAACCTGTTCCTTAAAACACTAGTGCTTAGGAAATCTATTGGAGGCAGAAGCAGTCAAGGGTAGCTTAGGGTTAGGGTTAGGGTTAGTGTTAGGGTTAGGGTACGGCTTAGGGTACGGGTTCGGGTACGGGTTCGGGTACGGCGTAGGGTATGGTTTAGGTTTAGAGTTAGGGTTAGTTTGAGAGTTAGGGCTCGGTTTAGGGTACGGGTTAGTATTAGGGTACGTGTTAGGGTTAGGGTAGGGGTTAGGGTTAGGGTACGCGTTAGCATTAGGGTAGTTATTAAACCTATCCCACTCTCTAGATACCCCTTAGCACGTCAAGGAATATTATTTGGGGGTCCAGCCATGGAGAAGAGTTTAGACACTAGGAGAAGATAAGGAACACACCCATTTTCAAGAAATCACATTAGAATTTTCTTTTTAACCTGTTCCTTAAAACACTAGTGCTTAAGAAATCTATTGGAGGCAGAAGCAGTCAAGGGTACCTTAGGGTTAGGGTTAGGGTTAGGGTATGGCTTAGGGTACGGATTCGGGTACGGGTTCGGGTACGGCGTAGGGTATGGGTTAGGGTTAGGGTTAGGGTTAGTTTGAGGGTTAGGGCTCGGTTTAGGGTACGGGTTAGGATTAGGGTACGTGCTAGGGTTAGGGTAGGGGTTAGGGTTAGGGTACGCGTTAGGGTTAGGGTAGTTATTAAACCTATCCCACTCTCTAGATACCCCTTAGCACGTAAAGGAATATTATTTGGGGGTCCAGCCATGGAGAAGAGTTCAGACACTAGGAGAAGATAAGGAACACACCCATTATCAAGAAATCACATTAGGATTCTCTTTTTAACCTGTTCCTTAAAACACTAGTGCTTAGGAAATGTATTGGAGGCAGAAGCAGTCAAGGGTATCTTAGGGTTAGGGTTAGGGTTATGGTTAGGGTTAGGGTACGGCTTAGGGTACGGGTTCGGGTACGGCGTAGGGTATGGGTTAGTCTTAGGGTTAGGGTTAGTTTGAGGGTTAGGGCTCGGTTTAGGGTACGGGTTAGGATTAGGGTACGTGTTAGGGTTAGGGTTAGGGTACGCGTTAGGGTTAGGGTAGTTATTAAACCTATCCCACTCTCTAGATACCCCTTAGCACGTCAAGGAATATTATTTGGGGGTCCAGCCATGGAGAAGAGTTTAGACACTAGGAGAAGATAAGGAACACAGCCATTATCAAGAAATCACATTAGGATTCTCTTTTTAACCTGTTCCTTAAAACACTAGTGCTTAGGAAATCTATTGGAGGCAGAAGCAGTCAAGGGTAGCTTAGGGTTAGGGTTAGGGTTAGGGTACGGCTTAGGGTACGGGTTCGGGTACGGGTTCGGGTACGGCATAGGGTACGGGTTAGGGTTAGGGTTAGGGTTAGTTTGAGGGTTAGGGCTCGGTTTAGGGTACGGGTTAGGATTAGGTTACGTGCTAGGGTTAGGGTAGGGGTTAGGGTTAGAGTACGCGTTAGGGTTAGGGTAGTTATTGAATCTATCCCACTCTCTAGATACCCCTTAGCACGTAAAGGAATATTATTTGGGGGTCTAGCCATGGAGAAGAGTTCAGACACTAGGAGAAGATAAGGAACACACCCATTATCAAGAACTCACATTAGGATTCTCTTTTTAACCTGTTCCTTAAAACACTAGTGCTTAGGAAATCTATTGGAGGCAGAAGCAGTCAAGGGTAGCTTAGGGTTAGGGTTAGGGTTAGGGTTAGGGTTAGGGTTAGGGTACGGCTTAGGGTACGGTTTCGGTTACGGGTTCGGGTACGGTGTAGGGTATGGGTTCGGGTTAGGGTTAGGGTTAGTTTGAGGGTTAGGGCTCGGTTTAGGGTACGGGTTAGGAATAGGGTACGTGTTAGGGTTAGGGTAGGGGTTAGGGTTAGGTTACGCGTTGGGGTTAGGGTAGTTATTTAAACTATCCCACTCTCTAGATACCCCTTAGCACGTCAAGGAATATTATTTGGGGGTCCAGCCATGGAGAAGAGTTTAGACACCAGGAGAAGATAAGGAACACACCCATTATCAAGAAATCACATTAGGATTCTCTTTTTAACCTGTTCCTTAAAACACTAGTGCTTAGGAAATCTATTGGAGGCAGAAGCAGTCAAGGGTAGCTTATGGTTAGGGTTAGGGTTAGGGTTAGGGTTAGGGTACGGCTTAGGGTACGGTTTTGGGTACGGGTTCGGGTACGGCGTAGTGTATGGGTTAGGGTTAGGGTTAGGGTTAGTTTGAGGGTTAGGGCTCGGTTTAGGGTACGGGTTAGGATTAGGGTACGTGCTAGGGTTAGGGTAGGGGTTAGGGTTAGGTTATGCATTAGGGTTAGGGTAGTTATTAAACCTATCCCACTCTCTAGATACCCCTTAGAACGTCAAGGAATATTATTTGGGGGTCCAGCCATGGAGAAGAGTTTAGACACTAGGAGAAGATAAGGAACACAGCCATTATCAAGAAATCACATTAGGATTCTCTTTTTAACCTGTTCCTTAAAACACTAGTGCTTAGGAAATCTATTGGAGGCAGAAGCAGTCAAGGGTAGCTTAGGGTTAGGGTTAGTGTTAGGGTTAGGGTTAGGGTACGGCTTAGGGTACGGATTCGGGTACGGGTTCGGGTACGGCGTAGGGTATGGTTTAGGGTTAGGGTTAGGGTTAGTTTGAGGGTTAGGGCTCGGTTTAGGGTACGGGTTAGGATTAGGGTACGTGTTAGGGTTAGGGTAGGGGTTAGGGTTAGGGTACGCATTAGGGTTAGGGTAGTTATTAAACCTATCCCACTCTCTAGATACCCCTTAGCATGTCAAAGAATATTATTTGGGGGTCCAGCCATGGAGAAGAGTTTAGACACTAGGAGAAGATAAGGAACACACCCATTATCAAGAAATCACATTAGGATTCTCTTTTTAACCTGTTCCTTAAAACACTAGTGCTTAGGAAATCTATTGGAGGCAGAAGCAGTCAAGGGTAGCTTAGGGTTAGGGTTAGGGTTAGGGTTAGTGTTAGGGTACGGCTTAGGGTACGGGTTCGGGTACGGTGTAGGGTATGGGTTCGGGTTAGGGTTAGGGTTAGTTTCAGGGTTAGGGCTCGGTTTAGGGTACGGGTTAGGATTAGGGTACGTGTTAGTGTTAGGGTAGCCGTTAGGGTTAGGGTACGCGTTAGGGTTAGGGTAGTTATTAAAACTATCCCACTCTCTAGATACCCCTTAGCACGTCAAGGAATATTATTTGGGGGTCCAGCCATGGAGAAGAGTTTAGACACTAGGGGAAGATAAGGAACACACCCATTATCAAGAAATCACATTAGGATTCTCTTTTAAACCTGTTCCTTAAAACACTAGTGCTTAGGAAATCTATTGGAGCCAGAAGCAGTCAAGGGTAGCTTACGGTTAGGGTTAGGGTTAGGTTACGGCTTAGGGTACGGGTTCGGGTACTGGTTTGCGTAAGGCGTAGGGTATGGGTTAGGGTTAGGGTTAGGGTTAGTTTGAGGGTTAGGGCCCGGTTTAGGGTACGGGTTAGGATTAGGGTACGTGTTAGGGTTAGGGTAGGTGTTAGGGTTAGGGTACGCGTTAGGGTTAGGGTAGTTATTAAACCTATCCCACTCTCTAGATACCCCTTAGCACGTCAAGGAATATTATTTGGGGGTCGAGCCATGGAGAAGAGTTTAGACACTAGGAGAAGATAAGGAACACCCATTATCAAGAAATCACATTAGGATTGCCTTTTTAACCTGTTCCTTAAAACACTAGTGCTTAGGAAATCTATTGGAGGCAGAAGCAGTCAAGGGTAGCTTAGGGTTAGGGTTAGGGTTAGGGTTAGGGTTAGGGTACGGCTTAGGGTACGGTTTTGGGTACGGGTTCGGGTACGGCGTAGGGTATGGGTTAGGGTTAGGGTTAGGGTTAGTTTGAGGGTTAGGGCTCGGTTTAGGGTACGGGTTAGGATTAGGGTACGTGTTAGGATTAGGGTAGGGGTTAGGGTTAGGGTACGCATTAGTGTTAGGGTAGTTATTAAACCTATCCCACTCTCTAGATACCCCTTAGCACGTCAAGGAATATTATTTGGGTGTCCAGCCATGGAGAAGAGTTCAGACACTAGGAGAAGATAAGGAACACACCCATTATCAAGAAATCACATTGGATTCTCTTTTTAACCTGTTCCTTAAAACACTAGTGCTTAGGAAATCTATTGGAGGCAGAAGCAGTCAAGGGTAGCTTAGGGTTAGGGTTAGGGTTAGGGTTAGAGTTAGGGTACGGCTTAGGGTACGGGTTCGGGTACGGTGTAGGGTATGGGTTAGGGTTAGGGTTAGGGTTTGTTTGAGGGTTAGGGCTCGGTTTAGGGTACGGGTTAGGATTAGGGTACGTGTTAGTGTTAGGGTAGCCGTTAGGGTTAGGGTATGCGTTAGGGTTAGGGTAGTTATTAAAACTATCCCACTCTCTAGATACCCCTTAGCACGTCAAAGAATATTATTTGGGGGTCCAGCCATGGAGAAGAGTTTAGACACTAGGAGAAGATAAGGAACACACCCATTATCAAGAAATCACATTAGGATTGCCTTTTTAACCTGTTCCTTAAAACACTAGTGCTTAGGAAATCTATTGGAGGCAGAAGCAGTCAAGGGTAGCTTAGGGTTAGGGTTAGGGTTAGTGTTAGGGTTAGGGTACGGCTTAGGGTACGGGTTCGGGTACGGGTTCGGGTACAGCGTAGGGTATGGTTTAGGTTTAGAGTTAGGGTTAGTTTGAGAGTTAGGGCTCGGTTTAGCGTACGGGTTAGTATTAGGGTACGTGTTAGGGTTAGGGTAGGGGTTAGGGTTAGGGTACGCGTTAGCATTAGGGTAGTTATTAAACCTATCCCACTCTCTAGATACCCCTTAGCACGTCAAGGAATATTATTTGGGGGTCGAGCCATGGAGAAGAGTTTAGACACTAGGAGAAGATAAGGAACACACCCATTATCAAGAAATCACATTAGGATTGCCTTTTTAACCTGTTCCTTAAAACACTAGTGCTTAGGAAATCTATTGGAGGCAGAAGCAGTCAAGGGTAGCTTAGGGTTAGGGTTAGGGTTAGGGTTAGGGTTAGGGTATGGCTTAGGGTACGGGTTCGGGTACGGGTTCGGGTACGGCGTAGGGTATGGGTTAGGGTTAGGGTTAGAGTTAGTTTGAGGGTTAGGGCTCGGTTTAGGGTACGGGTTAGGATTAGGGTACGTGCTAGGGTTAGGGTAGGGGTTAGGGTTAGGGTACGCGTTAGGGTTAGGGTAGTTATTGAACTTATCCCACTCTCTAGATACCCCTTAGCACGTAAAGGAATATTATTTGGGGGTCCAGCCATGGAGAAGAGTTCAGACACTAGGAGAAGATAAGGAACACACCCATTATCAAGAAATCACATTAGGATTCTCTTTTTAACCTGTTCCTTAAAACACTAGTGCTTAGGAAATGTATTGGAGGCAGAAGCAGTCAAGGGTAGCTTAGGGTTAGCGTTAGGGTTAGGGTTAGGGTTAGGGTACGGCTTAGGGTACGGGTTCGGGTACGGCGTAGGGTATGGGTTAGTCTTAGGGTTAGGGTTAGTTTGAGGGTTAGGGCTCGGTTTAGGGTACGGGTTAGGATTAGGGTACGTGTTAGGGTTAGGGTTAGGGTACGCGTTAGGGTTAGGGTAGTTATTAAACCTATCCCACTCTCTAGATACCCCTTAGCACGTCAAGGAATATTATTTGGGGGTCCAGCCATGGAGAAGAGTTCAGACACTAGGAGAAGATAAGGAACACAGCCATTATCAAGAAATCACATTAGGATTCTCTTTTTAACCTGTTCCTTAAAACACTAGTGCTTAGGAAATCTATTGGAGGCAGAAGCAGTCAAGGGTAGCTTAGGGTTAGCGTTAGGGTTAGGGTTAGGGTTAGGGTACGGCTTAGGGTACGGGTTCGGGTACGGCGTAGGGTATGGGTTAGGGTTAGGGTTAGGGTTAGTTTGAGGGTTAGGGCTCGGTTTAGGGTACGGGTTAGGATTAGGTTACGTGCTAGTGTTAGGGTAGGGGTTAGGGTTAGAGTACGCGTTAGGTTTAGGGTAGTTATTGAATCTATCCCACTCTCTAGATACCCCTTAGCACGTAAAGGAATATTATTTGGGGGTCTAGCCATGGAGAAGAGTTCAGACACTAGGAGAAGATAAGGAACACACCCATTATCAAGAACTCACATTAGGATTCTCTTTTTAACCTGTTCCTTAAAACACTAGTGCTTAGGAAATCTATTGGAGGCAGAAGCAGTCAAGGGTAGCTTAGGGTTAGGGTTAGGGTTAGGGTTAGGGTTAGGGTTAGGGTACGGCTTAGGGTACGGTTTCGGTTACGGGTTCGGGTACGGTGTAGGGTATGGGTTCGGGTTAGGGTTAGGGTTAGTTTGAGGGTTAGGGCTCGGTTTAGGGTACGGGTTAGGAATAGGGTACGTGTTAGGGTTAGGGTAGGGGTTAGGGTTAGGTTACGCGTTGGGGTTAGGGTAGTTATTTAAACTATCCCACTCTCTAGATACCCCTTAGCACGTCAAGGAATATTATTTGCGGGTCCAGCTATGGAGAAGAGTTTAGACACTACGAGAAGATAAGGAACACACCCATTATCAAGAAATCACATTAGGATTCTCTTTTTAACCTGTTCCTTAAAACACTAGTGCTTAGGAAATCTATTGGAGGCAGAAGCAGTCAAGGGTAGCTTAGGGTTAGGGTTAGGGTTAGGGTTAGAGTTAGGGTACGGCTTAGGGTACGGGTTCGGGTACGGTGTAGGGTATGGGTTAGGGTTAGGGTTAGGGTTTGTTTGAGGGTTAGGGCTCGGTTTAGGGTACGGGTTAGGATTAGGGTACGTGTTAGTGTTAGGGTAGCCGTTAGGGTTAGGGTATGCGTTAGGGTTAGGATAGTTATTAAAACTATCCCACTCTCTAGTTACCCCTTAGCACGTCAAGGAATATTATTTGGGGCTCCAGCCATGGAGAAGAGTTTGGACACTAGGGGAAGATAAGGAACACACCCATTATCAAGAAATCACATTAGGATTCTCTTTTTAACCTGTTCCTTAAAACACTAGTGCTTAGGAAATGTATTGTAGCCAGAAGCAGTCAAGGGTAGTTTACGGTTAGGGTTAGGGTTAGGTTACGGCTTAGGGTACCGGTTCGGGTACGGGTTCGTGTACGGCGTAGGGTATGAGTTAGGGTTAGGGTTAGGGTTAGTTTGAGGGTTAGGGCTCGGTTTAGGGTACGGGTTAGGATTAGGGTACGTGTTAGGGTTAGGGTAGGGGTTAGGGTTAGGGTACGCGTTAGGGTTAGGGTAGTTATTAAACCTATCCCACTCTCTAGATACCCCTTAGCACGTCAAGGAATATTATTTGGGGGTCCAGCCATGGAGAAGAGTTTAGACACTAGGAGAAGATAAGGAACACACCCATTATCAAGAAATCACATTAGGATTCTCTTTTTAACCTGTTCCTTAAAACACTAGTGCTTAGGAAATCTATTGGAGGCAGAAGCAGTCAAGGGTAGCTTAGGGTTAGGGTTAGGGTTAGGGTTAGAGTTAGGGTACGGCTTAGGGTACGGGTTCGGGTACGGTGTAGGGTATGGGTTCGGGTTAGGGTTAGGGTTGATTTGAGGGTTAGGGCTCGGTTTAGGGTACGGGTTAGGATTAGGGTACGTGTTAGTGTTAGGGTAGCCGTTAGGGTTAGGGTACGCGTTAGGGTTAGGGTAGTTTTTAAACCTATCCCACTCTCTAGATACCCCTTAGCACGTCAAGGAATATTATTTGGGGGTCCAGCCATGGAGAAGAGTTTAGACACTAGGCGAAGATAAGGAACACACCCATTATCAAGAAATCACATTAGGATTCTCTTTTTAACCTGTTCCTTAAAACACTAGTGCTTAGGAAATCTATTGGAGGCAGAAGCAGTCAAGGGTAGCTTAGGGTTAGGGTTAGGGTTAGTGTTAGGGTTAGGGTACGGCTTAGGGTACGGGTTCGGGTACGGGTTCGGGTACAGCGTAGGGTATGGTTTAGGTTTAGAGTTAGGGTTAGTTTGAGAGTTAGGGCTCGGTTTAGCGTACGGGTTAGTATTAGGGTACGTGTTAGGGTTAGGGTAGGGGTTAGGGTTAGGGTACGCGTTAGCATTAGGGTAGTTATTAAACCTATCCCACTCTCTAGATACCCCTTAGCACGTCAAGGAATATTATTTGGGGGTCGAGCCATGGAGAAGAGTTTAGACACTAGGAGAAGATAAGGAACACACCCATTATCAAGAAATCACATTAGGATTGCCTTTTTAACCTGTTCCTTAAAACACTAGTGCTTAGGAAATCTATTGGAGGCAGAAGCAGTCAAGGGTAGCTTAGGGTTAGGGTTAGGGTTAGGGTTAGGGTTAGGGTATGGCTTAGGGTACGGGTTCGGGTACGGGTTCGGGTACGGCGTAGGGTATGGGTTAGGGTTAGGGTTAGAGTTAGTTTGAGGGTTAGGGCTCGGTTTAGGGTACGGGTTAGGATTAGGGTACGTGCTAGGGTTAGGGTAGGGGTTAGGGTTAGGGTACGCGTTAGGGTTAGGGTAGTTATTGAACTTATCCCACTCTCTAGATACCCCTTAGCACGTAAAGGAATATTATTTGGGGGTCCAGCCATGGAGAAGAGTTCAGACACTAGGAGAAGATAAGGAACACACCCATTATCAAGAAATCACATTAGGATTCTCTTTTTAACCTGTTCCTTAAAACACTAGTGCTTAGGAAATGTATTGGAGGCAGAAGCAGTCAAGGGTAGCTTAGGGTTAGCGTTAGGGTTAGGGTTAGGGTTAGGGTACGGCTTAGGGTACGGGTTCGGGTACGGCGTAGGGTATGGGTTAGTCTTAGGGTTAGGGTTAGTTTGAGGGTTAGGGCTCGGTTTAGGGTACGGGTTAGGATTAGGGTACGTGTTAGGGTTAGGGTTAGGGTACGCGTTAGGGTTAGGGTAGTTATTAAACCTATCCCACTCTCTAGATACCCCTTAGCACGTCAAGGAATATTATTTGGGGGTCCAGCCATGGAGAAGAGTTCAGACACTAGGAGAAGATAAGGAACACAGCCATTATCAAGAAATCACATTAGGATTCTCTTTTTAACCTGTTCCTTAAAACACTAGTGCTTAGGAAATCTATTGGAGGCAGAAGCAGTCAAGGGTAGCTTAGGGTTAGCGTTAGGGTTAGGGTTAGGGTTAGGGTACGGCTTAGGGTACGGGTTCGGGTACGGCGTAGGGTATGGGTTAGGGTTAGGGTTAGGGTTAGTTTGAGGGTTAGGGCTCGGTTTAGGGTACGGGTTAGGATTAGGTTACGTGCTAGTGTTAGGGTAGGGGTTAGGGTTAGAGTACGCGTTAGGTTTAGGGTAGTTATTGAATCTATCCCACTCTCTAGATACCCCTTAGCACGTAAAGGAATATTATTTGGGGGTCTAGCCATGGAGAAGAGTTCAGACACTAGGAGAAGATAAGGAACACACCCATTATCAAGAACTCACATTAGGATTCTCTTTTTAACCTGTTCCTTAAAACACTAGTGCTTAGGAAATCTATTGGAGGCAGAAGCAGTCAAGGGTAGCTTAGGGTTAGGGTTAGGGTTAGGGTTAGGGTTAGGGTTAGGGTACGGCTTAGGGTACGGTTTCGGTTACGGGTTCGGGTACGGTGTAGGGTATGGGTTCGGGTTAGGGTTAGGGTTAGTTTGAGGGTTAGGGCTCGGTTTAGGGTACGGGTTAGGAATAGGGTACGTGTTAGGGTTAGGGTAGGGGTTAGGGTTAGGTTACGCGTTGGGGTTAGGGTAGTTATTTAAACTATCCCACTCTCTAGATACCCCTTAGCACGTCAAGGAATATTATTTGCGGGTCCAGCTATGGAGAAGAGTTTAGACACTACGAGAAGATAAGGAACACACCCATTATCAAGAAATCACATTAGGATTCTCTTTTTAACCTGTTCCTTAAAACACTAGTGCTTAGGAAATCTATTGGAGGCAGAAGCAGTCAAGGGTAGCTTAGGGTTAGGGTTAGGGTTAGGGTTAGAGTTAGGGTACGGCTTAGGGTACGGGTTCGGGTACGGTGTAGGGTATGGGTTAGGGTTAGGGTTAGGGTTTGTTTGAGGGTTAGGGCTCGGTTTAGGGTACGGGTTAGGATTAGGGTACGTGTTAGTGTTAGGGTAGCCGTTAGGGTTAGGGTATGCGTTAGGGTTAGGATAGTTATTAAAACTATCCCACTCTCTAGTTACCCCTTAGCACGTCAAGGAATATTATTTGGGGCTCCAGCCATGGAGAAGAGTTTGGACACTAGGGGAAGATAAGGAACACACCCATTATCAAGAAATCACATTAGGATTCTCTTTTTAACCTGTTCCTTAAAACACTAGTGCTTAGGAAATGTATTGTAGCCAGAAGCAGTCAAGGGTAGTTTACGGTTAGGGTTAGGGTTAGGTTACGGCTTAGGGTACCGGTTCGGGTACGGGTTCGTGTACGGCGTAGGGTATGAGTTAGGGTTAGGGTTAGGGTTAGTTTGAGGGTTAGGGCTCGGTTTAGGGTACGGGTTAGGATTAGGGTACGTGTTAGGGTTAGGGTAGGGGTTAGGGTTAGGGTACGCGTTAGGGTTAGGGTAGTTATTAAACCTATCCCACTCTCTAGATACCCCTTAGCACGTCAAGGAATATTATTTGGGGGTCCAGCCATGGAGAAGAGTTTAGACACTAGGAGAAGATAAGGAACACACCCATTATCAAGAAATCACATTAGGATTCCCTTTTTAACCTGTTCCTTAAAACACTAGTGCTTAGGAAATCTATTGGAGGCAGAAGCAGTCAAGGGTAGCTTAGGGTTAGGGTTAGGGTTAGGGTTAGGGTTAGGGTACGGCTTAGGGTACGGGTTCGGGTACGGGTTCGGGTACGGCGTAGGGTATGGTTTAGGGTTAGAGATAGGGTTAGTTTGAGGGTTAGGGCTCGGTTTAGGGTACGGGTTAGGATTAGGGTACGTGTTAGGGTTAGGGTAGGGGTTAGGGTTAGGGTACGCATTAGGGTTAGGGTAGTTATTAAACCTATCCCACTCTCTAGATACCCCTTAGCACGTCAAAGAATATTATTTGGGGGTCCAGCCATGGAGAAGAGTTTAGACACTAGGAGAAGATAAGGAACACACCCATTATCAAGAAATCACATTAGGATTCTCTTTTTAACCTGTTCCTTAAAACACTAGTGCTTAGGAAATCTATTGGAGGCAGAAGCAGTCAAGGGTACCTTAGGGTTAGGGTTAGGGTTAGGGTACGGCTTAGGGTACGGGTTCGGATACGGGTTCGGGTACGGTGTATGGTATGGGTTAGGGTTAGGGTTAGGGTTAGTTTGAGGGTTAGGGCTCGGTTTAGGGTACGGGTTAGGATTAGGGTACGTGTTAGGGTTAGGGTAGGTGTTAGGGTTAGGGTACGCGTTAGGGTTAGGGTAGTTATTAAACCTATCCCACTCTCTAGATACCCCTTAGCACGTCAAGGAATATTATTTGGGGGTCGAGCCATGGAGAAGAGTTTAGACACTAGGAGAAGATAAGGAACACCCATTATCAAGAAATCACATTAGGATTGCCTTTTTAACCTGTTCCTTAAAACACTAGTGCTTAGGAAATCTATTGGAGGCAGAAGCAGTCAAGGGTAGCTTAGGGTTAGGGTTAGGGTTAGGGTTAGGGTTAGGGTACGGCTTAGGGTACGGTTTTGGGTACGGGTTCGGGTACGGCGTAGGGTATGGGTTAGGGTTAGGGTTAGGGTTAGTTTGAGGGTTAGGGCTCGGTTTAGGGTACGGGTTAGGATTAGGGTACGTGTTAGGATTAGGGTAGGGGTTAGGGTTAGGGTACGCATTAGTGTTAGGGTAGTTATTAAACCTATCCCACTCTCTAGATACCCCTTAGCACGTCAAGGAATATTATTTGGGTGTCCAGCCATGGAGAAGAGTTCAGACACTAGGAGAAGATAAGGAACACACCCATTATCAAGAAATCACATTGGATTCTCTTTTTAACCTGTTCCTTAAAACACTAGTGCTTAGGAAATCTATTGGAGGCAGAAGCAGTCAAGGGTAGCTTAGGGTTAGGGTTAGGGTTAGGGTTAGAGTTAGGGTACGGCTTAGGGTACGGGTTCGGGTACGGTGTAGGGTATGGGTTAGGGTTAGGGTTAGGGTTTGTTTGAGGGTTAGGGCTCGGTTTAGGGTACGGGTTAGGATTAGGGTACGTGTTAGTGTTAGGGTAGCCGTTAGGGTTAGGGTATGCGTTAGGGTTAGGGTAGTTATTAAAACTATCCCACTCTCTAGATACCCCTTAGCACGTCAAGGAATATTATTTGGCGCTCCAGCCATGGAGAAGAGTTTGGACACTAGGGGAAGATAAGGAACACACCCATTATCAAGAAATCACATTAGGATTCTCTTTTTAACCTGTTCCTTAAAACACTAGTGCTTAGGAAATCTATTGGAGGCAGAAGCAGTCAAGGGAAGCTTAGGGTTAGGGTTAGGTTTAGGGTACAGCTTAGGGTACGGCTTAGGGTACGGGTTCGGTTACGGCGTAGGGTATGGTTTAGGGTTAGGGTTAGGGTTAGTTTGAGGGTTAGGGCTCGGTTTAGGGTACGGGTTAGGATTAGGATACGTGTTAGGGTTAGGGTAGGGGTTAGGGTTAGGGTACGCATTAGGGTTAGGGTAGTTATTAAACCTATCCCGCTCTCTAGATACCCCTTAGCACGTCAAGGAATATTATTTGGGGGTCCAGCCATGGAGAAGAGTTTAGACACTAGGAGAAGATAAGGAACACACCCATTATCAAGAAATCACATTAGGATTCTCTTTTTAACCTGTTCCTTAAAACACTAGTGCTTAGGAAATCTATTGGAGCCAGAAGCAGTCAAGGGTAGCTTACGGTTAGGGTTAGGGTTAGGTTACGGCTTAGGGTACGGGTTCGGGTATGGGTTTGCGTACGGCGTAGGGTATGAGTTAGGGTTAGGGTTAGGGTTAGTTTGAGGGTTAGGGCCCGGTTTAGGGTACGGGTTAGGATTAGGGTACGTGTTAGGGTTAGGGTAGGTGTTAGGGTTAGGGTACGCGTTAGGGTTAGGGTAGTTATTAAACCTATCCCACTCTCTAGATACCCCTTAGCACGTCAAGGAATATTATTTGGGGGTCGAGCCATGGAGAAGAGTTTAGACACTAGGAGAAGATAAGGAACACACCCATTATCAAGAAATCACATTAGGATTGCCTTTTTAACCTGTTCCTTAAAACACTAGTGCTTAGGAAATCTATTGGAGGCAGAAGCAGTCAAGGGTAGCTTAGGGTTAGGGTTAGGGTTAGGGTTAGGGTTAGGGTACGGCTTAGGGTACGGTTTCGGGTACGGGTTCGGGTACGGCGTAGGGTATGGGTTAGGGTTAGGGTTAGGGTTAGTCTGAGGGTTAGGGCTCGGTTTAGGGTACGGTTTAGGATTAGGGTACGTGTTAGGATTAGGGTAGGGATTAGGGTTAGGGTACGCATTAGGGTTAGGGTAGTTATTAAACCTATCCCACTCTCTAGATACCCCTTAGAACGTCAAGGAATATTATTTGGGGGTCCAGACATGGAGAAGAGTTTAGACACTAGGAGAAGATAAGGAACACACCCATTATCAAGAAATCACATTAGGATTCTCTTTTTAACCTGTTCCTTAAAACACTAGTGCTTAGGAAATCTATTGGAGGCAGAAGCAGTCAAGGGTAGCTTAGGGTTAGGGTTAGGGTTAGGGTTAGAGTTAGGGTACGGCTTAGGGTACGGGTTCGGGTACGGTGTAGGGTATGGGTTCGGGTTAGGGTTAGGGTTGATTTGAGGGTTAGGGCTCGGTTTAGGGTACGGGTTAGGATTAGGGTACGTGTTAGTGTTAGGGTAGCCGTTAGGGTTAGGGTACGCGTTAGGGTTAGGGTAGTTTTTAAACCTATCCCACTCTCTAGATACCCCTTAGCACGTCAAGGAATATTATTTGGGGGTCCAGCCATGGAGAAGAGTTTAGACACTAGGCGAAGATAAGGAACACACCCATTATCAAGAAATCACATTAGGATTCTCTTTTTAACCTGTTCCTTAAAACACTAGTGCTTAGGAAATCTATTGGAGGCAGAAGCAGTCAAGGGTAGCTTAGGGTTAGGGTTAGGGTTAGTGTTAGGGTTAGGGTACGGCTTAGGGTACGGGTTCGGGTACGGGTTCGGGTACGGCGTAGGGTATGGTTTAGGTTTAGAGTTAGGGTTAGTTTGAGAGTTAGGGCTCGGTTTAGGGTACGGGTTAGTATTAGGGTACGTGTTAGGGTTAGGGTAGGGGTTAGGGTTAGGGTACGCGTTAGCATTAGGGTAGTTATTAAACCTATCCCACTCTCTAGATACCCCTTAGCACGTCAAGGAATATTATTTGGGGGTCGAGCCATGGAGAAGAGTTTAGACACTAGGAGAAGATAAGGAACACACCCATTATCAAGAAATCACATTAGGATTGCCTTTTTAACCTGTTCCTTAAAACACTAGTGCTTAGGAAATCTATTGGAGGCAGAAGCAGTCAAGGGTAGCTTAGGGTTAGGGTTAGGGTTAGGGTTAGGGTTAGGGTATGGCTTAGGGTACGGGTTCGGGTACGGGTTCGGGTACGGCGTAGGGTATGGGTTAGGGTTAGGGTTAGAGTTAGTTTGAGGGTTAGGGCTCGGTTTAGGGTACGGGTTAGGATTAGGGTACGTGCTAGGGTTAGGGTAGGGGTTAGGGTTAGGGTACGCGTTAGGGTTAGGGTAGTTATTGAACTTATCCCACTCTCTAGATACCCCTTAGCACGTAAAGGAATATTATTTGGGGGTCCAGCCATGGAGAAGAGTTCAGACACTAGGAGAAGATAAGGAACACACCCATTATCAAGAAATCACATTAGGATTCTCTTTTTAACCTGTTCCTTAAAACACTAGTGCTTAGGAAATGTATTGGAGGCAGAAGCAGTCAAGGGTAGCTTAGGGTTAGCGTTAGGGTTAGGGTTAGGGTTAGGGTACGGCTTAGGGTACGGGTTCGGGTACGGCGTAGGGTATGGGTTAGTCTTAGGGTTAGGGTTAGTTTGAGGGTTAGGGCTCGGTTTAGGGTACGGGTTAGGATTAGGGTACGTGTTAGGGTTAGGGTTAGGGTACGCGTTAGGGTTAGGGTAGTTATTAAACCTATCCCACTCTCTAGATACCCCTTAGCACGTCAAGGAATATTATTTGGGGGTCCAGCCATGGAGAAGAGTTCAGACACTAGGAGAAGATAAGGAACACAGCCATTATCAAGAAATCACATTAGGATTCTCTTTTTAACCTGTTCCTTAAAACACTAGTGCTTAGGAAATCTATTGGAGGCAGAAGCAGTCAAGGGTAGCTTAGGGTTAGCGTTAGGGTTAGGGTTAGGGTTAGGGTACGGCTTAGGGTACGGGTTCGGGTACGGCGTAGGGTATGGGTTAGGGTTAGGGTTAGGGTTAGTTTGAGGGTTAGGGCTCGGTTTAGGGTACGGGTTAGGATTAGGTTACGTGCTAGGGTTAGGGTAGGGGTTAGGGTTAGAGTACGCGTTAGGGTTAGGGTAGTTATTGAATCTATCCCACTCTCTAGATACCCCTTAGCACGTAAAGGAATATTATTTGGGGGTCTAGCCATGGAGAAGAGTTCAGACACTAGGAGAAGATAAGGAACACACCCATTATCAAGAACTCACATTAGGATTCTCTTTTTAACCTGTTCCTTAAAACACTAGTGCTTAGGAAATCTATTGGAGGCAGAAGCAGTCAAGGGTAGCTTAGGGTTAGGGTTAGGGTTAGGGTTAGGGTTAGGGTTAGGGTACGGCTTAGGGTACGGTTTCGGTTACGGGTTCGGGTACGGTGTAGGGTATGGGTTCGGGTTAGGGTTAGGGTTAGTTTGAGGGTTAGGGCTCGGTTTAGGGTACGGGTTAGGAATAGGGTACGTGTTAGGGTTAGGGTAGGGGTTAGGGTTAGGTTACGCGTTGGGGTTAGGGTAGTTATTTAAACTATCCCACTCTCTAGATACCCCTTAGCACGTCAAGGAATATTATTTGCGGGTCCAGCTATGGAGAAGAGTTTAGACACTACGAGAAGATAAGGAACACACCCATTATCAAGAAATCACATTAGGATTCTCTTTTTAACCTGTTCCTTAAAACACTAGTGCTTAGGAAATCTATTGGAGGCAGAAGCAGTCAAGGGTAGCTTAGGGTTAGGGTTAGGGTTAGGGTTAGAGTTAGGGTACGGCTTAGGGTACGGGTTCGGGTACGGTGTAGGGTATGGGTTAGGGTTAGGGTTAGGGTTTGTTTGAGGGTTAGGGCTCGGTTTAGGGTACGGGTTAGGATTAGGGTACGTGTTAGTGTTAGGGTAGTCGTTAGGGTTAGGGTATGCGTTAGGGTTAGGATAGTTATTAAAACTATCCCACTCTCTAGTTACCCCTTAGCACGTCAAGGAATATTATTTGGGGCTCCAGCCATGGAGAAGAGTTTGGACACTAGGGGAAGATAAGGAACACACCCATTATCAAGAAATCACATTAGGATTCTCTTTTTAACCTGTTCCTTAAAACACTAGTGCTTAGGAAATGTATTGTAGCCAGAAGCAGTCAAGGGTAGTTTACGGTTAGGGTTAGGGTTAGGTTACGGCTTAGGGTACCGGTTCGGGTACGGGTTCGTGTACGGCGTAGGGTATGAGTTAGGGTTAGGGTTAGGGTTAGTTTGAGGGTTAGGGCTCGGTTTAGGGTACGGGTTAGGATTAGGGTACGTGTTAGGGTTAGGGTAGGGGTTAGGGTTAGGGTACGCGTTAGGGTTAGGGTAGTTATTAAACCTATCCCACTCTCTAGATACCCCTTAGCACGTCAAGGAATATTATTTGGGGGTCCAGCCATGGAGAAGAGTTTAGACACTAGGAGAAGATAAGGAACACACCCATTATCAAGAAATCACATTAGGATTCCCTTTTTAACCTGTTCCTTAAAACACTAGTGCTTAGGAAATCTATTGGAGGCAGAAGCAGTCAAGGGTAGCTTAGGGTTAGGGTTAGGGTTAGGGTTAGGGTTAGGGTACGGCTTAGGGTACGGGTTCGGGTACGGGTTCGGGTACGGCGTAGGGTATGGTTTAGGGTTAGAGATAGGGTTAGTTTGAGGGTTAGGGCTCGGTTTAGGGTACGGGTTAGGATTAGGGTACGTGTTAGGGTTAGGGTAGGGGTTAGGGTTAGGGTACGCATTAGGGTTAGGGTAGTTATTAAACCTATCCCACTCTCTAGATACCCCTTAGCACGTCAAAGAATATTATTTGGGGGTCCAGCCATGGAGAAGAGTTTAGACACTAGGAGAAGATAAGGAACACACCCATTATCAAGAAATCACATTAGGATTCTCTTTTTAACCTGTTCCTTAAAACACTAGTGCTTAGGAAATCTATTGGAGGCAGAAGCAGTCAAGGGTACCTTAGGGTTAGGGTTAGGGTTAGGGTACGGCTTAGGGTACGGGTTCGGATACGGGTTCGGGTACGGTGTATGGTATGGGTTAGGGTTAGGGTTAGGGTTAGTTTGAGGGTTAGGGCTCGGTTTAGGGTACGGGTTAGGATTAGGGTACGTGTTAGTGTTAGGGTAGCCGTTAGGGTTAGGGTACGCGTTAGGGTTCGGGTAGTTATTAAAACTATCCCACTCTCTAGATACCCCTTAGCACGTCAAGGAATATTATTTGGGGGTCCAGCCATGGAGAAGAGTTTAGACACTAGGGGAAGATAAGGAACACACCCATTATCAAGAAATCACATTAGGATTCTCTTTTTAACCTGTTCCTTAAAACACTAGAGCTTAGGAAATCTATTGGAGCCAGAAGCAGTCAAGGGTAGCTTACGGTTAGGGTTAGGGTTAGGTTACGGCTTAGGGTACGGGTTCCGGTACGGGTTCGGGTACGGCGTAGGGTATGGGTTAGGGTTAGGGTTAGGGTTAGGGTTAGGGTTAGGGTTAGGGTACGGCTTAGGGTAAGGGTTCGGGTACGGGTTCGGTTACGGCGTAGGGTATGGGTTAGGGTTAGGGTTAGGGTTAGTTTGAGGGTTAGGGCTCGGTTTAGGGTACGGTTTAGGATTAGGGTACGTGCTAGGGTTAGGGTAGGGGATAGGGTTATGGTACGCATTAGGGTTAGGGTAGTTATTGAACCTATCCCACTCTCTAGATACCCCTTAGCACGTAAAGGAATATTATTTGGGGGTCCAGCCATGGAGAAGAGTTCAGACACTAGGAGAAGATAAGGAACACAGCCATTATGAAGAAATCACAATAGGATTCTCTTTTTAACCTGTTCCTTAAAACACTAGTGCTTAGGAAATCTATTGGAGGCAGAAGCAGTCAAGGGTAGCTTAGGGTTAGGGTTAGGGTTAGGGTTAGGGTACGGCTTAGGGTACGGATTCGGTTACGGGTTCGGGTACGGCGTAGGATATGGGTTAGGGTTAGGGTTAGGGTTAGTTTGAGGGTTAGGGCTCGGTTTAGGGTACGGGTTAGGATTAGGGTACGTGTTAGTGTTAGGGTAGCCGTTAGGGTTAGGGTACGCGTTAGGGTTAGGGTAGTTATTAAACCTATCCCACTCTCTAGATACCCCTTAGCACGTCAAGGAATATTATTTGGGGGTCCAGCCATGGAGAAGAGTTTAGACACTAGGCGAAGATAAGGAACACACCCATTATCAAGAAATCACATTAGGATTCTCTTTTTAACCTGTTCCTTAAAACACTAGTGCTTAGGAAATCTATTGGAGGCAGAAGCAGTCAAGGGTAGCTTAGGGTTAGGGTTAGGGTTAGTGTTAGGGTTAGGGTACGGCTTAGGGTACGGGTTCGGGTACGGGTTCGGGTACGGCGTAGGGTATGGTTTAGGTTTAGAGTTAGGGTTAGTTTGAGAGTTAGGGCTCGGTTTAGGGTACGGGTTAGTATTAGGGTACGTGTTAGGGTTAGGGTAGGGGTTAGGGTTAGGGTACGCGTTAGCATTAGGGTAGTTATTAAACCTATCCCACTCTCTAGATACCCCTTAGCACGTCAAGGAATATTATTTGGGGGTCGAGCCATGGAGAAGAGTTTAGACACTAGGAGAAGATAAGGAACACACCCATTATCAAGAAATCACATTAGGATTGCCTTTTTAACCTGTTCCTTAAAACACTAGTGCTTAGGAAATCTATTGGAGGCAGAAGCAGTCAAGGGTAGCTTAGGGTTAGGGTTAGGGTTAGGGTTAGGGTTAGGGTATGGCTTAGGGTACGGGTTCGGGTACGGGTTCGGGTACGGCGTAGGGTATGGGTTAGGGTTAGGGTTAGGGTTAGTTTGAGGGTTAGGGCTCGGTTTAGGGTACGGGTTAGGATTAGGGTACGTGCTAGGGTTAGGGTAGGGGTTAGGGTTAGGGTACGCGTTAGGGTTAGGGTAGTTATTGAACTTATCCCACTCTCTAGATACCCCTTAGCACGTAAAGGAATATTATTTGGGGGTCCAGCCATGGAGAAGAGTTCAGACACTAGGAGAAGATAAGGAACACACCCATTATCAAGAAATCACATTAGGATTCTCTTTTTAACCTGTTCCTTAAAACACTAGTGCTTAGGAAATGTATTGGAGGCAGAAGCAGTCAAGGGTAGCTTAGGGTTAGCGTTAGGGTTAGGGTTAGGGTTAGGGTACGGCTTAGGGTACGGGTTCGGGTACGGCGTAGGGTATGGGTTAGTCTTAGGGTTAGGGTTAGTTTGAGGGTTAGGGCTCGGTTTAGGGTACGGGTTAGGATTAGGGTACGTGTTAGGGTTAGGGTTAGGGTACGCGTTAGGGTTAGGGTAGTTATTAAACCTATCCCACTCTCTAGATACCCCTTAGCACGTCAAGGAATATTATTTGGGGGTCCAGCCATGGAGAAGAGTTTAGACACTAGGAGAAGATAAGGAACACAGCCATTATCAAGAAATCACATTAGGATTCTCTTTTTAACCTGTTCCTTAAAACACTAGTGCTTAGGAAATCTATTGGAGGCAGAAGCAGTCAAGGGTAGCTTAGGGTTAGGGTTAGGGTTAGGGTACGGCTTAGGGTACGGGTTCGGGTACGGGTTCGGGTACGGCATACGGTACGGGTTAGGGTTAGGGTTAGGGTTAGTTTGAGGGTTAGGGCTCGGTTTAGGGTACGGGTTAGGATTAGGTTACGTGCTAGGGTTAGGGTAGGGGTTAGGGTTAGAGTACGCGTTAGGGTTAGGGTAGTTATTGAATCTATCCCACTCTCTAGATACCCCTTAGCACGTAAAGGAATATTATTTGGGGGTCTAGCCATGGAGAAGAGTTCAGACACTAGGAGAAGATAAGGAACACACCCATTATCAAGAACTCACATTAGGATTCTCTTTTTAACCTGTTCCTTAAAACACTAGTGCTTAGGAAATCTATTGGAGGCAGAAGCAGTCAAGGGTAGCTTAGGGTTAGGGTTAGGGTTAGGGTTAGGGTTAGGGTTAGGGTACGGCTTAGGGTACGGTTTCGGTTACGGGTTCGGGTACGGTGTAGGGTATGGGTTCGGGTTAGGGTTAGGGTTAGTTTGAGGGTTAGGGCTCGGTTTAGGGTATGGGTTAGGAATAGGGTACGTGTTAGGGTTAGGGTAGGGGTTAGGGTTAGGTTACGCGTTGGGGTTAGGGTAGTTATTTAAACTATCCCACTCTCTAGATACCCCTTAGCACGTCAAGGAATATTATTTGGGGGTCCAGCCATGGAGAAGAGTTTAGACACCAGGAGAAGATAAGGAACACACCCATTATCAAGAAATCACATTAGGATTCTCTTTTTAACCTGTTCCTTAAAACACTAGTGCTTAGGAAATCTATTGGAGGCAGAAGCAGTCAAGGGTAGCTTATGGTTAGGGTTAGGGTTAGGGTTAGGGTTAGGGTACGGCTTAGGGTACGGTTTTGGGTACGGGTTCGGGTACGGCGTAGGCTATGGGTTAGGGTTAGGGTTAGGGTTAGTTTGAGGGTTAGGGCTCGGTTTAGGGTACGGGTTAGGATTAGGGTACGTGCTAGGGTTAGGGTAGGGGTTAGGGTTAGGGTATGCATTAGGGTTAGGGTAGTTATTAAACCTATCCCACTCTCTAGATACCCCTTAGAACGTCAAGGAATATTATTTGGGGGTCCAGCCATGGAGAAGAGTTTAGACACTAGGAGAAGATAAGGAACACAGCCATTATCAAGAAATCACATTAGGATTCTCTTTTTAACCTGTTCCTTAAAACACTAGTGCTTAGGAAATCTATTGGAGGCAGAAGCAGTCAAGGGTAGCTTAGGGTTAGGGTTAGTGTTAGGGTTAGGGTTAGGGTACGGCTTAGGGTACGGATTCGGGTACGGGTTCGGGTACGGCGTAGGGTATGGGTTAGTCTTAGGGTTAGGGTTAGTTTGAGGGTTAGGGCTCGGTTTAGGGTACGGGTTAGGATTAGGGTACGTGTTAGGGTTAGGGTTAGGGTACGCGTTAGGGTTAGGGTAGTTATTAAACCTATCCCACTCTCTAGATACCCCTTAGCACGTCAAGGAATATTATTTGGGGGTCCAGCCATGGAGAAGAGTTCAGACACTAGGAGAAGATAAGGAACACAGCCATTATCAAGAAATCACATTAGGATTCTCTTTTTAACCTGTTCCTTAAAACACTAGTGCTTAGGAAATCTATTGGAGGCAGAAGCAGTCAAGGGTAGCTTAGGGTTAGCGTTAGGGTTAGGGTTAGGGTTAGGGTACGGCTTAGGGTACGGGTTCGGGTACGGCGTAGGGTATGGGTTAGGGTTAGGGTTAGGGTTAGTTTGAGGGTTAGGGCTCGGTTTAGGGTACGGGTTAGGATTAGGTTACGTGCTAGTGTTAGGGTAGGGGTTAGGGTTAGAGTACGCGTTAGGTTTAGGGTAGTTATTGAATCTATCCCACTCTCTAGATACCCCTTAGCACGTAAAGGAATATTATTTGGGGGTCTAGCCATGGAGAAGAGTTCAGACACTAGGAGAAGATAAGGAACACACCCATTATCAAGAACTCACATTAGGATTCTCTTTTTAACCTGTTCCTTAAAACACTAGTGCTTAGGAAATCTATTGGAGGCAGAAGCAGTCAAGGGTAGCTTAGGGTTAGGGTTAGGGTTAGGGTTAGGGTTAGGGTTAGGGTACGGCTTAGGGTACGGTTTCGGTTACGGGTTCGGGTACGGTGTAGGGTATGGGTTCGGGTTAGGGTTAGGGTTAGTTTGAGGGTTAGGGCTCGGTTTAGGGTACGGGTTAGGAATAGGGTACGTGTTAGGGTTAGGGTAGGGGTTAGGGTTAGGTTACGCGTTGGGGTTAGGGTAGTTATTTAAACTATCCCACTCTCTAGATACCCCTTAGCACGTCAAGGAATATTATTTGCGGGTCCAGCTATGGAGAAGAGTTTAGACACTACGAGAAGATAAGGAACACACCCATTATCAAGAAATCACATTAGGATTCTCTTTTTAACCTGTTCCTTAAAACACTAGTGCTTAGGAAATCTATTGGAGGCAGAAGCAGTCAAGGGTAGCTTAGGGTTAGGGTTAGGGTTAGGGTTAGAGTTAGGGTACGGCTTAGGGTACGGGTTCGGGTACGGTGTAGGGTATGGGTTAGGGTTAGGGTTAGGGTTTGTTTGAGGGTTAGGGCTCGGTTTAGGGTACGGGTTAGGATTAGGGTACGTGTTAGTGTTAGGGTAGCCGTTAGGGTTAGGGTATGCGTTAGGGTTAGGATAGTTATTAAAACTATCCCACTCTCTAGTTACCCCTTAGCACGTCAAGGAATATTATTTGGGGCTCCAGCCATGGAGAAGAGTTTGGACACTAGGGGAAGATAAGGAACACACCCATTATCAAGAAATCACATTAGGATTCTCTTTTTAACCTGTTCCTTAAAACACTAGTGCTTAGGAAATGTATTGTAGCCAGAAGCAGTCAAGGGTAGTTTACGGTTAGGGTTAGGGTTAGGTTACGGCTTAGGGTACCGGTTCGGGTACGGGTTCGTGTACGGCGTAGGGTATGAGTTAGGGTTAGGGTTAGGGTTAGTTTGAGGGTTAGGGCTCGGTTTAGGGTACGGGTTAGGATTAGGGTACGTGTTAGGGTTAGGGTAGGGGTTAGGGTTAGGGTACGCGTTAGGGTTAGGGTAGTTATTAAACCTATCCCACTCTCTAGATACCCCTTAGCACGTCAAGGAATATTATTTGGGGGTCCAGCCATGGAGAAGAGTTTAGACACTAGGAGAAGATAAGGAACACACCCATTATCAAGAAATCACATTAGGATTCCCTTTTTAACCTGTTCCTTAAAACACTAGTGCTTAGGAAATCTATTGGAGGCAGAAGCAGTCAAGGGTAGCTTAGGGTTAGGGTTAGGGTTAGGGTTAGGGTTAGGGTACGGCTTAGGGTACGGGTTCGGGTACGGGTTCGGGTACGGCGTAGGGTATGGTTTAGGGTTAGAGATAGGGTTAGTTTGAGGGTTAGGGCTCGGTTTAGGGTACGGGTTAGGATTAGGGTACGTGTTAGGGTTAGGGTAGGGGTTAGGGTTAGGGTACGCATTAGGGTTAGGGTAGTTATTAAACCTATCCCACTCTCTAGATACCCCTTAGCACGTCAAAGAATATTATTTGGGGGTCCAGCCATGGAGAAGAGTTTAGACACTAGGAGAAGATAAGGAACACACCCATTATCAAGAAATCACATTAGGATTCTCTTTTTAACCTGTTCCTTAAAACACTAGTGCTTAGGAAATCTATTGGAGGCAGAAGCAGTCAAGGGTACCTTAGGGTTAGGGTTAGGGTTAGGGTACGGCTTAGGGTACGGGTTCGGATACGGGTTCGGGTACGGTGTATGGTATGGGTTAGGGTTAGGGTTAGGGTTAGTTTGAGGGTTAGGGCTCGGTTTAGGGTACGGGTTAGGATTAGGGTACGTGTTAGGGTTAGGGTAGGTGTTAGGGTTAGGGTACGCGTTAGGGTTAGGGTAGTTATTAAACCTATCCCACTCTCTAGATACCCCTTAGCACGTCAAGGAATATTATTTGGGGGTCGAGCCATGGAGAAGAGTTTAGACACTAGGAGAAGATAAGGAACACCCATTATCAAGAAATCACATTAGGATTGCCTTTTTAACCTGTTCCTTAAAACACTAGTGCTTAGGAAATCTATTGGAGGCAGAAGCAGTCAAGGGTAGCTTAGGGTTAGGGTTAGGGTTAGGGTTAGGGTTAGGGTACGGCTTAGGGTACGGTTTTGGGTACGGGTTCGGGTACGGCGTAGGGTATGGGTTAGGGTTAGGGTTAGGGTTAGTTTGAGGGTTAGGGCTCGGTTTAGGGTACGGGTTAGGATTAGGGTACGTGTTAGGATTAGGGTAGGGGTTAGGGTTAGGGTACGCATTAGTGTTAGGGTAGTTATTAAACCTATCCCACTCTCTAGATACCCCTTAGCACGTCAAGGAATATTATTTGGGTGTCCAGCCATGGAGAAGAGTTCAGACACTAGGAGAAGATAAGGAACACACCCATTATCAAGAAATCACATTGGATTCTCTTTTTAACCTGTTCCTTAAAACACTAGTGCTTAGGAAATCTATTGGAGGCAGAAGCAGTCAAGGGTAGCTTAGGGTTAGGGTTAGGGTTAGGGTTAGAGTTAGGGTACGGCTTAGGGTACGGGTTCGGGTACGGTGTAGGGTATGGGTTAGGGTTAGGGTTAGGGTTTGTTTGAGGGTTAGGGCTCGGTTTAGGGTACGGGTTAGGATTAGGGTACGTGTTAGTGTTAGGGTAGCCGTTAGGGTTAGGGTATGCGTTAGGGTTAGGGTAGTTATTAAAACTATCCCACTCTCTAGATACCCCTTAGCACGTCAAGGAATATTATTTGGCGCTCCAGCCATGGAGAAGAGTTTGGACACTAGGGGAAGATAAGGAACACACCCATTATCAAGAAATCACATTAGGATTCTCTTTTTAACCTGTTCCTTAAAACACTAGTGCTTAGGAAATCTATTGGAGGCAGAAGCAGTCAAGGGAAGCTTAGGGTTAGGGTTAGGTTTAGGGTACAGCTTAGGGTACGGCTTAGGGTACGGGTTCGGTTACGGCGTAGGGTATGGTTTAGGGTTAGGGTTAGGGTTAGTTTGAGGGTTAGGGCTCGGTTTAGGGTACGGGTTAGGATTAGGATACGTGTTAGGGTTAGGGTAGGGGTTAGGGTTAGGGTACGCATTAGGGTTAGGGTAGTTATTAAACCTATCCCGCTCTCTAGATACCCCTTAGCACGTCAAGGAATATTATTTGGGGGTCCAGCCATGGAGAAGAGTTTAGACACTAGGAGAAGATAAGGAACACACCCATTATCAAGAAATCACATTAGGATTCTCTTTTTAACCTGTTCCTTAAAACACTAGTGCTTAGGAAATCTATTGGAGCCAGAAGCAGTCAAGGGTAGCTTACGGTTAGGGTTAGGGTTAGGTTACGGCTTAGGGTACGGGTTCGGGTATGGGTTTGCGTACGGCGTAGGGTATGAGTTAGGGTTAGGGTTAGGGTTAGTTTGAGGGTTAGGGCCCGGTTTAGGGTACGGGTTAGGATTAGGGTACGTGTTAGGGTTAGGGTAGGTGTTAGGGTTAGGGTACGCGTTAGGGTTAGGGTAGTTATTAAACCTATCCCACTCTCTAGATACCCCTTAGCACGTCAAGGAATATTATTTGGGGGTCGAGCCATGGAGAAGAGTTTAGACACTAGGAGAAGATAAGGAACACACCCATTATCAAGAAATCACATTAGGATTGCCTTTTTAACCTGTTCCTTAAAACACTAGTGCTTAGGAAATCTATTGGAGGCAGAAGCAGTCAAGGGTAGCTTAGGGTTAGGGTTAGGGTTAGGGTTAGGGTTAGGGTACGGCTTAGGGTACGGTTTCGGGTACGGGTTCGGGTACGGCGTAGGGTATGGGTTAGGGTTAGGGTTAGGGTTAGTCTGAGGGTTAGGGCTCGGTTTAGGGTACGGTTTAGGATTAGGGTACGTGTTAGGATTAGGGTAGGGATTAGGGTTAGGGTACGCATTAGGGTTAGGGTAGTTATTAAACCTATCCCACTCTCTAGATACCCCTTAGAACGTCAAGGAATATTATTTGGGGGTCCAGACATGGAGAAGAGTTTAGACACTAGGAGAAGATAAGGAACACACCCATTATCAAGAAATCACATTAGGATTCTCTTTTTAACCTGTTCCTTAAAACACTAGTGCTTAGGAAATCTATTGGAGGCAGAAGCAGTCAAGGGTAGCTTAGGGTTAGGGTTAGGGTTAGGGTTAGAGTTAGGGTACGGCTTAGGGTACGGGTTCGGGTACGGTGTAGGGTATGGGTTCGGGTTAGGGTTAGGGTTGATTTGAGGGTTAGGGCTCGGTTTAGGGTACGGGTTAGGATTAGGGTACGTGTTAGTGTTAGGGTAGCCGTTAGGGTTAGGGTACGCGTTAGGGTTAGGGTAGTTTTTAAACCTATCCCACTCTCTAGATACCCCTTAGCACGTCAAGGAATATTATTTGGGGGTCCAGCCATGGAGAAGAGTTTAGACACTAGGCGAAGATAAGGAACACACCCATTATCAAGAAATCACATTAGGATTCTCTTTTTAACCTGTTCCTTAAAACACTAGTGCTTAGGAAATCTATTGGAGGCAGAAGCAGTCAAGGGTAGCTTAGGGTTAGGGTTAGGGTTAGTGTTAGGGTTAGGGTACGGCTTAGGGTACGGGTTCGGGTACGGGTTCGGGTACGGCGTAGGGTATGGTTTAGGTTTAGAGTTAGGGTTAGTTTGAGAGTTAGGGCTCGGTTTAGGGTACGGGTTAGTATTAGGGTACGTGTTAGGGTTAGGGTAGGGGTTAGGGTTAGGGTACGCGTTAGCATTAGGGTAGTTATTAAACCTATCCCACTCTCTAGATACCCCTTAGCACGTCAAGGAATATTATTTGGGGGTCGAGCCATGGAGAAGAGTTTAGACACTAGGAGAAGATAAGGAACACACCCATTATCAAGAAATCACATTAGGATTGCCTTTTTAACCTGTTCCTTAAAACACTAGTGCTTAGGAAATCTATTGGAGGCAGAAGCAGTCAAGGGTAGCTTAGGGTTAGGGTTAGGGTTAGGGTTAGGGTTAGGGTATGGCTTAGGGTACGGGTTCGGGTACGGGTTCGGGTACGGCGTAGGGTATGGGTTAGGGTTAGGGTTAGAGTTAGTTTGAGGGTTAGGGCTCGGTTTAGGGTACGGGTTAGGATTAGGGTACGTGCTAGGGTTAGGGTAGGGGTTAGGGTTAGGGTACGCGTTAGGGTTAGGGTAGTTATTGAACTTATCCCACTCTCTAGATACCCCTTAGCACGTAAAGGAATATTATTTGGGGGTCCAGCCATGGAGAAGAGTTCAGACACTAGGAGAAGATAAGGAACACACCCATTATCAAGAAATCACATTAGGATTCTCTTTTTAACCTGTTCCTTAAAACACTAGTGCTTAGGAAATGTATTGGAGGCAGAAGCAGTCAAGGGTAGCTTAGGGTTAGCGTTAGGGTTAGGGTTAGGGTTAGGGTACGGCTTAGGGTACGGGTTCGGGTACGGCGTAGGGTATGGGTTAGTCTTAGGGTTAGGGTTAGTTTGAGGGTTAGGGCTCGGTTTAGGGTACGGGTTAGGATTAGGGTACGTGTTAGGGTTAGGGTTAGGGTACGCGTTAGGGTTAGGGTAGTTATTAAACCTATCCCACTCTCTAGATACCCCTTAGCACGTCAAGGAATATTATTTGGGGGTCCAGCCATGGAGAAGAGTTCAGACACTAGGAGAAGATAAGGAACACAGCCATTATCAAGAAATCACATTAGGATTCTCTTTTTAACCTGTTCCTTAAAACACTAGTGCTTAGGAAATCTATTGGAGGCAGAAGCAGTCAAGGGTAGCTTAGGGTTAGCGTTAGGGTTAGGGTTAGGGTTAGGGTACGGCTTAGGGTACGGGTTCGGGTACGGCGTAGGGTATGGGTTAGGGTTAGGGTTAGGGTTAGTTTGAGGGTTAGGGCTCGGTTTAGGGTACGGGTTAGGATTAGGTTACGTGCTAGGGTTAGGGTAGGGGTTAGGGTTAGAGTACGCGTTAGGGTTAGGGTAGTTATTGAATCTATCCCACTCTCTAGATACCCCTTAGCACGTAAAGGAATATTATTTGGGGGTCTAGCCATGGAGAAGAGTTCAGACACTAGGAGAAGATAAGGAACACACCCATTATCAAGAACTCACATTAGGATTCTCTTTTTAACCTGTTCCTTAAAACACTAGTGCTTAGGAAATCTATTGGAGGCAGAAGCAGTCAAGGGTAGCTTAGGGTTAGGGTTAGGGTTAGGGTTAGGGTTAGGGTTAGGGTACGGCTTAGGGTACGGTTTCGGTTACGGGTTCGGGTACGGTGTAGGGTATGGGTTCGGGTTAGGGTTAGGGTTAGTTTGAGGGTTAGGGCTCGGTTTAGGGTACGGGTTAGGAATAGGGTACGTGTTAGGGTTAGGGTAGGGGTTAGGGTTAGGTTACGCGTTGGGGTTAGGGTAGTTATTTAAACTATCCCACTCTCTAGATACCCCTTAGCACGTCAAGGAATATTATTTGCGGGTCCAGCTATGGAGAAGAGTTTAGACACTACGAGAAGATAAGGAACACACCCATTATCAAGAAATCACATTAGGATTCTCTTTTTAACCTGTTCCTTAAAACACTAGTGCTTAGGAAATCTATTGGAGGCAGAAGCAGTCAAGGGTAGCTTAGGGTTAGGGTTAGGGTTAGGGTTAGAGTTAGGGTACGGCTTAGGGTACGGGTTCGGGTACGGTGTAGGGTATGGGTTAGGGTTAGGGTTAGGGTTTGTTTGAGGGTTAGGGCTCGGTTTAGGGTACGGGTTAGGATTAGGGTACGTGTTAGTGTTAGGGTAGTCGTTAGGGTTAGGGTATGCGTTAGGGTTAGGATAGTTATTAAAACTATCCCACTCTCTAGTTACCCCTTAGCACGTCAAGGAATATTATTTGGGGCTCCAGCCATGGAGAAGAGTTTGGACACTAGGGGAAGATAAGGAACACACCCATTATCAAGAAATCACATTAGGATTCTCTTTTTAACCTGTTCCTTAAAACACTAGTGCTTAGGAAATGTATTGTAGCCAGAAGCAGTCAAGGGTAGTTTACGGTTAGGGTTAGGGTTAGGTTACGGCTTAGGGTACCGGTTCGGGTACGGGTTCGTGTACGGCGTAGGGTATGAGTTAGGGTTAGGGTTAGGGTTAGTTTGAGGGTTAGGGCTCGGTTTAGGGTACGGGTTAGGATTAGGGTACGTGTTAGGGTTAGGGTAGGGGTTAGGGTTAGGGTACGCGTTAGGTTTAGGGTAGTTATTAAACCTATCCCACTCTCTAGATACCCCTTAGCACGTCAAGGAATATTATTTGGGGGTCCAGCCATGGAGAAGAGTTTAGACACTAGGAGAAGATAAGGAACACACCCATTATCAAGAAATCACATTAGGATTCCCTTTTTAACCTGTTCCTTAAAACACTAGTGCTTAGGAAATCTATTGGAGGCAGAAGCAGTCAAGGGTAGCTTAGGGTTAGGGTTAGGGTTAGGGTTAGGGTTAGGGTACGGCTTAGGGTACGGGTTCGGGTACGGGTTCGGGTACGGCGTAGGGTATGGTTTAGGGTTAGAGATAGGGTTAGTTTGAGGGTTAGGGCTCGGTTTAGGGTACGGGTTAGGATTAGGGTACGTGTTAGGGTTAGGGTAGGGGTTAGGGTTAGGGTACGCATTAGGGTTAGGGTAGTTATTAAACCTATCCCACTCTCTAGATACCCCTTAGCACGTCAAAGAATATTATTTGGGGGTCCAGCCATGGAGAAGAGTTTAGACACTAGGAGAAGATAAGGAACACACCCATTATCAAGAAATCACATTAGGATTCTCTTTTTAACCTGTTCCTTAAAACACTAGTGCTTAGGAAATCTATTGGAGGCAGAAGCAGTCAAGGGTACCTTAGGGTTAGGGTTAGGGTTAGGGTACGGCTTAGGGTACGGGTTCGGATACGGGTTCGGGTACGGTGTATGGTATGGGTTAGGGTTAGGGTTAGGGTTAGTTTGAGGGTTAGGGCTCGGTTTAGGGTACGGGTTAGGATTAGGGTACGTGTTAGTGTTAGGGTAGCCGTTAGGGTTAGGGTACGCGTTAGGGTTCGGGTAGTTATTAAAACTATCCCACTCTCTAGATACCCCTTAGCACGTCAAGGAATATTATTTGGGGGTCCAGCCATGGAGAAGAGTTTAGACACTAGGGGAAGATAAGGAACACACCCATTATCAAGAAATCACATTAGGATTCTCTTTTTAACCTGTTCCTTAAAACACTAGAGCTTAGGAAATCTATTGGAGCCAGAAGCAGTCAAGGGTAGCTTACGGTTAGGGTTAGGGTTAGGTTACGGCTTAGGGTACGGGTTCCGGTACGGGTTCGGGTACGGCGTAGGGTATGGGTTAGGGTTAGGGTTAGGGTTAGGGTTAGGGTTAGGGTTAGGGTACGGCTTAGGGTAAGGGTTCGGGTACGGGTTCGGTTACGGCGTAGGGTATGGGTTAGGGTTAGGGTTAGGGTTAGTTTGAGGGTTAGGGCTCGGTTTAGGGTACGGTTTAGGATTAGGGTACGTGCTAGGGTTAGGGTAGGGGATAGGGTTATGGTACGCATTAGGGTTAGGGTAGTTATTGAACCTATCCCACTCTCTAGATACCCCTTAGCACGTAAAGGAATATTATTTGGGGGTCCAGCCATGGAGAAGAGTTCAGACACTAGGAGAAGATAAGGAACACAGCCATTATGAAGAAATCACAATAGGATTCTCTTTTTAACCTGTTCCTTAAAACACTAGTGCTTAGGAAATCTATTGGAGGCAGAAGCAGTCAAGGGTAGCTTAGGGTTAGGGTTAGGGTTAGGGTTAGGGTACGGCTTAGGGTACGGATTCGGTTACGGGTTCGGGTACGGCGTAGGATATGGGTTAGGGTTAGGGTTAGGGTTAGTTTGAGGGTTAGGGCTCGGTTTAGGGTACGGGTTAGGATTAGGGTACGTGTTAGTGTTAGGGTAGCCGTTAGGGTTAGGGTACGCGTTAGGGTTAGGGTAGTTATTAAACCTATCCCACTCTCTAGATACCCCTTAGCACGTCAAGGAATATTATTTGGGGGTCCAGCCATGGAGAAGAGTTTAGACACTAGGCGAAGATAAGGAACACACCCATTATCAAGAAATCACATTAGGATTCTCTTTTTAACCTGTTCCTTAAAACACTAGTGCTTAGGAAATCTATTGGAGGCAGAAGCAGTCAAGGGTAGCTTAGGGTTAGGGTTAGGGTTAGTGTTAGGGTTAGGGTACGGCTTAGGGTACGGGTTCGGGTACGGGTTCGGGTACGGCGTAGGGTATGGTTTAGGTTTAGAGTTAGGGTTAGTTTGAGAGTTAGGGCTCGGTTTAGGGTACGGGTTAGTATTAGGGTACGTGTTAGGGTTAGGGTAGGGGTTAGGGTTAGGGTACGCGTTAGCATTAGGGTAGTTATTAAACCTATCCCACTCTCTAGATACCCCTTAGCACGTCAAGGAATATTATTTGGGGGTCGAGCCATGGAGAAGAGTTTAGACACTAGGAGAAGATAAGGAACACACCCATTATCAAGAAATCACATTAGGATTGCCTTTTTAACCTGTTCCTTAAAACACTAGTGCTTAGGAAATCTATTGGAGGCAGAAGCAGTCAAGGGTAGCTTAGGGTTAGGGTTAGGGTTAGGGTTAGGGTTAGGGTATGGCTTAGGGTACGGGTTCGGGTACGGGTTCGGGTACGGCGTAGGGTATGGGTTAGGGTTAGGGTTAGGGTTAGTTTGAGGGTTAGGGCTCGGTTTAGGGTACGGGTTAGGATTAGGGTACGTGCTAGGGTTAGGGTAGGGGTTAGGGTTAGGGTACGCGTTAGGGTTAGGGTAGTTATTGAACTTATCCCACTCTCTAGATACCCCTTAGCACGTAAAGGAATATTATTTGGGGGTCCAGCCATGGAGAAGAGTTCAGACACTAGGAGAAGATAAGGAACACACCCATTATCAAGAAATCACATTAGGATTCTCTTTTTAACCTGTTCCTTAAAACACTAGTGCTTAGGAAATGTATTGGAGGCAGAAGCAGTCAAGGGTAGCTTAGGGTTAGCGTTAGGGTTAGGGTTAGGGTTAGGGTACGGCTTAGGGTACGGGTTCGGGTACGGCGTAGGGTATGGGTTAGTCTTAGGGTTAGGGTTAGTTTGAGGGTTAGGGCTCGGTTTAGGGTACGGGTTAGGATTAGGGTACGTGTTAGGGTTAGGGTTAGGGTACGCGTTAGGGTTAGGGTAGTTATTAAACCTATCCCACTCTCTAGATACCCCTTAGCACGTCAAGGAATATTATTTGGGGGTCCAGCCATGGAGAAGAGTTTAGACACTAGGAGAAGATAAGGAACACAGCCATTATCAAGAAATCACATTAGGATTCTCTTTTTAACCTGTTCCTTAAAACACTAGTGCTTAGGAAATCTATTGGAGGCAGAAGCAGTCAAGGGTAGCTTAGGGTTAGGGTTAGGGTTAGGGTACGGCTTAGGGTACGGGTTCGGGTACGGGTTCGGGTACGGCATACGGTACGGGTTAGGGTTAGGGTTAGGGTTAGTTTGAGGGTTAGGGCTCGGTTTAGGGTACGGGTTAGGATTAGGTTACGTGCTAGGGTTAGGGTAGGGGTTAGGGTTAGAGTACGCGTTAGGGTTAGGGTAGTTATTGAATCTATCCCACTCTCTAGATACCCCTTAGCACGTAAAGGAATATTATTTGGGGGTCTAGCCATGGAGAAGAGTTCAGACACTAGGAGAAGATAAGGAACACACCCATTATCAAGAACTCACATTAGGATTCTCTTTTTAACCTGTTCCTTAAAACACTAGTGCTTAGGAAATCTATTGGAGGCAGAAGCAGTCAAGGGTAGCTTAGGGTTAGGGTTAGGGTTAGGGTTAGGGTTAGGGTTAGGGTACGGCTTAGGGTACGGTTTCGGTTACGGGTTCGGGTACGGTGTAGGGTATGGGTTCGGGTTAGGGTTAGGGTTAGTTTGAGGGTTAGGGCTCGGTTTAGGGTACGGGTTAGGAATAGGGTACGTGTTAGGGTTAGGGTAGGGGTTAGGGTTAGGTTACGCGTTGGGGTTAGGGTAGTTATTTAAACTATCCCACTCTCTAGATACCCCTTAGCACGTCAAGGAATATTATTTGGGGGTCCAGCCATGGAGAAGAGTTTAGACACCAGGAGAAGATAAGGAACACACCCATTATCAAGAAATCACATTAGGATTCTCTTTTTAACCTGTTCCTTAAAACACTAGTGCTTAGGAAATCTATTGGAGGCAGAAGCAGTCAAGGGTAGCTTATGGTTAGGGTTAGGGTTAGGGTTAGGGTTAGGGTACGGCTTAGGGTACGGTTTTGGGTACGGGTTCGGGTACGGCGTAGGCTATGGGTTAGGGTTAGGGTTAGGGTTAGTTTGAGGGTTAGGGCTCGGTTTAGGGTACGGGTTAGGATTAGGGTACGTGCTAGGGTTAGGGTAGGGGTTAGGGTTAGGGTATGCATTAGGGTTAGGGTAGTTATTAAACCTATCCCACTCTCTAGATACCCCTTAGAACGTCAAGGAATATTATTTGGGGGTCCAGCCATGGAGAAGAGTTTAGACACTAGGAGAAGATAAGGAACACAGCCATTATCAAGAAATCACATTAGGATTCTCTTTTTAACCTGTTCCTTAAAACACTAGTGCTTAGGAAATCTATTGGAGGCAGAAGCAGTCAAGGGTAGCTTAGGGTTAGGGTTAGTGTTAGGGTTAGGGTTAGGGTACGGCTTAGGGTACGGATTCGGGTACGGGTTCGGGTACGGCGTAGGGTATGGTTTAGGGTTAGAGTTAGGGTTATTTTGAGGGTTAGGGCTCGGTTTAGGGTACGGGTTAGGATTAGGGTACGTGTTAGGGTTAGGGTAGGGGTTAGGGTTAGGGTACGCATTAGGGTTAGGGTAGTTATTAAACCTATCCCACTCTCTAGATACCCCTTAGCATGTCAAAGAATATTATTTGGGGGTCCAGCCATGGAGAAGAGTTTAGACACTAGGAGAAGATAAGGAACACACCCATTATCAAGAAATCACATTAGGATTCTCTTTTTAACCTGTTCCTTAAAACACTAGTGCTTAGGAAATCTATTGGAGGCAGAAGCAGTCAAGGGTAGCTTAGGGTTAGGGTTAGGGTTAGGGTTAGTGTTAGGGTACGGCTTAGGGTACTGGTTCGGGTACGGTGTAGGGTATGGGTTCGGGTTAGGGTTAGGGTTAGTTTGAGGGTTAGGGCTCGGTTTAGGGTACGGGTTAGGATTAGGGTACGTGTTAGGGTTAGGGTTAGGGTACGCGTTAGGGTTAGGGTAGTTATTAAACCTATCCCACTCTCTAGATACCCCTTAGCACGTCAAGGAATATTATTTGGGGGTCCAGCCATGGAGAAGAGTTTAGACACTAGGAGAAGATAAGGAACACAGCCATTATCAAGAAATCACATTAGGATTCTCTTTTTAACCTGTTCCTTAAAACACTAGTGCTTAGGAAATCTATTGGAGGCAGAAGCAGTCAAGGGTAGCTTAGGGTTAGGGTTAGGGTTAGGGTACGGCTTAGGGTACGGGTTCGGGTACGGGTTCGGGTACGGCATAGGGTACGGGTTAGGGTTAGGGTTAGGGTTAGTTTGAGGGTTAGGGCTCGGTTTAGGGTACGGGTTAGGATTAGGTTACGTGCTAGGGTTAGGGTAGGGGTTAGGGTTAGAGTACGCGTTAGGGTTAGGGTAGTTATTGAATCTATCCCACTCTCTAGATACCCCTTAGCACGTCAAGGAATATTATTTGGGGGTCGAGCCATGGAGAAGAGTTTAGACACTAGGAGAAGATAAGGAACACACCCATTATCAAGAAATCACATTAGGATTGCCTTTTTAACCTGTTCCTTAAAACACTAGTGCTTAGGAAATCTATTGGAGGCAGAAGCAGTCAAGGGTAGCTTAGGGTTAGGGTTAGGGTTAGGGTTAGGGTTAGGGTACGGCTTAGGGTACGGTTTTGGGTACAGGTTCGGGTACGCCGTAGGGTATGGGTTAGGGTTAGGGTTAGGGTTAGTTTGAGGGTTAGGGCTCGGTTTAGGGTACGGGTTAGGATTAGGGTACGTGTTAGGATTAGGGTAGGGGTTAGGGTTAGGGTACGCATTAGTGTTAGGTTAGTTATTAAACCTATCCCACTCTCTAGATACCCCTTAGCACGTCAAGGAATATTATTTGGGTGTCCAGCCATGGAGAAGAGTTCAGACACTAGGAGAAGATAAGGAACACACCCATTATCAAGAAATCACATTGGACTCTCTTTTTAACCTGTTCCTTAAAACACTAGTGCTTAGGAAATCTATTGGAGGCAGAAGCAGTCAAGGGTAGCTTAGGGTTAGGGTTCGGTTTAGGGTACGGCTTAGGGTACGGCTTAGGGTACGGGTTCGGTTACGGCGTAGGGTATGCTTTAGGGTTAGGGTTAGGGTTAGTTTGAGGGTTAGGGCTCGGTTTAGGGTACGGGTTAGGATTAGGATACGTGTAAGGGTTAGGGTAGGTGTTAGGGTTAGGGTACGCGTTAGGGTTAGGTTAATTATTTAACCTATCCCACTCTCTAGATACCCGTTAGCACGTCAAGGAATATTATTTGGGGGTCCAGCTATGGAGAAGAGTTTAGACACTACGAGAAGATAAGGAACACACCCATTATCAAGAAATCACATTAGGATTCTCTTTTTAACCTGTTCCTTAAAACACTAGTGCTTAGGAAATCTATTGGAGGCAGAAGCAGTCAAGGGTAGCTTAGGGTTAGGGTTAGGGTTAGGGTTAGAGTTAGGGTACGGCTTAGGGTACGGGTTCGGGTACGGTGTAGGGTATGGGTTAGGGTTAGGGTTAGGGTTTGTTTGAGGGTTAGGGCTCGGTTTAGGGTACGGGTTAGGATTAGGGTACGTGTTAGTGTTAGGGTAGCCGTTAGGGTTAGGGTATGCGTTAGGGTTAGGATAGTTATTAAAACTATCCCACTCTCTAGTTACCCCTTAGCACGTCAAGGAATATTATTTGGGGTTCCAGCCATGGAGAAGAGTTTGGACACTAGGGGAAGATAAGGAACACACCCATTATCAAGAAATCACATTAGGATTCTCTTTTTAACCTGTTCCTTAAAACACTAGTGCTTAGGAAATGTATTGTAGCCAGAAGCAGTCAAGGGTAGTTTACGGTTAGGGTTAGGGTTAGGTTACGGCTTAGGGTACCGGTTCGGGTACGGGTTCGTGTACGGCGTAGGGTATGAGTTAGGGTTAGGGTTAGGGTTAGTTTGAGGGTTAGGGCTCGGTTTAGGGTACGGGTTAGGATTAGGGTACGTGTTAGGGTTAGGGTAGGGGTTAGGGTTAGGGTACGCGTTAGGGTTAGGGTAGTTATTAAACCTATCCCACTCTCTAGATACCCCTTAGCACGTCAAGGAATATTATTTGGGGGTCCAGCCATGGAGAAGAGTTTAGACACTAGGAGAAGATAAGGAACACACCCATTATCAAGAAATCACATTAGGATTCCCTTTTTAACCTGTTCCTTAAAACACTAGTGCTTAGGAAATCTATTGGAGGCAGAAGCAGTCAAGGGTAGCTTAGGGTTAGGGTTAGGGTTAGGGTTAGGGTTAGGGTACGGCTTAGGGTACGGGTTCGGGTACGGGTTCGGGTACGGCGTAGGGTATGGTTTAGGGTTAGAGATAGGGTTAGTTTGAGGGTTAGGGCTCGGTTTAGGGTACGGGTTAGGATTAGGGTACGTGTTAGGGTTAGGGTAGGGGTTAGGGTTAGGGTACGCATTAGGGTTAGGGTAGTTATTAAACCTATCCCACTCTCTAGATACCCCTTAGCACGTCAAATAATATTATTTGGGGGTCCAGCCATGGAGAAGAGTTTAGACACTAGGAGAAGATAAGGAACACACCCATTATCAAGAAATCACATTAGGATTCTCTTTTTAACCTGTTCCTTAAAACACTAGTGCTTAGGAAATCTATTGGAGGCAGAAGCAGTCAAGGGTACCTTAGGGTTAGGGTTAGGGTTAGGGTACGGCTTAGGGTACGGGTTCGGATACGGGTTCGGGTACGGTGTAGGGTATGGGTTAGGGTTAGGGTTAGGGTTAGTTTGAGGGTTAGGGCTCGGTTTAGGGTACGGGTTAGGATTAGGGTACGTGTTAGTGTTAGGGTAGCCGTTAGGGTTAGGGTACGCGTTAGGGTTCGGGTAGTTATTAAAACTATCCCACTCTCTAGATACCCCTTAGCACGTCAAGGAATATTATTTGGGGGTCCAGCCATGGAGAAGAGTTTAGACACTAGGGGAAGATAAGGAACACACCCATTATCAAGAAATCACATTAGGATTCTCTTTTTAACCTGTTCCTTAAAACACTAGAGCTTAGGAAATCTATTGGAGCCAGAAGCAGTCAAGGGTAGCTTACGGTTAGGGTTAGGGTTAGGTTACGGCTTAGGGTACGGGTTCCGGTACGGGTTCGGGTACGGCGTAGGGTATGGGTTAGGGTTAGGGTTAGGGTTAGGGTTAGGGTTAGGGTACGGCTTAGGGTAAGGGTTCGGGTACGGGTTCGGTTGCGGCGTAGGGTATGGGTTAGGGTTAGGGTTAGGTTTAGTTTGAGGGTTAGGGCTCGGTTTAGGGTACGGGTTAGGATTAGGGCACGTGCTAGGGTTAGGGTAGGGGATAGGGTTAGGGTTAGGGTTAGGGTTAGGGTTAGGGTTAGGGTACGGCTTAGGGTACGGATTCGGTTACGGGTTCGGGTACGGCGTAGGATATGGGTTAGGGTTAGGGTTAGGGTTAGAGTTAGGGTACGGCTTAGGGTACGGGTTCGGGTACGGTGTAGGGTATGGGTTCGGGTTAGGGTTAGGGTTGGTTTGAGGGTTAGGGCTCGGTTTAGGGTACGGGTTAGGATTAGGGTACGTGTTAGTGTTAGGGTAGCCGTTAGGGTTAGGGTACGCGTTAGGGTTAGGGTAGTTATTAAACCTATCCCACTCTCTAGATACCCCTTAGCACGTCAAGGAATATTATTTGGGGGTCCAGCCATGGAGAAGAGTTTAGACACTAGGCGAAGATAAGGAACACACCCATTATCAAGAAATCACATTAGGATTCTCTTTTTAACCTGTTCCTTAAAACACTAGTGCTTAGGAAATCTATTGGAGGCAGAAGCAGTCAAGGGTAGCTTAGGGTTAGGGTTAGGGTTAGTGTTAGGGTTAGGGTACGGCTTAGGGTACGGGTTCGGGTACGGGTTCGGGTACGGCGTAGGGTATGGTTTAGGTTTAGAGTTAGGGTTAGTTTGAGAGTTAGGGCTCAGTTTAGGGTACGGGTTAGTATTAGGGTACGTGTTAGGGTTAGGGTAGGGGTTAGGGTTAGGGTACGCGTTAGCATTAGGGTAGTTATTAAACCTATCCCACTCTCTAGATACCCCTTAGCACGTCAAGGAATATTATTTGGGGGTCCAGCCATGGAGAAGAGTTTAGACACTAGGAGAAGATAAGGAACACACCCATTTTCAAGAAATCACATTAGAATTTTCTTTTTAACCTGTTCCTTAAAACACTAGTGCTTAAGAAATCTATTGGAGGCAGAAGCAGTCAAGGGTACCTTAGGGTTAGGGTTAGGGTTAGGGTATGGCTTAGGGTACGGATTCGGGTACGGGTTCGGGTACGGCGTAGGGTATGGGTTAGGGTTAGGGTTAGGGTTAGTTTGAGGGTTAGGGCTCGGTTTAGGGTACGGGTTAGGATTAGGGTACGTGCTAGGGTTAGGGTAGGGGTTAGGGTTAGGGTACGCGTTAGGGTTAGGGTAGTTATTGAACCTATCCCACTCTCTAGATACCCCTTAGCACGTAAAGGAATATTATTTGGGGGTCCAGCCATGGAGAAGAGTTCAGACACTAGGAGAAGATAAGGAACACACCCATTATCAAGAAATCACATTAGGATTCTCTTTTTAACCTGTTCCTTAAAACACTAGTGCTTAGGAAATGTATTGGAGGCAGAAGCAGTCAAGGGTAGCTTAGGGTTAGGGTTAGGGTTATGGTTAGGGTTAGGGTACGGCTTAGGGTACGGGTTCGGGTACGGCGTAGGGTATGGGTTAGTCTTAGGGTTAGGGTTAGTTTGAGGGTTAGGGCTCGGTTTAGGGTACGGGTTAGGATTAGGGTACGTGTTAGGGTTAGGGTTAGGGTACGCGTTAGGGTTAGGGTAGTTATTAAACCTATCCCACTCTCTAGATACCCCTTAGCACGTCAAGGAATATTATTTGGGGGTCCAGCCATGGAGAAGAGTTTAGACACTAGGAGAAGATAAGGAACACAGCCATTATCAAGAAATCACATTAGGATTCTCTTTTTAACCTGTTCCTTAAAACACTAGTGCTTAGGAAATCTATTGGAGGCAGAAGCAGTCAAGGGTAGCTTAGGGTTAGGGTTAGGGTTAGGGTACGGCTTAGGGTACGGGTTCGGGTACGGGTTCGGGTACGGCATAGGGTACGGGTTAGGGTTAGGGTTAGGGTTAGTTTGAGGGTTAGGGCTCGGTTTAGGGTACGGGTTAGGATTAGGTTACGTGCTAGGGTTAGGGTAGGGGTTAGGGTTAGAGTACGCGTTAGGGTTAGGGTAGTTATTGAATCTATCCCACTCTCTAGATACCCCTTAGCACGTAAAGGAATATTATTTGGGGGTCTAGCCATGGAGAAGAGTTCAGACACTAGGAGAAGATAAGGAACACACCCATTATCAAGAACTCACATTAGGATTCTCTTTTTAACCTGTTCCTTAAAACACTAGTGCTTAGGAAATCTATTGGAGGCAGAAGCAGTCAAGGGTAGCTTAGGGTTAGGGTTAGGGTTAGGGTTAGGGTTAGGGTTAGGGTACGGCTTAGGGTACGGTTTCGGTTACGGGTTCGGGTACGGTGTAGGGTATGGGTTCGGGTTAGGGTTAGGGTTAGTTTGAGGGTTAGGGCTCGGTTTAGGGTACGGGTTAGGAATAGGGTACGTGTTAGGGTTAGGGTAGGGGTTAGGGTTAGGTTACGCGTTGGGGTTAGGGTAGTTATTTAAACTATCCCACTCTCTAGATACCCCTTAGCACGTCAAGGAATATTATTTGGGGGTCCAGCCATGGAGAAGAGTTTAGACACCAGGAGAAGATAAGGAACACACCCATTATCAAGAAATCACATTAGGATTCTCTTTTTAACCTGTTCCTTAAAACACTAGTGCTTAGGAAATCTATTGGAGGCAGAAGCAGTCAAGGGTAGCTTATGGTTAGGGTTAGGGTTAGGGTTAGGGTTAGGGTACGGCTTAGGGTACGGTTTTGGGTACGGGTTCGGGTACGGCGTAGGATATGGGTTAGGGTTAGGGTTAGGGTTAGTTTGAGGGTTAGGGCTCGGTTTAGGGTACGGGTTAGGATTAGGGTACGTGCTAGGGTTAGGGTAGGGGTTAGGGTTAGGTTATGCATTAGGGTTAGGGTAGTTATTAAACCTATCCCACTCTCTAGATACCCCTTAGAACGTCAAGGAATATTATTTGGGGGTCCAGCCATGGAGAAGAGTTTAGACACTAGGAGAAGATAAGGAACACAGCCATTATCAAGAAATCACATTAGGATTCTCTTTTTAACCTGTTCCTTAAAACACTAGTGCTTAGGAAATCTATTGGAGGCAGAAGCAGTCAAGGGTAGCTTAGGGTTAGGGTTAGTGTTAGGGTTAGGGTTAGGGTACGGCTTAGGGTACGGATTCGGGTACGGGTTCGGGTACGGCGTAGGGTATGGTTTAGGGTTAGGGTTAGGGTTAGTTTGAGGGTTAGGGCTCGGTTTAGGGTACGGGATAGGATTAGGGTACGTGTTAGGGTTAGGGTAGGGGTTAGGGTTAGGGTACGCATTAGGGTTAGGGTAGTTATTAAACCTATCCCACTCTCTAGATACCCCTTAGCATGTCAAAGAATATTATTTGGGGGTCCAGCCATGGAGAAGAGTTTAGACACTAGGAGAAGATAAGGAACACACCCATTATCAAGAAATCACATTAGGATTCTCTTTTTAACCTGTTCCTTAAAACACTAGTGCTTAGGAAATCTATTGGAGGCAGAAGCAGTCAAGGGTAGCTTAGGGTTAGGGTTAGGGTTAGGGTTAGTGTTAGGGTACGGCTTAGGGTACGGGTTCGGGTACGGTGTAGGGTATGGGTTCGGGTTAGGGTTAGGGTTAGTTTCAGTGTTAGGGCTCGGTTTAGGGTACGGGTTAGGATTAGGGTACGTGTTAGTGTTAGGGTAGCCGTTAGGGTTAGGGTACGCGTTAGGGTTAGGGTAGTTATTAAAACTATCCCACTCTCTAGATACCCCTTAGCACGTCAAGGAATATTATTTGGGGGTCCAGCCATGGAGAAGAGTTTAGACACTAGGGGAAGATAAGGAACACACCCATTATCAAGAAATCACATTAGGATTCTCTTTTTAACCTGTTCCTTAAAACACTAGTGCTTAGGAAATCTATTGGAGCCAGAAGCAGTCAAGGGTAGCTTACGGTTAGGGTTAGGGTTAGGTTACGGCTTAGGGTACGGGTTCGGGTACTGGTTTGCGTAAGGCGTAGGGTATGGGTTAGGGTTAGGGTTAGGGTTAGTTTGAGGGTTAGGGCCCGGTTTAGGGTACGGTTTAGGATTAGGGTACGTGTTAGGGTTAGGGTAGGTGTTAGGGTTAGGGTACGCGTTAGGGTTAGGGTAGTTATTAAACCTATCCCACTCTCTAGATACCCCTTAGGACGTCAAGGAATATTATTTGGGGGTCGAGCCATGGAGAAGAGTTTAGACACTAGGAGAAGATAAGGAACACACCCATTATCAAGAAATCACATTAGGATTGCCTTTTTAACCTGTTCCTTAAAACACTAGTGCTTAGGAAATCTATTGGAGGCAGAAGCAGTCAAGGGTAGCTTAGGGTTAGGGTTAGGGTTAGGGTTAGGGTTAGGGTACGGCTTAGGTTACGGTTTTGGGTACGGGTTCGGGTACGGCGTAGGGTATGGGTTAGGGTTAGGGTTAGGGTTAGTTTGAGGGTTAGGGCTCGGTTTAGGGTACGGGTTAGGAATAGGGTACGTGTTAGGATTAGGGTAGGGGTTAGGGTTAGGGTACGCATTAGTGTTAGGGTAGTTATTAAACCTATCCCACTCTCTAGATACCCCTTAGCACGTCAAGGAATATTATTTGGGTGTCCAGCCATGGAGAAGAGTTCAGACACTAGGAGAAGATAAGGAACACACCCAATATCAAGAAATCACATTGGATTCTCTTTTTAACCTGTTCCTTAAAACACTAGTGCTTAGGAAATCTATTGGAGGCAGAAGCAGTCAAGGGTAGCTTAGGGTTAGGGTTAGGGTTAGGGTTAGAGTTAGGGTACGGCTTAGGTTACGGGTTCGGGTACGGTGTAGGGTATGGGTTAGGGTTAGGGTTAGGGTTTGTTTGAGGGTTAGGGCTCGGTTTAGGGTACGGGTTAGGATTAGGGTACGTGTTAGGGTTAGGGTAGGGGTTAGGGTTAGGGTACGCGTTAGGGTTAGGGTAGTTATTAAACCTATCCCACTCTCTAGATACCCCTTAGCACGTCAAGGAATATTATTTGGGGGTCCAGCCATGGAGAAGAGTTTAGACACTAGGAGAAGATAAGGAACACACCCATTATCAAGAAATCACATTAGGATTCCCTTTTTATCCTGTTCCTTAAAACACTAGTGCTTAGGAAATCTATTGGAGGCAGAAGCAGTCAAGGGTAGCTTAGGGTTAGGGTTAGGGTTAGGGTTAGGGTTAGGGTACGGCTTAGGGTATGGTTTTGGGTACGGGTTCGTGTACGGCGTAGGGTATGGGTTAAGGTTAGGGTTAGGGTTAGTTTGAGGGTTAGGGCTCGGTTTAGGGTACGGTTTAGGATTAGAGTACGTGTTAGGATTAGGGTAGGGGTTAGGGTTAGGGTACGCATTAGGGTTAGGGTAGTTATTAAACCTATCCCACTCTCTAGATACCCCTTAGCACGTCAAGGAATATTATTTGGGGGTCCAGCCATGGAGAAGAGTTTAGACACTAGGAGAAGATAAGGAACACACCCATTATCAAAAAATCACATTAGGATTCTCTTTTTAACCTGTTCCTTAAAACACTAGTGCTTAGGAAATCTATTGGAGGCAGAAGCAGTCAAGGGTAGCTTAGGGTTAGGGTTAGGGTTAGGGTACGGCTTAGGGTACGGGTTCGGGTACGGGTTCGGGTACGGCATACGGTACGGGTTAGGGTTAGGGTTAGGGTTAGTTTGAGGGTTAGGGCTCGGTTTAGGGTACGGGTTAGGATTAGGTTACGTGCTAGGGTTAGGGTAGGGGTTAGGGTTAGAGTACGCGTTAGGGTTAGGGTAGTTATTGAATCTATCCCACTCTCTAGATACCCCTTAGCACGTAAAGGAATATTATTTGGGGGTCTAGCCATGGAGAAGAGTTCAGACACTAGGAGAAGATAAGGAACACACCCATTATCAAGAACTCACATTAGGATTCTCTTTTTAACCTGTTCCTTAAAACACTAGTGCTTAGGAAATCTATTGGAGGCAGAAGCAGTCAAGGGTAGCTTAGGGTTAGGGTTAGGGTTAGGGTTAGGGTTAGGGTTAGGGTACGGCTTAGGGTACGGTTTCGGTTACGGGTTCGGGTACGGTGTAGGGTATGGGTTCGGGTTAGGGTTAGGGTTAGTTTGAGGGTTAGGGCTCGGTTTAGGGTACGGGTTAGGAATAGGGTACGTGTTAGGGTTAGGGTAGGGGTTAGGGTTAGGTTACGCGTTGGGGTTAGGGTAGTTATTTAAACTATCCCACTCTCTAGATACCCCTTAGCACGTCAAGGAATATTATTTGGGGGTCCAGCCATGGAGAAGAGTTTAGACACCAGGAGAAGATAAGGAACACACCCATTATCAAGAAATCACATTAGGATTCTCTTTTTAACCTGTTCCTTAAAACACTAGTGCTTAGGAAATCTATTGGAGGCAGAAGCAGTCAAGGGTAGCTTAGGGTTAGGGTTAGTGTTAGGGTTAGGGTTAGGGTACGGCTTAGGGTACGGATTCGGGTACGGGTTCGGGTACGGCGTAGGGTATGGTTTAGGGTTAGAGTTAGGGTTAGTTTGAGGGTTAGGGCTCGGTTTAGGGTACGGGTTAGGATTAGGGTACGTGTTAGGGTTAGGGTAGGGGTTAGGGTTAGGGTACGCATTAGGGTTAGGGTAGTTATTAAACCTATCCCACTCTCTAGATACCCCTTAGCATGTCAAAGAATATTATTTGGGGGTCCAGCCATGGAGAAGAGTTTAGACACTAGGAGAAGATAAGGAACACACCCATTATCAAGAAATCACATTAGGATTCTCTTTTTAACCTGTTCCTTAAAACACTAGTGCTTAGGAAATCTATTGGAGGCAGAAGCAGTCAAGGGTAGCTTAGGGTTAGGGTTAGGTTTAGGGTTAGGGTTAGGGTTAGGGTTAGGGTTAGGGTACGGCTTAGTGTACGGGTTCGGGTATGGCGTAGGGTTAGGGTTAGGGTTAGGGTTAGGTTACGGCTTAGGGTACGGGTTCGGGTACTGGTTTGCGTAAGGCGTAGGGTATGGGTTAGGGTTAGGGTTAGGGTTAGTTTGAGGGTTAGGGCCCGGTTTAGGGTATGGGTTAGGATTAGGGTACGTGTTAGGGTTAGGGTAGGTGTTAGGGTTAGGGTACGCGTTAGGGTTAGGGTAGTTATTAAACCTATCCCACTCTCTAGATACCCCTTAGCACGTCAAGGAATATTATTTGGGGGTCGAGCCATGGAGAAGAGTTTAGACACTAGGAGAAGATAAGGAACACACCCATTATCAAGAAATCACATTAGGATTGCCTTTTTAACCTGTTCCTTAAAACACTAGTGCTTAGGAAATCTATTGGAGGCAGAAGCAGTCAAGGGTAGCTTAGGGTTAGGGTTAGGGTTAGGGTTAGGGTTAGGGTACGGCTTAGGGTACGGTTTTGGGTACAGGTTCGGGTACGGCGTAGGGTATGGGTTAGGGTTAGGGTTAGGGTTAGTTTGAGGGTTAGGGCTCGGTTTAGGGTACGGGTTAGGATTAGGGTACGTGTTAGGATTAGGGTAGGGGTTAGGGTTAGGGTACGCATTAGTGTTAGGTTAGTTATTAAACCTATCCCACTCTCTAGATACCCCTTAGCACGTCAAGGAATATTATTTGGGTGTCCAGCCATGGAGAAGAGTTCAGACACTAGGAGAAGATAAGGAACACACCCATTATCAAGAAATCATATTGGATTCTCTTTTTAACCTGTTCCTTAAAACACTAGTGCTTAGGAAATCTATTGGAGGCAGAAGCAGTCAAGGGTAGCTTAGGGTTAGGGTTCGGTTTAGGGTACGGCTTAGGGTACGGCTTAGGGTACGGGTTCGGTTACGGCGTAGGGTATGCTTTAGGGTTAGGGTTAGGGTTAGTTTGAGGGTTAGGGCTCGGTTTAGGGTACGGGTTAGGATTAGGATACGTGTAAGGGTTAGGGTAGGTGTTAGGGTTAGGGTACGCGTTAGGGTTAGGTTAATTATTTAACCTATCCCACTCTCTAGATACCCGTTAGCACGTCAAGGAATATTATTTGGGGGTCCAGCTATGGAGAAGAGTTTAGACACTACGAGAAGATAAGGAACACACCCATTATCAAGAAATCACATTAGGATTCTCTTTTTAACCTGTTCCTTAAAACACTAGTGCTTAGGAAATCTATTGGAGGCAGAAGCAGTCAAGGGTAGCTTAGGGTTAGGGTTAGGGTTAGGGTTAGAGTTAGGGTACGGCTTAGGGTACGGGTTCGGGTACGGTGTAGGGTATGGGTTAGGGTTAGGGTTAGGGTTTGTTTGAGGGTTAGGGCTCGGTTTAGGGTACGGGTTAGGATTAGGGTACGTGTTAGTGTTAGGGTAGCCGTTAGGGTTAGGGTATGCGTTAGGGTTAGGATAGTTATTAAAACTATCCCACTCTCTAGTTACCCCTTAGCACGTCAAGGAATATTATTTGGGGTTCCAGCCATGGAGAAGAGTTTGGACACTAGGGGAAGATAAGGAACACACCCATTATCAAGAAATCACATTAGGATTCTCTTTTTAACCTGTTCCTTAAAACACTAGTGCTTAGGAAATGTATTGTAGCCAGAAGCAGTCAAGGGTAGTTTACGGTTAGGGTTAGGGTTAGGTTACGGCTTAGGGTACCGGTTCGGGTACGGGTTCGTGTACGGCGTAGGGTATGAGTTAGGGTTAGGGTTAGGGTTAGTTTGAGGGTTAGGGCTCGGTTTAGGGTACGGGTTAGGATTAGGGTACGTGTTAGGGTTAGGGTAGGGGTTAGGGTTAGGGTACGCGTTAGGGTTAGGGTAGTTATTAAACCTATCCCACTCTCTAGATACCCCTTAGCACGTCAAGGAATATTATTTGGGGGTCCAGCCATGGAGAAGAGTTTAGACACTAGGAGAAGATAAGGAACACACCCATTATCAAGAAATCACATTAGGATTCCCTTTTTAACCTGTTCCTTAAAACACTAGTGCTTAGGAAATCTATTGGAGGCAGAAGCAGTCAAGGGTAGCTTAGGGTTAGGGTTAGGGTTAGGGTTAGGGTTAGGGTACGGCTTAGGGTACGGGTTCGGGTACGGGTTCGGGTACGGCGTAGGGTATGGTTTAGGGTTAGAAATAGGGTTAGTTTGAGGGTTAGGGCTCGGTTTAGGGTACGGGTTAGGATTAGGGTACGTGTTAGGGTTAGGGTAGGGGTTAGGGTTAGGGTACGCATTAGGGTTAGGGTAGTTATTAAACCTATCCCACTCTCTAGATACCCCTTAGCACGTCAAAGAATATTATTTGGGGGTCCAGCCATGGAGAAGAGTTTAGACACTAGGAGAAGATAAGGAACACACCCATTATCAAGAAATCACATTAGGATTCTCTTTTTAACCTGTTCCTTAAAACACTAGTGCTTAGGAAATCTATTGGAGGCAGAAGCAGTCAAGGGTACCTTAGGGTTAGGGTTAGGGTTAGGGTACGGCTTAGGGTACGGGTTCGGATACGGGTTCGGGTACGGTGTAGGGTATGGGTTAGGGTTAGGGTTAGGGTTAGTTTGAGGGTTAGGGCTCGGTTTAGGGTACGGGTTAGGATTAGGGTACGTGTTAGTGTTAGGGTAGCCGTTAGGGTTAGGGTACGCGTTAGGGTTCGGGTAGTTATTAAAACTATCCCACTCTCTAGATACCCCTTAGCACGTCAAGGAATATTATTTGGGGGTCCAGCCATGGAGAAGAGTTTAGACACTAGGGGAAGATAAGGAACACACCCATTATCAAGAAATCACATTAGGATTCTCTTTTTAACCTGTTCCTTAAAACACTAGAGCTTAGGAAATCTATTGGAGCCAGAAGCAGTCAAGGGTAGCTTACGGTTAGGGTTAGGGTTAGGTTACGGCTTAGGGTACGGGTTCCGGTACGGGTTCGGGTACGGCGTAGGGTATGGGTTAGGGTTAGGGTTAGGGTTAGGGTTAGGGTTAGGGTACGGCTTAGGGTAAGGGTTCGGGTACGGGTTCGGTTGCGGCGTAGGGTATGGGTTAGGGTTAGGGTTAGGTTTAGTTTGAGGGTTAGGGCTCGGTTTAGGGTACGGGTTAGGATTAGGGCACGTGCTAGGGTTAGGGTAGGGGATAGGGTTATGGTACGCGTTAGGGTTAGGGTAGTTATTGAACCTATCCCACTCTCTAGATACCCCTTAGCACGTAAAGGAATATTATTTGGGGGTCAAGGCATGGAGAAGAGTTCAGACACTAGGAGAAGATAAGGAACACAGCCATTATGAAGAAATCACAATAGGATTCTCTTTTTAACCTGTTCCTTAAAACACTAGTGCTTAGGAAATCTATTGGAGGCAGAAGCAGTCAAGGGTAGCTTAGGGTTAGGGTTAGGGTTAGGGTTAGGGTACGGCTTAGGGTACGGATTCGGTTACGGGTTCGGGTACGGCGTAGGATATGGGTTAGGGTTAGGGTTAGGGTTAGAGTTAGGGTACGGCTTAGGGTACGGGTTCGGGTACGGTGTAGGGTATGGGTTCGGGTTAGGGTTAGGGTTGGTTTGAGGGTTAGGGCTCGGTTTAGGGTACGGGTTAGGATTAGGGTACGTGTTAGTGTTAGGGTAGCCGTTAGGGTTAGGGTACGCGTTAGGGTTAGGGTAGTTATTAAACCTATCCCACTCTCTAGATACCCCTTAGCACGTCAAGGAATATTATTTGGGGGTCCAGCCATGGAGAAGAGTTTAGACACTAGGCGAAGATAAGGAACACACCCATTATCAAGAAATCACATTAGGATTCTCTTTTTAACCTGTTCCTTAAAACACTAGTGCTTAGGAAATCTATTGGAGGCAGAAGCAGTCAAGGGTAGCTTAGGGTTAGGGTTAGGGTTAGTGTTAGGGTTAGGGTACGGCTTAGGGTACGGGTTCGGGTACGGGTTCGGGTACGGCGTAGGGTATGGTTTAGGTTTAGAGTTAGGGTTAGTTTGAGAGTTAGGGCTCAGTTTAGGGTACGGGTTAGTATTAGGGTACGTGTTAGGGTTAGGGTAGGGGTTAGGGTTAGGGTACGCGTTAGCATTAGGGTAGTTATTAAACCTATCCCACTCTCTAGATACCCCTTAGCACGTCAAGGAATATTATTTGGGGGTCCAGCCATGGAGAAGAGTTTAGACACTAGGAGAAGATAAGGAACACACCCATTTTCAAGAAATCACATTAGAATTTTCTTTTTAACCTGTTCCTTAAAACACTAGTGCTTAAGAAATCTATTGGAGGCAGAAGCAGTCAAGGGTACCTTAGGGTTAGGGTTAGGGTTAGGGTATGGCTTAGGGTACGGATTCGGGTACGGGTTCGGGTACGGCGTAGGGTATGGGTTAGGGTTAGGGTTAGGGTTAGTTTGAGGGTTAGGGCTCGGTTTAGGGTACGGGTTAGGAATAGGGTACGTGTTAGGGTTAGGGTAGGGGTTAGGGTTAGGTTACGCGTTGGGGTTAGGGTAGTTATTTAAACTATCCCACTCTCTAGATACCCCTTAGCACGTCAAGGAATATTATTTGGGGGTCCAGCCATGGAGAAGAGTTTAGACACCAGGAGAAGATAAGGAACACACCCATTATCAAGAAATCACATTAGGATTCTCTTTTTAACCTGTTCCTTAAAACACTAGTGCTTAGGAAATCTATTGGAGGCAGAAGCAGTCAAGGGTAGCTTATGGTTAGGGTTAGGGTTAGGGTTAGGGTTAGGGTACGGCTTAGGGTACGGTTTTGGGTACGGGTTCGGGTACGGCGTAGGATATGGGTTAGGGTTAGGGTTAGGGTTAGTTTGAGGGTTAGGGCTCGGTTTAGGGTACGGGTTAGGATTAGGGTACGTGCTAGGGTTAGGGTAGGGGTTAGGGTTAGGTTATGCATTAGGGTTAGGGTAGTTATTAAACCTATCCCACTCTCTAGATACCCCTTAGAACGTCAAGGAATATTATTTGGGGGTCCAGCCATGGAGAAGAGTTTAGACACTAGGAGAAGATAAGGAACACAGCCATTATCAAGAAATCACATTAGGATTCTCTTTTTAACCTGTTCCTTAAAACACTAGTGCTTAGGAAATCTATTGGAGGCAGAAGCAGTCAAGGGTAGCTTAGGGTTAGGGTTAGTGTTAGGGTTAGGGTTAGGGTACGGCTTAGGGTACGGATTCGGGTACGGGTTCGGGTACGGCGTAGGGTATGGTTTAGGGTTAGGGTTAGGGTTAGTTTGAGGGTTAGGGCTCGGTTTAGGGTACGGGATAGGATTAGGGTACGTGTTAGGGTTAGGGTAGGGGTTAGGGTTAGGGTACGCATTAGGGTTAGGGTAGTTATTAAACCTATCCCACTCTCTAGATACCCCTTAGCATGTCAAAGAATATTATTTGGGGGTCCAGCCATGGAGAAGAGTTTAGACACTAGGAGAAGATAAGGAACACACCCATTATCAAGAAATCACATTAGGATTCTCTTTTTAACCTGTTCCTTAAAACACTAGTGCTTAGGAAATCTATTGGAGGCAGAAGCAGTCAAGGGTAGCTTAGGGTTAGGGTTAGGGTTAGGGTTAGTGTTAGGGTACGGCTTAGGGTACGGGTTCGGGTACGGTGTAGGGTATGGGTTCGGGTTAGGGTTAGGGTTAGTTTCAGGGTTAGGGCTCGGTTTAGGGTACGGGTTAGGATTAGGGTACGTGTTAGTGTTAGGGTAGCCGTTAGGGTTAGGGTACGCATTAGGGTTAGGGTAGTTATTAAAACTATCCCACTCTCTAGATACCCCTTAGCACGTCAAGGAATATTATTTGGGGGTCCAGCCATGGAGAAGAGTTTAGACACTAGGGGAAGATAAGGAACACACCCATTATCAAGAAATCACATTAGGATTCTCTTTTTAACCTGTTCCTTAAAACACTAGTGCTTAGGAAATCTATTGGAGCCAGAAGCAGTCAAGGGTAGCTTACGGTTAGGGTTAGGGTTAGGTTACGGCTTAGGGTACGGGTTCGGGTACTGGTTTGCGTAAGGCGTAGGGTATGGGTTAGGGTTAGGGTTAGGGTTAGTTTGAGGGTTAGGGCCCGGTTTAGGGTACGGGTTAGGATTAGGGTACGTGTTAGGGTTAGGGTAGGTGTTAGGGTTAGGGTACGCGTTAGGGTTAGGGTAGTTATTAAACCTATCCCACTCTCTAGATACCCCTTAGCACGTCAAGGAATATTATTTGGGGGTCGAGCCATGGAGAAGAGTTTAGACACTAGGAGAAGATAAGGAACACACCCATTATCAAGAAATCACATTAGGATTGCCTTTTTAACCTGTTCCTTAAAACACTAGTGCTTAGGAAATCTATTGGAGGCAGAAGCAGTCAAGGGTAGCTTAGGGTTAGGGTTAGGGTTAGGGTTAGGGTTAGGGTACGGCTTAGGTTACGGTTTTGGGTACGGGTTCGGGTACGGCGTAGGGTATGGGTTAGGGTTAGGGTTAGGGTTAGTTTGAGGGTTAGGGCTCGGTTTAGGGTACGGGTTAGGAATAGGGTACGTGTTAGGATTAGGGTAGGGGTTAGGGTTAGGGTACGCATTAGTGTTAGGGTAGTTATTAAACCTATCCCACTCTCTAGATACCCCTTAGCACGTCAAGGAATATTATTTGGGTGTCCAGCCATGGAGAAGAGTTCAGACACTAGGAGAAGATAAGGAACACACCCAATATCAAGAAATCACATTGGATTCTCTTTTTAACCTGTTCCTTAAAACACTAGTGCTTAGGAAATCTATTGGAGGCAGAAGCAGTCAAGGGTAGCTTAGGGTTAGGGTTAGGGTTAGGGTTAGAGTTAGGGTACGGCTTAGGGTACGGGTTCGGGTACGGTGTAGGGTATGGGTTAGGGTTAGGGTTAGGGTTTGTTTGAGGGTTAGGGCTCGGTTTAGGGTACGGGTTAGGATTAGGGTACGTGTTAGTGTTAGGGTAGCCGTTAGGGTTAGGGTATGCGTTAGGGTTAGGGTAGTTATTAAAACTATCCCACTCTCTAGATACCCCTTAGCACGTCAAGGAATATTATTTGGGGCTCCAGCCATGGAGAAGAGTTTGGACACTAGGGGAAGATAAGGAACACACCCATTATCAAGAAATCACATTAGGATTCTCTTTTTAACCTGTTCCTTAAAACACTAGTGCTTAGGAAATGTATTGTAGCCAGAAGCAGTCAAGGGTAGTTTACGGTTAGGGTTAGGGTTAGGTTACGGCTTAGGGTACCGGTTCGGGTACGGGTTCGTGTACGGCGTAGGGTATGAGTTAGGGTTAGGGTTAGGGTTAGTTTGAGGGTTAGGGCTCGGTTTAGGGTACGGGTTAGGATTAGGGTACGTGTTAGGGTTAGGGTAGGGGTTAGGGTTAGGGTACGCGTTAGGGTTAGGGTAGTTATTAAACCTATCCCACTCTCTAGATACCCCTTAGCACGTCAAGGAATATTATTTGGGGGTCCAGCCATGGAGAAGAGTTTAGACACTAGGAGAAGATAAGGAACACACCCATTATCAAGAAATCACATTAGGATTCCCTTTTTATCCTGTTCCTTAAAACACTAGTGCTTAGGAAATCTATTGGAGGCAGAAGCAGTCAAGGGTAGCTTAGGGTTAGGGTTAGGGTTAGGGTTAGGGTTAGGGTACGGCTTAGGGTATGGTTTTGGGTACGGGTTCGTGTACGGCGTAGGGTATGGGTTAGGGTTAGGGTTAGGGTTAGTTTGAGGGTTAGGGCTCGGTTTAGGGTACGGTTTAGGATTAGAGTACGTGTTAGGATTAGGGTAGGGGTTAGGGTTAGGGTACGCATTAGGGTTAGGGTAGTTATTAAACCTATCCCACTCTCTAGATACCCCTTAGCACGTCAAGGAATATTATTTGGGGGTCCAGCCATGGAGAAGAGTTTAGACACTAGGAGAAGATAAGGAACACACCCATTATCAAAAAATCACATTAGGATTCTCTTTTTAACCTGTTCCTTAAAACACTAGTGCTTAGGAAATCTATTGGAGGCAGAAGCAGTCAAGGGTAGCTTAGGGTTAGGGTTAGGGTTAGGGTACGGCTTAGGGTACGGGTTCGGGTACGGGTTCGGGTACGGCATACGGTACGGGTTAGGGTTAGGGTTAGGGTTAGTTTGAGGGTTAGGGCTCGGTTTAGGGTACGGGTTAGGATTAGGTTACGTGCTAGGGTTAGGGTAGGGGTTAGGGTTAGAGTACGCGTTAGGGTTAGGGTAGTTATTGAATCTATCCCACTCTCTAGATACCCCTTAGCACGTAAAGGAATATTATTTGGGGGTCTAGCCATGGAGAAGAGTTCAGACACTAGGAGAAGATAAGGAACACACCCATTATCAAGAACTCACATTAGGATTCTCTTTTTAACCTGTTCCTTAAAACACTAGTGCTTAGGAAATCTATTGGAGGCAGAAGCAGTCAAGGGTAGCTTAGGGTTAGGGTTAGGGTTAGGGTTAGGGTTAGGGTTAGGGTACGGCTTAGGGTACGGTTTCGGTTACGGGTTCGGGTACGGTGTAGGGTATGGGTTCGGGTTAGGGTTAGGGTTAGTTTGAGGGTTAGGGCTCGGTTTAGGGTACGGGTTAGGAATAGGGTACGTGTTAGGGTTAGGGTAGGGGTTAGGATTAGGTTACGCGTTGGGGTTAGGGTAGTTATTTAAACTATCCCACTCTCTAGATACCCCTTAGCACGTCAAGGAATATTATTTGGGGGTCCAGCCATGGAGAAGAGTTTAGACACCAGGAGAAGATAAGGAACACACCCATTATCAAGAAATCACATTAGGATTCTCTTTTTAACCTGTTCCTTAAAACACTAGTGCTTAGGAAATCTATTGGAGGCAGAAGCAGTCAAGGGTAGCTTAGGGTTAGGGTTAGTGTTAGGGTTAGGGTTAGGGTACGGCTTAGGGTACGGATTCGGGTACGGGTTCGGGTACGGCGTAGGGTATGGTTTAGGGTTAGAGTTAGGGTTAGTTTGAGGGTTAGGGCTCGGTTTAGGGTACGGGTTAGGATTAGGGTACGTGTTAGGGTTAGGGTAGGGGTTAGGGTTAGGGTACGCATTAGGGTTAGGGTAGTTATTAAACCTATCCCACTCTCTAGATACCCCTTAGCATGTCAAATAATATTATTTGGGGGTCCAGCCATGGAGAAGAGTTTAGACACTAGGAGAAAATAAGGAACACACCCATTATCAAGAAATCACATTAGGATTCTCTTTTTAACCTGTTCCTTAAAACACTAGTGCTTAGGAAATCTATTGGAGGCAGAAGCAGTCAAGGGTAGCTTAGGGTTAGGGTTAGGTTTAGGGTTAGGGTTAGGGTTAGGGTTAGGGTTAGGGTACGGCTTAGTGTACGGGTTCGGGTATGGCGTAGGGTTAGGGTTAGGGTTAGGGTTAGGTTACGGCTTAGGGTACGGGTTCGGGTACTGGTTTGCGTAAGGCGTAGGGTATGGGTTAGGGTTAGGGTTAGGGTTAGTTTGAGGGTTAGGGCCCGGTTTAGGGTATGGGTTAGGATTAGGGTACGTGTTAGGGTTAGGGTAGGTGTTAGGGTTAGGGTACGCGTTAGGGTTAGGGTAGTTATTAAACCTATCCCACTCTCTAGATACCCCTTAGCACGTCAAGGAATATTATTTGGGGGTCGAGCCATGGAGAAGAGTTTAGACACTAGGAGAAGATAAGGAACACACCCATTATCAAGAAATCACATTAGGATTGCCTTTTTAACCTGTTCCTTAAAACACTAGTGCTTAGGAAATCTATTGGAGGCAGAAGCAGTCAAGGGTAGCTTAGGGTTAGGGTTAGGGTTAGGGTTAGGGTTAGGGTACGGCTTAGGGTACGGTTTTGGGTACAGGTTCGGGTACGGCGTAGGGTATGGGTTAGGGTTAGGGTTAGGGTTAGTTTGAGGGTTAGGGCTCGGTTTAGGGTACGGGTTAGGATTAGGGTACGTGTTAGGATTAGGGTAGGGGTTAGGGTTAGGGTACGCATTAGTGTTAGGTTAGTTATTAAACCTATCCCACTCTCTAGATACCCCTTAGCACGTCAAGGAATATTATTTGGGTGTCCAGCCATGGAGAAGAGTTCAGACACTAGGAGAAGATAAGGAACACACCCATTATCAAGAAATCACATTGGATTCTCTTTTTAACCTGTTCCTTAAAACACTAGTGCTTAGGAAATCTATTGGAGGCAGAAGCAGTCAAGGGTAGCTTAGGGTTAGGGTTCGGTTTAGGGTACGGCTTAGGGTACGGCTTAGGGTACGGGTTCGGTTACGGCGTAGGGTATGCTTTAGGGTTAGGGTTAGGGTTAGTTTGAGGGTTAGGGCTCGGTTTAGGGTACGGGTTAGGATTAGGATACGTGTAAGGGTTAGGGTAGGTGTTAGGGTTAGGGTACGCGTTAGGGTTAGGTTAATTATTTAACCTATCCCACTCTCTAGATACCCGTTAGCACGTCAAGGAATATTATTTGGGGGTCCAGCTATGGAGAAGAGTTTAGACACTACGAGAAGATAAGGAACACACCCATTATCAAGAAATCACATTAGGATTCTCTTTTTAACCTGTTCCTTAAAACACTAGTGCTTAGGAAATCTATTGGAGGCAGAAGCAGTCAAGGGTAGCTTAGGGTTAGGGTTAGGGTTAGGGTTAGAGTTAGGGTACGGCTTAGGGTACGGGTTCGGGTACGGTGTAGGGTATGGGTTAGGGTTAGGGTTAGGGTTTGTTTGAGGGTTAGGGCTCGGTTTAGGGTACGGGTTAGGATTAGGGTACGTGTTAGTGTTAGGGTAGCCGTTAGGGTTAGGGTATGCGTTAGGGTTAGGATAGTTATTAAAACTATCCCACTCTCTAGTTACCCCTTAGCACGTCAAGGAATATTATTTGGGGTTCCAGCCATGGAGAAGAGTTTGGACACTAGGGGAAGATAAGGAACACACCCATTATCAAGAAATCACATTAGGATTCTCTTTTTAACCTGTTCCTTAAAACACTAGTGCTTAGGAAATGTATTGTAGCCAGAAGCAGTCAAGGGTAGTTTACGGTTAGGGTTAGGGTTAGGTTACGGCTTAGGGTACCGGTTCGGGTACGGGTTCGTGTACGGCGTAGGGTATGAGTTAGGGTTAGGGTTAGGGTTAGTTTGAGGGTTAGGGCTCGGTTTAGGGTACGGGTTAGGATTAGGGTACGTGTTAGGGTTAGGGTAGGGGTTAGGGTTAGGGTACGCGTTAGGGTTAGGGTAGTTATTAAACCTATCCCACTCTCTAGATACCCCTTAGCACGTCAAGGAATATTATTTGGGGGTCCAGCCATGGAGAAGAGTTTAGACACTAGGAGAAGATAAGGAACACACCCATTATCAAGAAATCACATTAGGATTCCCTTTTTAACCTGTTCCTTAAAACACTAGTGCTTAGGAAATCTATTGGAGGCAGAAGCAGTCAAGGGTAGCTTAGGGTTAGGGTTAGGGTTAGGGTTAGGGTTAGGGTACGGCTTAGGGTACGGGTTCGGGTACGGGTTCGGGTACGGCGTAGGGTATGGTTTAGGGTTAGAAATAGGGTTAGTTTGAGGGTTAGGGCTCGGTTTAGGGTACGGGTTAGGATTAGGGTACGTGTTAGGGTTAGGGTAGGGGTTAGGGTTAGGGTACGCATTAGGGTTAGGGTAGTTATTAAACCTATCCCACTCTCTAGATACCCCTTAGCACGTCAAAGAATATTATTTGGGGGTCCAGCCATGGAGAAGAGTTTAGACACTAGGAGAAGATAAGGAACACACCCATTATCAAGAAATCACATTAGGATTCTCTTTTTAACCTGTTCCTTAAAACACTAGTGCTTAGGAAATCTATTGGAGGCAGAAGCAGTCAAGGGTACCTTAGGGTTAGGGTTAGGGTTAGGGTACGGCTTAGGGTACGGGTTCGGATACGGGTTCGGGTACGGTGTAGGGTATGGGTTAGGGTTAGGGTTAGGGTTAGTTTGAGGGTTAGGGCTCGGTTTAGGGTACGGGTTAGGATTAGGGTACGTGTTAGTGTTAGGGTAGCCGTTAGGGTTAGGGTACGCGTTAGGGTTCGGGTAGTTATTAAAACTATCCCACTCTCTAGATACCCCTTAGCACGTCAAGGAATATTATTTGGGGGTCCAGCCATGGAGAAGAGTTTAGACACTAGGGGAAGATAAGGAACACACCCATTATCAAGAAATCACATTAGGATTCTCTTTTTAACCTGTTCCTTAAAACACTAGAGCTTAGGAAATCTATTGGAGCCAGAAGCAGTCAAGGGTAGCTTACGGTTAGGGTTAGGGTTAGGTTACGGCTTAGGGTACGGGTTCCGGTACGGGTTCGGGTACGGCGTAGGGTATGGGTTAGGGTTAGGGTTAGGGTTAGGGTTAGGGTTAGGGTACGGCTTAGGGTAAGGGTTCGGGTACGGGTTCGGTTGCGGCGTAGGGTATGGGTTAGGGTTAGGGTTAGGTTTAGTTTGAGGGTTAGGGCTCGGTTTAGGGTACGGGTTAGGATTAGGGCACGTGCTAGGGTTAGGGTAGGGGATAGGGTTATGGTACGCGTTAGGGTTAGGGTAGTTATTGAACCTATCCCACTCTCTAGATACCCCTTAGCACGTAAAGGAATATTATTTGGGGGTCAAGGCATGGAGAAGAGTTCAGACACTAGGAGAAGATAAGGAACACAGCCATTATGAAGAAATCACAATAGGATTCTCTTTTTAACCTGTTCCTTAAAACACTAGTGCTTAGGAAATCTATTGGAGGCAGAAGCAGTCAAGGGTAGCTTAGGGTTAGGGTTAGGGTTAGGGTTAGGGTACGGCTTAGGGTACGGATTCGGTTACGGGTTCGGGTACGGCGTAGGATATGGGTTAGGGTTAGGGTTAGGGTTAGAGTTAGGGTACGGCTTAGGGTACGGGTTCGGGTACGGTGTAGGGTATGGGTTCGGGTTAGGGTTAGGGTTGGTTTGAGGGTTAGGGCTCGGTTTAGGGTACGGGTTAGGATTAGGGTACGTGTTAGTGTTAGGGTAGCCGTTAGGGTTAGGGTACGCGTTAGGGTTAGGGTAGTTATTAAACCTATCCCACTCTCTAGATACCCCTTAGCACGTCAAGGAATATTATTTGGGGGTCCAGCCATGGAGAAGAGTTTAGACACTAGGCGAAGATAAGGAACACACCCATTATCAAGAAATCACATTAGGATTCTCTTTTTAACCTGTTCCTTAAAACACTAGTGCTTAGGAAATCTATTGGAGGCAGAAGCAGTCAAGGGTAGCTTAGGGTTAGGGTTAGGGTTAGTGTTAGGGTTAGGGTACGGCTTAGGGTACGGGTTCGGGTACGGGTTCGGGTACGGCGTAGGGTATGGTTTAGGTTTAGAGTTAGGGTTAGTTTGAGAGTTAGGGCTCAGTTTAGGGTACGGGTTAGTATTAGGGTACGTGTTAGGGTTAGGGTAGGGGTTAGGGTTAGGGTACGCGTTAGCATTAGGGTAGTTATTAAACCTATCCCACTCTCTAGATACCCCTTAGCACGTCAAGGAATATTATTTGGGGGTCCAGCCATGGAGAAGAGTTTAGACACTAGGAGAAGATAAGGAACACACCCATTTTCAAGAAATCACATTAGAATTTTCTTTTTAACCTGTTCCTTAAAACACTAGTGCTTAAGAAATCTATTGGAGGCAGAAGCAGTCAAGGGTACCTTAGGGTTAGGGTTAGGGTTAGGGTATGGCTTAGGGTACGGATTCGGGTACGGGTTCGGGTACGGCGTAGGGTATGGGTTAGGGTTAGGGTTAGGGTTAGTTTGAGGGTTAGGGCTCGGTTTAGGGTACGGGTTAGGATTAGGGTACGTGCTAGGGTTAGGGTAGGGGTTAGGGTTAGGGTACGCGTTAGGGTTAGGGTAGTTATTGAACCTATCCCACTCTCTAGATACCCCTTAGCACGTAAAGGAATATTATTTGGGGGTCCAGCCATGGAGAAGAGTTCAGACACTAGGAGAAGATAAGGAACACACCCATTATCAAGAAATCACATTAGGATTCTCTTTTTAACCTGTTCCTTAAAACACTAGTGCTTAGGAAATGTATTGGAGGCAGAAGCAGTCAAGGGTAGCTTAGGGTTAGGGTTAGGGTTATGGTTAGGGTTAGGGTACGGCTTAGGGTACGGGTTCGGGTACGGCGTAGGGTATGGGTTAGTCTTAGGGTTAGGGTTAGTTTGAGGGTTAGGGCTCGGTTTAGGGTACGGGTTAGGATTAGGGTACGTGTTAGGGTTAGGGTTAGGGTACGCGTTAGGGTTAGGGTAGTTATTAAACCTATCCCACTCTCTAGATACCCCTTAGCACGTCAAGGAATATTATTTGGGGGTCCAGCCATGGAGAAGAGTTTAGACACTAGGAGAAGATAAGGAACACAGCCATTATCAAGAAATCACATTAGGATTCTCTTTTTAACCTGTTCCTTAAAACACTAGTGCTTAGGAAATCTATTGGAGGCAGAAGCAGTCAAGGGTAGCTTAGGGTTAGGGTTAGGGTTAGGGTACGGCTTAGGGTACGGGTTCGGGTACGGGTTCGGGTACGGCATAGGGTACGGGTTAGGGTTAGGGTTAGGGTTAGTTTGAGGGTTAGGGCTCGGTTTAGGGTACGGGTTAGGATTAGGTTACGTGCTAGGGTTAGGGTAGGGGTTAGGGTTAGAGTACGCGTTAGGGTTAGGGTAGTTATTGAATCTATCCCACTCTCTAGATACCCCTTAGCACGTAAAGGAATATTATTTGGGGGTCTAGCCATGGAGAAGAGTTCAGACACTAGGAGAAGATAAGGAACACACCCATTATCAAGAACTCACATTAGGATTCTCTTTTTAACCTGTTCCTTAAAACACTAGTGCTTAGGAAATCTATTGGAGGCAGAAGCAGTCAAGGGTAGCTTAGGGTTAGGGTTAGGGTTAGGGTTAGGGTTAGGGTTAGGGTACGGCTTAGGGTACGGTTTCGGTTACGGGTTCGGGTACGGTGTAGGGTATGGGTTCGGGTTAGGGTTAGGGTTAGTTTGAGGGTTAGGGCTCGGTTTAGGGTACGGGTTAGGAATAGGGTACGTGTTAGGGTTAGGGTAGGGGTTAGGGTTAGGTTACGCGTTGGGGTTAGGGTAGTTATTTAAACTATCCCACTCTCTAGATACCCCTTAGCACGTCAAGGAATATTATTTGGGGGTCCAGCCATGGAGAAGAGTTTAGACACCAGGAGAAGATAAGGAACACACCCATTATCAAGAAATCACATTAGGATTCTCTTTTTAACCTGTTCCTTAAAACACTAGTGCTTAGGAAATCTATTGGAGGCAGAAGCAGTCAAGGGTAGCTTATGGTTAGGGTTAGGGTTAGGGTTAGGGTTAGGGTACGGCTTAGGGTACGGTTTTGGGTACGGGTTCGGGTACGGCGTAGGATATGGGTTAGGGTTAGGGTTAGGGTTAGTTTGAGGGTTAGGGCTCGGTTTAGGGTACGGGTTAGGATTAGGGTACGTGCTAGGGTTAGGGTAGGGGTTAGGGTTAGGTTATGCATTAGGGTTAGGGTAGTTATTAAACCTATCCCACTCTCTAGATACCCCTTAGAACGTCAAGGAATATTATTTGGGGGTCCAGCCATGGAGAAGAGTTTAGACACTAGGAGAAGATAAGGAACACAGCCATTATCAAGAAATCACATTAGGATTCTCTTTTTAACCTGTTCCTTAAAACACTAGTGCTTAGGAAATCTATTGGAGGCAGAAGCAGTCAAGGGTAGCTTAGGGTTAGGGTTAGTGTTAGGGTTAGGGTTAGGGTACGGCTTAGGGTACGGATTCGGGTACGGGTTCGGGTACGGCGTAGGGTATGGTTTAGGGTTAGGGTTAGGGTTAGTTTGAGGGTTAGGGCTCGGTTTAGGGTACGGGATAGGATTAGGGTACGTGTTAGGGTTAGGGTAGGGGTTAGGGTTAGGGTACGCATTAGGGTTAGGGTAGTTATTAAACCTATCCCACTCTCTAGATACCCCTTAGCATGTCAAAGAATATTATTTGGGGGTCCAGCCATGGAGAAGAGTTTAGACACTAGGAGAAGATAAGGAACACACCCATTATCAAGAAATCACATTAGGATTCTCTTTTTAACCTGTTCCTTAAAACACTAGTGCTTAGGAAATCTATTGGAGGCAGAAGCAGTCAAGGGTAGCTTAGGGTTAGGGTTAGGGTTAGGGTTAGTGTTAGGGTACGGCTTAGGGTACGGGTTCGGGTACGGTGTAGGGTATGGGTTCGGGTTAGGGTTAGGGTTAGTTTCAGGGTTAGGGCTCGGTTTAGGGTACGGGTTAGGATTAGGGTACGTGTTAGTGTTAGGGTAGCCGTTAGGGTTAGGGTACGCGTTAGGGTTAGGGTAGTTATTAAAACTATCCCACTCTCTAGATACCCCTTAGCACGTCAAGGAATATTATTTGGGGGTCCAGCCATGGAGAAGAGTTTAGACACTAGGGGAAGATAAGGAACACACCCATTATCAAGAAATCACATTAGGATTCTCTTTTTAACCTGTTCCTTAAAACACTAGTGCTTAGGAAATCTATTGGAGCCAGAAGCAGTCAAGGGTAGCTTACGGTTAGGGTTAGGGTTAGGTTACGGCTTAGGGTACGGGTTCGGGTACTGGTTTGCGTAAGGCGTAGGGTATGGGTTAGGGTTAGGGTTAGGGTTAGTTTGAGGGTTAGGGCCCGGTTTAGGGTACGGGTTAGGATTAGGGTACGTGTTAGGGTTAGGGTAGGTGTTAGGGTTAGGGTACGCGTTAGGGTTAGGGTAGTTATTAAACCTATCCCACTCTCTAGATACCCCTTAGCACGTCAAGGAATATTATTTGGGGGTCGAGCCATGGAGAAGAGTTTAGACACTAGGAGAAGATAAGGAACACACCCATTATCAAGAAATCACATTAGGATTGCCTTTTTAACCTGTTCCTTAAAACACTAGTGCTTAGGAAATCTATTGGAGGCAGAAGCAGTCAAGGGTAGCTTAGGGTTAGGGTTAGGGTTAGGGTTAGGGTTAGGGTACGGCTTAGGTTACGGTTTTGGGTACGGGTTCGGGTACGGCGTAGGGTATGGGTTAGGGTTAGGGTTAGGGTTAGTTTGAGGGTTAGGGCTCGGTTTAGGGTACGGGTTAGGAATAGGGTACGTGTTAGGATTAGGGTAGGGGTTAGGGTTAGGGTACGCATTAGTGTTAGGGTAGTTATTAAACCTATCCCACTCTCTAGATACCCCTTAGCACGTCAAGGAATATTATTTGGGTGTCCAGCCATGGAGAAGAGTTCAGACACTAGGAGAAGATAAGGAACACACCCAATATCAAGAAATCACATTGGATTCTCTTTTTAACCTGTTCCTTAAAACACTAGTGCTTAGGAAATCTATTGGAGGCAGAAGCAGTCAAGGGTAGCTTAGGGTTAGGGTTAGGGTTAGGGTTAGAGTTAGGGTACGGCTTAGGGTACGGGTTCGGGTACGGTGTAGGGTATGGGTTAGGGTTAGGGTTAGGGTTTGTTTGAGGGTTAGGGCTCGGTTTAGGGTACGGGTTAGGATTAGGGTACGTGTTAGTGTTAGGGTAGCCGTTAGGGTTAGGGTATGCGTTAGGGTTAGGGTAGTTATTAAAACTATCCCACTCTCTAGATACCCCTTAGCACGTCAAGGAATATTATTTGGGGCTCCAGCCATGGAGAAGAGTTTGGACACTAGGGGAAGATAAGGAACACACCCATTATCAAGAAATCACATTAGGATTCTCTTTTTAACCTGTTCCTTAAAACACTAGTGCTTAGGAAATGTATTGTAGCCAGAAGCAGTCAAGGGTAGTTTACGGTTAGGGTTAGGGTTAGGTTACGGCTTAGGGTACCGGTTCGGGTACGGGTTCGTGTACGGCGTAGGGTATGAGTTAGGGTTAGGGTTAGGGTTAGTTTGAGGGTTAGGGCTCGGTTTAGGGTACGGGTTAGGATTAGGGTACGTGTTAGGGTTAGGGTAGGGGTTAGGGTTAGAGTACGCGTTAGGGTTCGGGTAGTTATTAAACCTATCCCACTCTCTAGATACCCCTTAGCACGTCAAGGAATATTATTTGGGGGTCCAGCCATGGAGAAGAGTTTAGACACTAGGAGAAGATAAGGAACACACCCATTATCAAGAAATCACATTAGGATTCCCTTTTTATCCTGTTCCTTAAAACACTAGTGCTTAGGAAATCTATTGGAGGCAGAAGCAGTCAAGGGTAGCTTAGGGTTAGGGTTAGGGTTAGGGTTAGGGTTAGGGTACGGCTTAGGGTATGGTTTTGGGTACGGGTTCGTGTACGGCGTAGGGTATGGGTTAGGGTTAGGGTTAGGGTTAGTTTGAGGGTTAGGGCTCGGTTTAGGGTACGGTTTAGGATTAGAGTACGTGTTAGGATTAGGGTAGGGGTTAGGGTTAGGGTACGCATTAGGGTTAGGGTAGTTATTAAACCTATCCCACTCTCTAGATACCCCTTAGCACGTCAAGGAATATTATTTGGGGGTCCAGCCATGGAGAAGAGTTTAGACACTAGGAGAAGATAAGGAACACACCCATTATCAAAAAATCACATTAGGATTCTCTTTTTAACCTGTTCCTTAAAACACTAGTGCTTAGGAAATCTATTGGAGGCAGAAGCAGTCAAGGGTAGCTTAGGGTTAGGGTTAGGGTTAGGGTACGGCTTAGGGTACGGGTTCGGGTACGGGTTCGGGTACGGCATACGGTACGGGTTAGGGTTAGGGTTAGGGTTAGTTTGAGGGTTAGGGCTCGGTTTAGGGTACGGGTTAGGATTAGGTTACGTGCTAGGGTTAGGGTAGGGGTTAGGGTTAGAGTACGCGTTAGGGTTAGGGTAGTTATTGAATCTATCCCACTCTCTAGATAACCCTTAGCACGTAAAGGAATATTATTTGGGGGTCTAGCCATGGAGAAGAGTTCAGACACTAGGAGAAGATAAGGAACACACCCATTATCAAGAACTCACATTAGGATTCTCTTTTTAACCTGTTCCTTAAAACACTAGTGCTTAGGAAATCTATTGGAGGCAGAAGCAGTCAAGGGTAGCTTAGGGTTAGGGTTAGGGTTAGGGTTAGGGTTAGGGTTAGGGTACGGCTTAGGGTACGGTTTCGGTTACGGGTTCGGGTACGGTGTAGGGTATGGGTTCGGGTTAGGGTTAGGGTTAGTTTGAGGGTTAGGGCTCGGTTTAGGGTACGGGTTAGGAATAGGGTACGTGTTAGGGTTAGGGTAGGGGTTAGGGTTAGGTTACGCGTTGGGGTTAGGGTAGTTATTTAAACTATCCCACTCTCTAGATACCCCTTAGCACGTCAAGGAATATTATTTGGGGGTCCAGCCATGGAGAAGAGTTTAGACACCAGGAGAAGATAAGGAACACACCCATTATCAAGAAATCACATTAGGATTCTCTTTTTAACCTGTTCCTTAAAACACTAGTGCTTAGGAAATCTATTGGAGGCAGAAGCAGTCAAGGGTAGCTTAGGGTTAGGGTTAGTGTTAGGGTTAGGGTTAGGGTACGGCTTAGGGTACGGATTCGGGTACGGGTTCGGGTACGGCGTAGGGTATGGTTTAGGGTTAGAGTTAGGGTTAGTTTGAGGGTTAGGGCTCGGTTTAGGGTACGGGTTAGGATTAGGGTACGTGTTAGGGTTAGGGTAGGGGTTAGGGTTAGGGTACGCATTAGGGTTAGGGTAGTTATTAAACCTATCCCACTCTCTAGATACCCCTTAGCATGTCAAAGAATATTATTTGGGGGTCCAGCCATGGAGAAGAGTTTAGACACTAGGAGAAGATAAGGAACACACCCATTATCAAGAAATCACATTAGGATTCTCTTTTTAACCTGTTCCTTAAAACACTAGTGCTTAGGAAATCTATTGGAGGCAGAAGCAGTCAAGGGTAGCTTAGGGTTAGGGTTAGGTTTAGGGTTAGGGTTAGGGTTAGGGTTAGGGTTAGGGTACGGCTTAGTGTACGGGTTCGGGTATGGCGTAGGGTTAGGGTTAGGGTTAGGGTTAGGTTACGGCTTAGGGTACGGGTTCGGGTACTGGTTTGCGTAAGGCGTAGGGTATGGGTTAGGGTTAGGGTTAGGGTTAGTTTGAGGGTTAGGGCCCGGTTTAGGGTATGGGTTAGGATTAGGGTACGTGTTAGGGTTAGGGTAGGTGTTAGGGTTAGGGTACGCGTTAGGGTTAGGGTAGTTATTAAACCTATCCCACTCTCTAGATACCCCTTAGCACGTCAAGGAATATTATTTGGGGGTCGAGCCATGGAGAAGAGTTTAGACACTAGGAGAAGATAAGGAACACACCCATTATCAAGAAATCACATTAGGATTGCCTTTTTAACCTGTTCCTTAAAACACTAGTGCTTAGGAAATCTATTGGAGGCAGAAGCAGTCAAGGGTAGCTTAGGGTTAGGGTTAGGGTTAGGGTTAGGGTTAGGGTACGGCTTAGGGTACGGTTTTGGGTACAGGTTCGGGTACGGCGTAGGGTATGGGTTAGGGTTAGGGTTAGGGTTAGTTTGAGGGTTAGGGCTCGGTTTAGGGTACGGGTTAGGATTAGGGTACGTGTTAGGATTAGGGTAGGGGTTAGGGTTAGGGTACGCATTAGTGTTAGGTTAGTTATTAAACCTATCCCACTCTCTAGATACCCCTTAGCACGTCAAGGAATATTATTTGGGTGTCCAGCCATGGAGAAGAGTTCAGACACTAGGAGAAGATAAGGAACACACCCATTATCAAGAAATCACATTGGATTCTCTTTTTAACCTGTTCCTTAAAACACTAGTGCTTAGGAAATCTATTGGAGGCAGAAGCAGTCAAGGGTAGCTTAGGGTTAGGGTTCGGTTTAGGGTACGGCTTAGGGTACGGCTTAGGGTACGGGTTCGGTTACGGCGTAGGGTATGCTTTAGGGTTAGGGTTAGGGTTAGTTTGAGGGTTAGGGCTCGGTTTAGGGTACGGGTTAGGATTAGGATACGTGTAAGGGTTAGGGTAGGTGTTAGGGTTAGGGTACGCGTTAGGGTTAGGTTAATTATTTAACCTATCCCACTCTCTAGATACCCGTTAGCACGTCAAGGAATATTATTTGGGGGTCCAGCTATGGAGAAGAGTTTAGACACTACGAGAAGATAAGGAACACACCCATTATCAAGAAATCACATTAGGATTCTCTTTTTAACCTGTTCCTTAAAACACTAGTGCTTAGGAAATCTATTGGAGGCAGAAGCAGTCAAGGGTAGCTTAGGGTTAGGGTTAGGGTTAGGGTTAGAGTTAGGGTACGGCTTAGGGTACGGGTTCGGGTACGGTGTAGGGTATGGGTTAGGGTTAGGGTTAGGGTTTGTTTGAGGGTTAGGGCTCGGTTTAGGGTACGGGTTAGGATTAGGGTACGTGTTAGTGTTAGGGTAGCCGTTAGGGTTAGGGTATGCGTTAGGGTTAGGATAGTTATTAAAACTATCCCACTCTCTAGTTACCCCTTAGCACGTCAAGGAATATTATTTGGGGTTCCAGCCATGGAGAAGAGTTTGGACACTAGGGGAAGATAAGGAACACACCCATTATCAAGAAATCACATTAGGATTCTCTTTTTAACCTGTTCCTTAAAACACTAGTGCTTAGGAAATGTATTGTAGCCAGAAGCAGTCAAGGGTAGTTTACGGTTAGGGTTAGGGTTAGGTTACGGCTTAGGGTACCGGTTCGGGTACGGGTTCGTGTACGGCGTAGGGTATGAGTTAGGGTTAGGGTTAGGGTTAGTTTGAGGGTTAGGGCTCGGTTTAGGGTACGGGTTAGGATTAGGGTACGTGTTAGGGTTAGGGTAGGGGTTAGGGTTAGGGTACGCGTTAGGGTTAGGGTAGTTATTAAACCTATCCCACTCTCTAGATACCCCTTAGCACGTCAAGGAATATTATTTGGGGGTCCAGCCATGGAGAAGAGTTTAGACACTAGGAGAAGATAAGGAACACACCCATTATCAAGAAATCACATTAGGATTCCCTTTTTAACCTGTTCCTTAAAACACTAGTGCTTAGGAAATCTATTGGAGGCAGAAGCAGTCAAGGGTAGCTTAGGGTTAGGGTTAGGGTTAGGGTTAGGGTTAGGGTACGGCTTAGGGTACGGGTTCGGGTACGGGTTCGGGTACGGCGTAGGGTATGGTTTAGGGTTAGAAATAGGGTTAGTTTGAGGGTTAGGGCTCGGTTTAGGGTACGGGTTAGGATTAGGGTACGTGTTAGGGTTAGGGTAGGGGTTAGGGTTAGGGTACGCATTAGGGTTAGGGTAGTTATTAAACCTATCCCACTCTCTAGATACCCCTTAGCACGTCAAAGAATATTATTTGGGGGTCCAGCCATGGAGAAGAGTTTAGACACTAGGAGAAGATAAGGAACACACCCATTATCAAGAAATCACATTAGGATTCTCTTTTTAACCTGTTCCTTAAAACACTAGTGCTTAGGAAATCTATTGGAGGCAGAAGCAGTCAAGGGTACCTTAGGGTTAGGGTTAGGGTTAGGGTACGGCTTAGGGTACGGGTTCGGATACGGGTTCGGGTACGGTGTAGGGTATGGGTTAGGGTTAGGGTTAGGGTTAGTTTGAGGGTTAGGGCTCGGTTTAGGGTACGGGTTAGGATTAGGGTACGTGTTAGTGTTAGGGTAGCCGTTAGGGTTAGGGTACGCGTTAGGGTTCGGGTAGTTATTAAAACTATCCCACTCTCTAGATACCCCTTAGCACGTCAAGGAATATTATTTGGGGGTCCAGCCATGGAGAAGAGTTTAGACACTAGGGGAAGATAAGGAACACACCCATTATCAAGAAATCACATTAGGATTCTCTTTTTAACCTGTTCCTTAAAACACTAGAGCTTAGGAAATCTATTGGAGCCAGAAGCAGTCAAGGGTAGCTTACGGTTAGGGTTAGGGTTAGGTTACGGCTTAGGGTACGGGTTCCGGTACGGGTTCGGGTACGGCGTAGGGTATGGGTTAGGGTTAGGGTTAGGGTTAGGGTTAGGGTTAGGGTACGGCTTAGGGTAAGGGTTCGGGTACGGGTTCGGTTACGGCGTAGGGTATGGGTTAGGGTTAGGGTTAGGTTTAGTTTGAGGGTTAGGGCTCGGTTTAGGGTACGGGTTAGGATTAGGGCACGTGCTAGGGTTAGGGTAGGGGATAGGGTTATGGTACGCGTTAGGGTTAGGGTAGTTATTGAACCTATCCCACTCTCTAGATACCCCTTAGCACGTAAAGGAATATTATTTGGGGGTCAAGGCATGGAGAAGAGTTCAGACACTAGGAGAAGATAAGGAACACAGCCATTATGAAGAAATCACAATAGGATTCTCTTTTTAACCTGTTCCTTAAAACACTAGTGCTTAGGAAATCTATTGGAGGCAGAAGCAGTCAAGGGTAGCTTAGGGTTAGGGTTAGGGTTAGGGTTAGGGTACGGCTTAGGGTACGGATTCGGTTACGGGTTCGGGTACGGCGTAGGATATGGGTTAGGGTTAGGGTTAGGGTTAGAGTTAGGGTACGGCTTAGGGTACGGGTTCGGGTACGGTGTAGGGTATGGGTTCGGGTTAGGGTTAGGGTTGGTTTGAGGGTTAGGGCTCGGTTTAGGGTACGGGTTAGGATTAGGGTACGTGTTAGTGTTAGGGTAGCCGTTAGGGTTAGGGTACGCGTTAGGGTTAGGGTAGTTATTAAACCTATCCCACTCTCTAGATACCCCTTAGCACGTCAAGGAATATTATTTGGGGGTCCAGCCATGGAGAAGAGTTTAGACACTAGGCGAAGATAAGGAACACACCCATTATCAAGAAATCACATTAGGATTCTCTTTTTAACCTGTTCCTTAAAACACTAGTGCTTAGGAAATCTATTGGAGGCAGAAGCAGTCAAGGGTAGCTTAGGGTTAGGGTTAGGGTTAGTGTTAGGGTTAGGGTACGGCTTAGGGTACGGGTTCGGGTACGGGTTCGGGTACGGCGTAGGGTATGGTTTAGGTTTAGAGTTAGGGTTAGTTTGAGAGTTAGGGCTCAGTTTAGGGTACGGGTTAGTATTAGGGTACGTGTTAGGGTTAGGGTAGGGGTTAGGGTTAGGGTACGCGTTAGCATTAGGGTAGTTATTAAACCTATCCCACTCTCTAGATACCCCTTAGCACGTCAAGGAATATTATTTGGGGGTCCAGCCATGGAGAAGAGTTTAGACACTAGGAGAAGATAAGGAACACACCCATTTTCAAGAAATCACATTAGAATTTTCTTTTTAACCTGTTCCTTAAAACACTAGTGCTTAAGAAATCTATTGGAGGCAGAAGCAGTCAAGGGTACCTTAGGGTTAGGGTTAGGGTTAGGGTATGGCTTAGGGTACGGATTCGGGTACGGGTTCGGGTACGGCGTAGGGTATGGGTTAGGGTTAGGGTTAGGGTTAGTTTGAGGGTTAGGGCTCGGTTTAGGGTACGGGTTAGGATTAGGGTACGTGCTAGGGTTAGGGTAGGGGTTAGGGTTAGGGTACGCGTTAGGGTTAGGGTAGTTATTGAACCTATCCCACTCTCTAGATACCCCTTAGCACGTAAAGGAATATTATTTGGGGGTCCAGCCATGGAGAAGAGTTCAGACACTAGGAGAAGATAAGGAACACACCCATTATCAAGAAATCACATTAGGATTCTCTTTTTAACCTGTTCCTTAAAACACTAGTGCTTAGGAAATGTATTGGAGGCAGAAGCAGTCAAGGGTAGCTTAGGGTTAGGGTTAGGGTTATGGTTAGGGTTAGGGTACGGCTTAGGGTACGGGTTCGGGTACGGCGTAGGGTATGGGTTAGTCTTAGGGTTAGGGTTAGTTTGAGGGTTAGGGCTCGGTTTAGGGTACGGGTTAGGATTAGGGTACGTGTTAGGGTTAGGGTTAGGGTACGCGTTAGGGTTAGGGTAGTTATTAAACCTATCCCACTCTCTAGATACCCCTTAGCACGTCAAGGAATATTATTTGTGGGTCCAGCCATGGAGAAGAGTTTAGACACTAGGAGAAGATAAGGAACACAGCCATTATCAAGAAATCACATTAGGATTCTCTTTTTAACCTGTTCCTTAAAACACTAGTGCTTAGGAAATCTATTGGAGGCAGAAGCAGTCAAGGGTAGCTTAGGGTTAGGGTTAGGGTTAGGGTACGGCTTAGGGTACGGGTTCGGGTACGGGTTCGGGTACGGCATAGGGTACGGGTTAGGGTTAGGGTTAGGGTTAGTTTGAGGGTTAGGGCTCGGTTTAGGGTACGGGTTAGGATTAGGTTACGTGCTAGGGTTAGGGTAGGGGTTAGGGTTAGAGTACGCGTTAGGGTTAGGGTAGTTATTGAATCTATCCCACTCTCTAGATACCCCTTAGCACGTAAAGGAATATTATTTGGGGGTCTAGCCATGGAGAAGAGTTCAGACACTAGGAGAAGATAAGGAACACACCCATTATCAAGAACTCACATTAGGATTCTCTTTTTAACCTGTTCCTTAAAACACTAGTGCTTAGGAAATCTATTGGAGGCAGAAGCAGTCAAGGGTAGCTTAGGGTTAGGGTTAGGGTTAGGGTTAGGGTTAGGGTTAGGGTACGGCTTAGGGTACGGTTTCGGTTACGGGTTCGGGTACGGTGTAGGGTATGGGTTCGGGTTAGGGTTAGGGTTAGTTTGAGGGTTAGGGCTCGGTTTAGGGTACGGGTTAGGAATAGGGTACGTGTTAGGGTTAGGGTAGGGGTTAGGGTTAGGTTACGCGTTGGGGTTAGGGTAGTTATTTAAACTATCCCACTCTCTAGATACCCCTTAGCACGTCAAGGAATATTATTTGGGGGTCCAGCCATGGAGAAGAGTTTAGACACCAGGAGAAGATAAGGAACACACCCATTATCAAGAAATCACATTAGGATTCTCTTTTTAAC